>NC_048598.1:128269542-128580934 GCF_003668045.3 Cricetulus griseus
AAAGTGACTGCCAAACTTTTCCAAAACAAGGTAGGGCAGTTCTTCAAAATTCCTGCTTCACAGCAAAGTTTGTTAGACATTGTAGGCTTGTAGTCTGAAGATGGATGCCCCAACATTATAGAGTAACCTTAAGTGACTGTCCAGGCAGCCAGTTATTCTGTCATTTCTATAGCATTGGAAGTTGTTTTCTCTGTACTTTCTGTTTACTCAAGTAATATTTTATCCTTCTTGGGTCTCTGATGGAGATTGAACACTAGACAGTTAAATTTTAGTTTTCCTTGTTAACAAATTCAGAAAAGAAACTCAAAAAAGTGGTGTAAAAAGTATAAGTTTTATGAGAGACATAAAACTTAAATTGTTTATTTAAAAAAGTTTGAGGTCTACAAAGATAGTTCTTAAGATGGTAATACAAGTTATGATAAAAATGGTTTAGGTATAAAAGTTTAAATTCATCAAGATAAGATAGATAACCTAGTGTTTTCTCCAAATACAAATGGACTGGACATTTTGAATGTAATTCTTACCTGGTAATTGATCTTATTGTATATAGTTTTACTGTGTGAAGAGTTAAAGCCTTTCTTATTTATTTATTTATCTATTTATTTTTAATTTTTGTTTTTTGAGACATGATTTCCCTGTGTAGTTTTGTAGACCAGCCTAGCCTCGAATTCACAGAGATCTGCCTGTCTCTGTCTCCTGAGTGCTGGGATTAAAGGTATGCACCACCCCTCCCCCCGGCTTCTTTTTTATTTATATGAAAAGGGGTGGCAATTTGTGGAATATTATTTTAGATTGTGTAAAGATGTGTCACTGTGATTGGTTTAATAAAGAGCTGAACAGCCAATAGCTAGGCAGGAGGTATAGGTGGGACTTCTGGGGACAGAGAGCCCTGGGAAGAAGAAAGGAGGAGTCACTATCCAGCCGCAGATGGAAAATCCATGAGTTATATGGCAACATGTAGATGAATAGAAATGGGTTAATTTAAGTTATAAGAGCCAGTGGGAAAAGTGTAAGCTACAAGCCAAGCTTTCATAATTAATAATAATTCTCTGTGCAAAGAAGAAATATCCACTTACACATTTCCTTATGTCCTTATACAAGTTAGGGGCTAAAATAGATTCATTTATATTTTCTCATCACCTAGGAAGAACCTGTCCCAGAATAGGTATTTGGGTAACATTTGTTGAATAAGAATAAACACAAGCTATGTTTTGTTCACTGCAGTAGCAGAGCAGCCGGCTGCCAGCCTGACTTTGGTTACCACCTGAAGTTTCCAGTCTGTTGTTTGTTTGGTTCTGTCTAAGAAAATAGCTCCTTTTGTTCCTTTACAGTCTAATAGGAGATGTAAAATTATACACATAAATATATACATATAAAGTGTATCCTAATTGAAAAAACAATCTGCTAATACACTGAAGTTTGAAACTGAGAACAAAATCAAGCCAGAACATCCTATCCAAGGATGTTCAAATTTTGTGTATGTATTATTTTAATGATACTGTTATCATTTTCTTTCTTTCTAATAAAAATGTCATACATTATGTCGCATATATAGCTGTACATGATATTGGTGAATTTTCATGCACTGTTTGCGCACACAGAGAAGCTAGCTCTGGAATTAGGGTTTTGTCTGCCTGATTGCAGACCCAAGTATGTTTATTTCAAAGTGTTCTCCAAGGTCACTTGTCTGAGGATGGGCTACTCCCTCCTCTCAAACTCTGTGACAGGGAGGAGAGTATTAAACAACTCAAGAGTAAAAAAAAAAATGCCCTCAAGGAACAGCTAGAAGGCAAAGTAGTTCCACCAGATGGTACTATTGTCTACTCTACAATATAAAAGTGCCTGCAGGGGAAAAACAAAGCAGGAAGCTGGGAAAACTCAGACATGGAGAGAAAGCTTATTTGGGAACTCCAGCAGACTGCCTCAACTTCCCTAGTCAGTTTCTGCTGGATGCTGTGAAAGGCCGGTTTTGATCATATTACCTCTCTCTGTTTTTCACTTGGAAGTCTCACATTAAATGGTCCTGTTCTTCCTGATACTCTCTCTATCTGGAACTCCAGCTGGCTGCCTTAAAGGGCATCCCTAGTGAATTTCTGCTGGATGTTTTGAGTATCTGCTCTGATGATGATTTGCTATCATCTCTCTCTCTCTCTCTCTCTCTCTCTCTCTCTCTCTCTCTCTCATCCACCCATCTATCTGTCCATCATCTATCTCTTACTATTTATTCTTTATATTGGCTTTCTGTATGCGGGATAACTTTACTCATCTAAAACCAAAAATACAGCTATCATAGATCATTCTGTGACCCATACAAAATGGCAATAAGTTCTCCCAATATGAATTATTGTAGCTATATTTTCATATTAGAAATTGAAATAAATGTAGATTTGTAGTAGCGATTTCAAGTAGTTGAAATGCATTCCATTTACTTAGCTCAGCCTCTACTAATGAATAGCCAGATTGTTTCTTTTGTCTCTCTAATGTAAATTATTCTGTGAAGATTTGGTCTCTTTGTTGTGGTTGTCTCATTTTCCTTAGTTTTTTACTAATAATTTTCACTTGCTAAAGGTGGTACATCTATGAAGCCACACACTCTGTCATACATGTAGGAAGCTGTGGAACTGAGACTATAGATACAGGTAATGAATTTTCTCTTTTGGGACACATCCATCTGCCTTTCTGTTGAGCTCTAGACTCAACCACCAAACTACCTTGGCTGTGTCAAATTCATGGTATCCAAAGCACAGCTCTTATTGTCTCCACTGGAACTAATTGATCTTCCTCATCTCAGCCACTCGAGTCATCCAGTTTCTGAAGCTGGGAGTGGTCCCCACTTTCTCCTTTGTCCCCACTTTCCATACTGATTTTGATTCCATCAGAGTTTGCTGATTTTAATTCTAAGATGCCTGTCCAGCCTGTCCTGTCTTCCCATCTCCTCTGCCCATTTTGAACTCTAACCAGATATTGGCCTCAGCTTGTTATGATTGTCTCACCCCCCTCCCTTTCCTTATTTCCCACATCAGCAAGATGTTCATGCTATACAAAAATGGGCTGACATTGTGATTACAAGTTTCTATTGCTGCTGCATAGCTATATATGTGAACAGATGTGATTGTTAGATTTTTTTAAAAAAAATTTTATATTAAGTGTATGATTGTTTTGCCTTCATATATGTCTGTGTAACACTTGACTGTCTGGTGTCCCCAGAGGTCAGAAGATGACATCAGATCTCATGGAATGGGAACTACAGATGGCTGTGAGCCACAATGTGACTGATAGGGACAACATTCCAGTCCTCTGGAAGACTACCTTGAGCTCTATCTGCTGAGCCAAATGTCCAGTCCCATGATGGTTGGTTTTAATTTTCAATTTGATGCCATCTAAAGTTATCTGGGAAGAGTCTCCATGAGGAATTGTCTGGATTGGGTTGACCTCTATGAAGTTCCATGAAGGATTTTTTCTTGGATTCAGTGAGGTGGGAAGACCCAGCCTGAATGTGGGCAGCACAATTTCTTGGTCCTGGCCCTGGAATGAATGAGAAGAGAGTGAACTGATCACTGGCATCCATCCACTGCTCTTCCTAATGATGGATGTAACATGACCAGCCCCCTCAAGACCCTGGTGCTGTAGCTTCCTGCTATGGACTGTAACCAGGAAATGTGAGCTGAAATAAACCCTTTCTTCCCTAAATTGCTTTTAGCAGAACAACAGGTTTCTTGGCTTTTGCAGCTATAAAAAGTGAAAACTGAACACATTCTAAATTTTATGAGAAAGAAGCTAGATCTTTAACAAAATTATGTTTTTATCAATGACTCTCCTAAGTAAGGGAATATGCCACACCCTACTTTAGAAAACCTTAGTGAGGGTCTGGAGCAACAGCTCAATGGATAAGAATATTGTTGTTCTTTCAGACCTGAGTTCAGTACCTACCATTCATGTTGGGTAGCTCACAACTGTCTCCAGTGGATCCAACACCTCTTTCAGCACTTGTACACATGTTCACACAAATGCCAGAGTGTGTGCACACATACAGATATAAATAAAAATAGATTTTTTTTGGGGGGAAACAGGGTTTCCTTGTGTAGCTTTGAAGACTCTCCTGGAACAAGCTCTTGTAGACCAGGCTGGTCTTGAACTCACAGAGATCCTACTGCATCTGCCGCCCAAGTGCTGTGATTAAAGGCGTGTGCCACCACCACCCTGCTAGAATAGATCTTAAAACAAACAAACAAAAAATCAGTGGCTTTCTCTTATACTTTGACTTCGAAGAGAAGTTCTGACTCGTGGCTTGATCAACAAGCACATAATCCTATGGTACCTAAATCTCAGCATCATGTATCCCTCTCTCCTCCTTCTCTGATCTAGCCTCATTGCCTTAAGCTCATAAATCATCACAAACTTTCTCCCATCCAACTAGCAGATTCTGGTGCAAGCCACGGAGTCTTGTAGACTAGTTCAGACTGATCTTTCTCCCCTAATGTGACATCAATGACTTCTCTAACTTTCAAAGTGTCTATTTTCTTTTGGGATCACACACATATTTTATTTTATTTTTTTGCAGATTTTTTGTTTGAATTAGAAACAAGATTGTTTTACATGTCAATCCCAGTTCCCTCTCCCTCCCATTCTCCCCTACCACCCCCCAACTAAAACCCTACCTATCACATATCCTTTCTGCTCCCCAGGGAGGGTGAGGTCTTCCTTAGGGGGGTCTTCAGAGTCTGTCATATCCTTTGGGATAGGGCCTAGGCCCCCCTTTATGTGTCTTGGCTCAGGGAGTATCCCTCTATGTGGAATAGGCTCCCAAAGTCCACACCTATGCTAGGGATAAGTACTGATCTACTACAGGAGGCCCCATAGATTTCCAGTCTCCTCACTGACACCCACGTTCCTGGGGTCTGGATCAGTCCCATTCTGGTTTCTCACACACACATATTTTACAACCTTCCCCCCTGACGATTGTTTATACACTCAAGACTCCTTGATCTACTTATTTTCCTTAAAAAAAGTGTGTGTGTGTGTGTGTGTGTGTGTGTGTGTGTGTGTGTGTGTGTGTGTGTGTGCACATGCCATGATATGTATGTGGAGGTCAGAGGACAACATTTGGGAGTTGCTTCTCTCCTCCCATCATGGAATCTGGGGATCAAAGTCAAATTGTCAGGCCTGCAAGGCAGCTGCTTTTACCCTGAGTCATCTGCCATTCCTGAAGTCCCTTTTGCATCTTTACTTTTGGAAGTGAGATTTTTTTTTTGCCTTGAAGAACCCTCCATTCATAGAAGATGCTCACCTTATTTCTCTCAAATATGGTGTGTGGCATAGACAGTCTTCATTACATTCACATGCAAAGGATGTTCTTGCAGTAAGAGACATTTTGTACCAATTTTAAAGCTATAACTGGGCTTTTTACTGCAAATGGAATGCAACATAATGGTCTTTTGTGATAAAAATCTTCCTTGGAATCACTTTTTAAACATACAATTTGCTTTGCTTCAAGGTTATGACTAGAATTGCACAACTATGGAAGTTCTCTGGAAGTTGAAAGCTGCTGTCTGGAGCTCAGCTCCTTAGTCCCCTGTATACCTTGTATATGAACCATGAAGCATGGCCACCAAGACTGCTTCTTCATGCCTTCTGGACAGTGTTGATGTTTCCAGATTTGTTACTAAAATTTGGATTTTGAACATGCTTACTCCAATTAGTCTACTGAAATTGAGGCCACAGAAAATGTTTTTTAAATAACTGGACCATATTTAGGACAGGATATTTATGACACGGAAGATGGGGGTAAACTGAGGAGGGGCCACAGTTCCTCCTTGAGCAGAACAGAAGCTTTTCCCCCCCAACTTTTAAAATTTGAATTAGAAACAGTATTGTTTTACATGACAATCCCAGTTCCCTTCTCCCACCCGTCCTCCCCTACCGCACCCCCCCCAACTAAAACCCTATCTATCACATATCCTTTCTGCTCCCCCTGGATGAGTCCTTCCATAGGGTGTCATCAGTGTGTATTGTATCCTTTGGGATAGGGCCTAGGCCCACCCCGTGTGTTTTGGCTCAGGGAATATTCCTCTATATGGAATATATATATATATATATATATATATATATATATATATATAATTTCAAGGATGACCACTTGATGTTGGATAATCATTTGGGGGCCTTTTTGGGGAACAGTATTTCTCCCTCTCTTAACATTCCTTGGTTGCCTCTAGATTTTCTCTAGCATTGGGGGACCTATGCAATTCCCTGCTTCTGTATTAGCATGTTTATTGGCATCATCCTTGTTCAGGAATTGTTTTGGCAGCCATGTGGTTAAGACTTCACAGGTGTAGCTTTCATGGAAATTTGAACATATACAATCTCACAGCAAACTTTCTGTTTTTCTGACTCTTACATTACTTCTGTTCCCTCTTTCAAGATTTTCCCTGAGCTTTAGGTTGTAGGAGTTGTGTTACAGATGTATCAGTTGGGGATGGGCACTACATGATCACTTGATTTTGATCATTTGTGTTTCTCTGTGATGGCTCTGTGTTAGGGAACCAATCTCGAGGTAGGCATTGACCAGATCTCTGATCAAAGCCAAGGTCTTTCTGTGGACTGACATTAAGTTGTTGAGATTTGTTCTGGTTTGGATCTGGAATGTCTTCCAAAGACCCCTGTGTTAAAGTATACCTTCTGGTGTGGCACTCTTGGGAGGTGGTGGTAACTTTAAGGGGTATGATCTGTGGGAAGGTCTTCCGCTCATTAGCCGTGAGGAGGACAGAGGGATCTTATCTCCAGCCACTTATTTTTCCTTTCCCCCAAATGATGAGCATCTCTGCTTCATCACTAACTCTCAGCCACAGGTCCAAAGCCAATGGGGATAATTCATGCTGGATTCAAACACACATAATCATGAGCCCAAAGAAACCTTTTCTTTTCTTTGTTTCCCTTTTTAAAAATAAATTATCTCTGTTACTGCTTACAGTTAAGATAGCTAAGACAATAGTAGAGAAGTTTCTTTTTCATTGTGATAGCTAAATTCAGAAGTGATGAATCTGGACAGCACTGTGTAGATAAATATCTGATGATTGCTTCTCTATATCCACCCATATATATTTAAATTTATTCTAAATTCTGATTAAAATATGCATAGCACATTATTTTCAAGTAATATATAAAGTATTCAGCACTTCTTCACATTTTATCTACCCCTGTGATTCTCATAGGGTACTTTTATTGACATTTTTGAAATTCAAGGTCTGTAGCCAACCACTGGAAATATCTGTTCACTATTGTAGAATATTAGTTGAAGATGTGTTACATTTATTTATACTGTATAATATTTGTTTAGTGGTGCAAAGATGTTTTGTATTCTTTTATGTTGTATTTGTTTATCTTTGTGAAGCTGTGTTGCTTTGCCTGCCAAAAACACCTGATTGGTCTAATAAAGAGCTGAACAGATAATACCTCGTCAGGAGAAAGGACAGGTGGGGCTGGCAGGCTGAGAAAATAAATAGGAGGAGAAATCTGGGAAGAAAAGATCAGGAGGTAAGAATAAGGAGAAGAGGACACCAGGGACCTGCCACTCAGCTACACAACAAGTCATGGAATAAGAAGAAAAGAAAGGTGTATCGAATAGAGAAAGATAAAAGTCCAGAGGCAAAAGGTAGACAGAATAATTTAAGAAAAGCTTGCTAGAAATAAGCCAAGCTAAGGCTAGGCATTCATAAGTAAGAATAAGTCTCTATGTATTTATTTGGGAGTTGGGTGGCAGGCTCCCTAAAGAGTAAAGAATAAAAACACCCAACACAAATTCTGGTTGATATTTCATCTACCTCAGTTTTAACAATAAAGTAATGGTGATGTATGCTAGAAATTAGCACTTGCAGGGGCAACTTCACTGTTGTTGGATAAAAGATTTTGAATACCAGGAGGACATTTCCTTTCTTTCTTTCTTTCTTTCTTTCTTTCTTTCTTTCTTTCTTTCTTCCTTCCTTCCTTCCTTCCTTCCTTCCTTCCCTCCTTCCTGTCTCTCTTCCTTTCTTTTTCTTTTATTATTTTTTTAATTTAAATTTTTCCATTTTACATACAAACACTAGTTCCCTCTCCTCTTCTCCCACCCCTCCACCTTCCCTTTCCACACCCCCACCCACTCCTCAGAGGGTATGATAAGGCTTTCCTTGGGGAGTCAACAAAGTCTGGCATACCAAGTTGAGACAGGACGAAGCCCCTCCCTTCTGTCTCAAGGTTGAGCAAGGTATGCTACCATAGGGAATGGGCTCCATATGTGGCTTGATTTGTTGGGAGTACCCTAGCGGTGGGTCCAGGACCTACCCTGAGATGAGTTTCTTAAAACAATTATTTAATATGCAGCATGACTTCAAAGTTTTTCTCACCAAAAGTTGTATGTGGGCTTCCACTATTTTTCTTGGAGGTCCAGTTCTTATAGATACATATGGAGACTGGGACTTGTTCTTTTTGTTTGATTTTCATGTAGTCTTCTGGCCTCAAACTCATCATCTTCCTGCCCCAGCCTCCTGTACATTGTAACTACAGGTGTGCTCTACCACCATCCATTCTCCTTATCTTTCCTTCTGCTCTATTTTTGTCCCCTTTCCTTTAGCAAGATGATTCATTTCTCCTACATAGAACAGATATGTGAGGTAGCCAGTTCTTACTACCTATCTCCCCAATTCTTTTCATGGACAATATAGGGTAGTAATTAAATAAAATGCCTAAGAATTTGGGTTCTGCAAACAAAATATGTAGGCCTATAATCCTGGCTAGGTCACATGCCAGCTTTGTGACCTTCTGTCAGTTACTCAAATACTCTGTGCTTCAGTTTCATTTTTGGTTCAATGGAAATAATTTAAATATATACTGTGGTGTCCAGTGAACAATAAATATTTGTTGAATTAAACTTAGTTTCACTTTATTGTGTTGAAATGAGAAAATACATGTAAAGACCTCAGGACAATCTCTAGTGCATGCTAATAATATACATAGCCTTCAATTTTTTAATTTTATCTGCATATTTGTCTGTGTAAGGGTGTTAGATCCCCTGGAACTGGAGTTACAGACAGTTGTGAGCTGCTGTGTGGGTGCTGGGAATTGAACTCCGGTCCTCTGGAAGAGCAGTCAGTACTCTTAACTTCTGAGCCATCTCTCCAGTTCCAGCACACAGCCTTTTAAATAATACTTTTCTTATTGTGATTGTTTGGTTGTGAGTCTAGCGGTTCATGGCCAAACCATCTCTCAGGCCCTAAATAACACTTTTCTTATTGTGTTTCTGTTCTCTCAATGTTCCAGGTTTCAAATTCCAAAGCTAAGAAAAGATTAGCTGTGGTGAGGAATGGTACCCAGGAGATACTTCTCACAGGGAGGGTAAATAAGGAAGGGGGACAGTTAATGTTTCAAAAACATTAGCTCTTCACCTGCAAGGGCATGTTATCTAGTTTTTCCAATCTGGGACTTTTCTGTCCCCAGGACCTCTTGTATCTCACTTACGCACGGATTTCTTTTAGGATGCCATGCCACTTCTTTACCCAAATCATGTCTTTCATTGTCTACATAATAGATCCCAGTGAGCCTGATGAGCTCCCTGTCTTTCTCTTCCCCATTTCTTTTTGTTAAGTTCAAATTGTCACTGGCCACAAACTTTCCCACCATCATGGTTTGCCCCCCCTTTTTTTTCTAGTTCTTTCAGCTGTGAATCTCCTTTCTTCTTCCTCGAGAACACCCGAGAAGGTACAAATGAAATCTGAAATTCAGTCCATGCTTTCTTGTTCTCTAGTGCATCCTGACCTGGTCACCCCCTGACTACAAAAGGCAGTGGCATTACTGGAGAGGACTGCAAGTTTTCAACGGTCTCTGTTCATCAACAGGGAAGTAAATGTGGCAACAGAGAAAGCACAGGGTAGCTGCAAGAAAAGATGAAGAGAGGGGTTTTGGCCAAATCTTACAGAAAGATAGTACAAAGAGACCACTTGGAGGATATCTAGCCCATGAGCTGAAGGAATATGGCAGGTAATACAGGAAGGTGGTGGGAGCACAAAGCATGCTAAACTTAAGGAAGAAAATGGGGTATAGAAGGAGGAATAGGGCGTGGATTCTGAATGGGAGCTGAAGAACTGAGAATGGATAGATAAATAATCAGGCATCAGGATGAGAGATGACTTGTAGAGGGTTTTGAATGGTCACCAGTAGTCAACAAGAATCTTAGATGTGTGTAAGCAATGGGGTGACATGTGCAGATCTGTGCTCCATAAATACACGAAGGAGCAGGATGATCACTATGGTGCAGGGTGAAGAATGAGTGCAGTGGATCTTAGAGCTGTAGTAGAGGATGGTGTGAAGCAGGAAGATCACGCAGAAGGCTGTTGCAGGAGTTCAAATGAGAGATGATGGGTCCTGTCTGAGCAGTGCCAGCGGAGGAGGTGAGGAGTGCTTCAGAGAGCTGTAGGAGGGTGGGGGAAGCACTGAAGTCACTGAGCTGGATTACAGGGTGGGTTGTGGTGGCACCTCCCATTCCTGGGATGAGAATACTAGCAAGAGCATTTGGACAGACTGTGGAATGATACATTTATTTTGGGTGTGTTGAATTGGGAATCTCCATGAAATTGTCATATGGAGAAAGCCGGCTAGTGCATAGGTGTCATGGGAGATCTATACTGTAGGCAGGGGGTCTGTGATTGAGGATTCAGAAAGTAGTGAATTTCTGAATGCTTGAGTCTCTCATCTCAGGGTAAGGAAGAGCAATCACTGTTATGCAGCACACTGACATGTATCTAGCAAACCCTGCCAAGAGTCACAGCAAGGGGCTGAAGAGAGAGCACCGATCACCAACCGACAGTTCAGATCTGGTTTTTCTGGCAAATGAGTTTGTGGAAAATTTATGAGAAACATTTAGGGGTATCAAACAGATTTTTTGTTTCTATTTTGGAAGCCTGGGTATGAGATTGTCCTCCTGTTCTATTCTAATATACACAATACTGGTTAATTGTAATGTGCTTTTTGCACTCATTGAAAGAGGATCCTAGGACCATGTTGAGCCTCCTTGTGTTAGACTCAAGCATGTTTACCTTAAGTTTCTTCCTAGACTCTTTGTCCTGGGCACAGTGGCCCTTTGACCCTGTAAAAGGAAGGAAGAGAAAAGCACACAACTAAGAATATTAAAAACATTGAGCCCTTGAGAACAGCTAGAAGTTAAACATTTCCAACACAGGCTACAGTTGTTTATCCTATGGTATAAAAATGCCTTTAGTAGGAATGAGAAGGTAAAAATTCATCCATGGAGAAGACCTTTTGCCTCCAACCCTTGCTACTCATTAATTTATTTTTATTTGCTCTGTCAATCATGGTACTCTAGTAATTTCTGCTAGATGTTGTAAGTACCAAGTTTGGTGATGTTATCTATCTACTTGTTATTTATTCTACATAATTCTCCGGACAAACAATTATCTTATGTAAATATTATGTTAAGCATATGAGGTAGACATTATTAATATTCCCAGTTCACAGGCAAGGCAATGCTGATATAGGTAGGTTCAATAAAATTCTCGAGTCATATAATATTCAAACCCAGTCAGATAAATTAGGAGAATACTTCCAGCGGGAAGGAGGGGTAACAGGGTCAATGCCACAAGCAAGGAGAGTAAAATAAAAATGGAAATATTCCCACAGGGCTTGACAAATAAAAAATAAGTAAATAAACTGACCTTGGAGTGGAGACATTTCAGGGATTGGTGCAGTAGAGGCCAGTGTCTGGATGGGTTAAGGGAGGACCAGAGGCAGAAAATGGAGCACCTTTCACTGCCTACTCTTCTGAGATTGACCAACAAGTTATGGCAGAAAGAAAAAGCTAGGGACACAGTGAGTTAAGCAAACAAAAACCAGTAAATGTTGGAGAAGGCTGAGGGAATAATCAGTAAAGTGGTATTCTTCCAGAGTACAGGAGAACACCATCCAGAAGTGTGTTAGAGGGCTGGGGACTAAAGTTATTTCCTAGTTACACAGATGAAGGAAAGGGAGGAGAGAACAAAGGTAAACAGCATCTAAGAATTGACAGTGTAACATGTTCTCTGTGAGTCATATTCTGAGACAGGGAGGTGAGAGTGGCGACTTCAGTGTGAAGAACTGGGGAGACTGGTGTGAAGAGCAAGGAGAAGGGTTGTAGAGAACAGGAGACAGTGCGAGCTAGGGGCATGCAGGATGATTGGGCTGAATTGAAAGGGTTGAGTTTGGAGGTCTTGAGCTTTCAGTGCTTGAGTCTGGGAGGGCATGGGCTTCTCTCTTGAGGTGTTCAGCAGCTATGAGAATGGGGAGACTCACAGTGAGTCTTTGTTCAGTAGGTGTAACCAAAGACAGAATCCTTCGGAGCTGAAGAAGATCTTGATACATTGTTTAAATCCCCAGGAGTCTTCATAGATTGAAGCATTGCTGTAGATCTGGGTCCTCAAACCTGATGGACATTGCAATCACCAGGGAAAGTTATAAAGGAAATTATGTCATGTCTCATCATCACTTATGACTTACCTGGTCTGTGCCATGGCCTGAACTTTGGGATATTTTTATGAACTCCTTGGGTGATCCTTAAATGTAAACAAGGTTGAAAATCGTTGTTCCCATAATTTTTCTTTTTTATTACTAAACCAAACTCAGAATGTATGCCAGTAGAAGACAGTCACAAACTGTAGGATCCTAGTGGCTTATTTATTTCTTGCTTATGTAATGCTGCAGATATAGGCTCTGTTTCGGGGTGGATGTTGTTGTATTTATTGGATTCCCCAGTCACAGAGACACCAGAAGAGGAGCATGGGAAATGAAGTCCTGGCTCTTATTTGCTCTTACCTGGAAGTAATACTCCTCACCTCCATTATATTTCAATGATCAACTCTACTTGCATGAACACACTAGTGTCAGGGAGGAAGAGAAGGCAATACGTTGTCTACGAACACCAGAAATGAGCAGCACCTAGAGCTCCTGATGGAAATGAGAATAGAAAGCTTATGCAATTACTCTCACACACATACACAGTGCTTCTTACCTGTTTACGATAGGTTAATTGAGGCAGGACGACTCCCCAAGATGTGGGCCACACCCTTCCATGGGTTGTGGTCCTAGACTGAATAAAAAGGAGACAGCAAGCTGAGCACATACCCTCTGCCTCTTGACTGTCGTGTGAACACAATGTGACCAGCTACCTCAAGCTTCTGATGCCCCGACTTTCTCCATGATGGACTGTATCCTCAGACTGTGAGCCAAAACAAACTTCTTCCTTAAGTTGCAATTGTCAGGGCATTTTATCACAATGATGAGGAAAATAAGTTATACACATGCCATATGTTTTAATAGCTATCAAATAAGAACACAATTTATCCTCACAAAATCCTACTAAATAGACCATTTTATGTTCATTTATTTTTCAGAAGGAAAAATCATTCTAGTTCTTAATAGCAGGAAAAGGAAGTCTGATTTCCAAGCCATCTGGGTGTGGGGTCCCAGCAATGAGGCTTTGCACTATATTACTTGTCTTGTTTGCACTCCACTAACAGATTCTGTGCTTGTGTAGTTGGGTTGGTGGGGAAGGAGAGGTTTGAGGTCTAAATGTAAGTGTGGGGCATGGTGTGTGCAAGAGAATAAAGCAATGCTTGTATCTCTCACTGTTAGTGGTCTAGAAGGAGCATGAGATGAGACTTGGGGTGGGAGGAAATCAAAAGGACAGATGCTGTTGCTAAGGAGGCCAACCCTAGAGGATGGCACGGAGAGGAACTTATGGCCCTTTCCTCTTTTCTTTCCTATCCTTCCACCCAAGCCTCTCACTTGGCACCTGCAGATTGCATAGTGGATTTGTGATAGCTCAGAAGACAAGAATCATTTCTGTAGGCAGTGGTATTTGGGCCATTTGTACACAAGGGCTCACACGTTGCCATTTCTAGAAAACTGAAACATAGTTACAGGTACCGAAACATGTGCTACATTAAAAAAAAAAAAAGACCTTCAGAGGAGGAATTCTTCATAAAAGAATTCTTTAGGGAACCAGGAGAGATGACAAATCATCAGTACTCAATAAAGTAATTTCTAAGGCTTTCCTTTTACATTGCTTCCTATTAAACTGGAACACACCTGCAGTTTACCTGGGTCATTCTGCTGATCCTAGAGGCAGCAGACCCTGCTGGAGATCAGAACTCCTGGTCCTCACAGACAACACCTTTCTAATTACCATACCTCAAGACACAGGAGAAAAAGCACAAGTGGTTCTACTTTGAAATGGAATTTTGGTCATAAAATAAACAAATAAAAAGAAGCCCTTTGTGACATTGAAGCTTTTAAATTCCCGACTCGCTCACCTGTTCAATCCTGTGGTTTGGTCACAACATATGGACACTGTCTGCAAAACCCTTTGAAAATGCTGTATTGGCACCTTGCTGCAATCTGCCAGCACACTCCTTAGGGCCAGGGAGTCCATATGCCGCTGCTTGCTGCTTGCTTTCTTCCTTGGGCGATTTGATGGGGAGCTGCTGGAGTTGTTGCTAGGGGTTCCTCTTTCCCCTAGCTGTGAGTGATGGCAATAAGGATGGCTGGATGCTGCTTATTGTTGCCACAGAAATCCAAGATCAGGTTATTACTTGCAAGGAGCCCTGGCGATGGGTCAGGAAGCCACAGTATAGCTCTTATGCCAAGTGCTCTGAAGTACCCGTGTCCTCTTGAATGAGACACTTCATCCTTCTAGGTATCAGTTTTTGCCTGAATGAGAATTTAAACTGGAAGATTAAGAAAAGTGAGTAACTGAGTGCTTTGACATTTTGTAATGCCCAGCTGTTTTTTTGTCATACACTCATTAAGATAATCCAAAAGTTATAATGCTGTGGAGAAATTAAGGGTAAAGAAGAAAAGAGCCATGTCATTTTAATTAAATCTGTGCATGGAAATAAATGGGGACATTCTACAGTGATTGTGTGACTGTGTCTTAATGGAGTCCAAAAGACTTTCCTCTTTGAGAAGTGTGAGCTAATACACCCACAGAGAAATGATTAGGAAAGGAGATATTTATATTAGATGGGAAACGCTGGGAAGCTAAGACTTTAAATCAATACCCAGAGGCAAGATGTGGGCAGCTGAAGATGTGCAAGAGAGCATATAAGCTGGAAATATTCCCTGATATTTCCTGTCAATGTTGATGATAGAATTACTATATCATGCTAGAAGTCAAAGACAGAAACCCATGCAATAGATATGTATGCATTTTCATACATTAGGCCTGTATATTTACCACTCCAGCCAATGGCATAGTAACGTGGGGTCTTTTGAGCACAGATCACTTAAGAAAAGAGGGGTGGGGAGGAGAGTGAAGTGTGCTTTTAGGATTGAGATGGCAATGCTGGATCTGGGTGCCAAGTCCTCCCTGTTATTTCTGTCGCCCAACACCATGCATACCCTGTGAACTGCAAGGAGAGAGATGTACTTCCTAGGGTGCATTACTGACTCCAGCCTGCAGCAAGCTAAGCACATAGATCCAATCTGTGCTGGTGTCCCTTGTTATTTAACGAAGGGCACCCAAATGTATTGAAGGGGCATTCTATCCATAAGGGGATAAACTTGCCTCCTCAGCAGGGCGCTGCTTCAGATGGAAGTTTGGAATAAACAAGTGTTATTTCTCAGTGTCTTCATTTTTTTCTTTCTCCCTGGATGAATCACTGCAGAACTAACTTTTTTTGCTTCCTGCTCATCGGTTAGGTTTTGCTCAGCTGCCCAAGCTCTGGGTGGACAGTGGAAATCTCAGAGAAGAGAAAAATTACCCCAGGATTAAATCTGGATCCTAGTTTTACATTTAACTCTCTGCCATAGATGGGCACATGAAGTAGGGGAAGAGGGAAGAGGAGTCAGGGAGAGAGACAGGGAGTCAGGGAGAGAGACAAGGAGGGAGAGAGACAGAGAGGGAGACAGAGAGACAGGGAGGGAGAGAAGGAGGGAGGGAAGAGAGAGAGAGGGAGAGAGGGAGAGAGAGAGGAAGAGAAAGAAGGAGAGAGAGAGAGAGAGAGAGAGAGAGAGAGAGAGAGAGAGAGAGAGACCTTCAAAGGTCAGAGAGTGTACTTCAGTGATAGGCTCCTAGGTAGTAAGTAGAAGCTACCCCACTCCCACTCTCAGCCTGCCCTTTGTTTTAGGAATCTTGACGGGTGTGATCATTTCTGCAAAAATCACCTTGTCCCACCTTGACCCCAGCCAAACAAGATACACCCACTCAACTAACCTTTACCCTTTGTGCCTGCTAGGGAGCCCTTTCTCTTCCCAGCGGGTTCTAGTCTTCACAGGCCCAGGTGGAGCCTTCTGAAGAGAAGTTTTGACTTTGCCCTTCTTAGCTTGTGGCTTGTGTATCATATTTAGCCAGAGGGCTTGTTACCAAAAGGCGGTTAAACTCCGTCCTCAGGGTTCTTAGCACACTCATTTAGGAATAAGGCTCCCAAACTTGCATGTCCAGAAGTTCTTATCGCATGTTGATGCTGCAGTCTGGAGGCCAAAACAATGCCTTCGATACAAGAATGTACTGCTGCAGCTTGGGCTTCTCTTTCTTCCCACGTCCTCCCGCCCCATTCTTAGTTGTGCAATTTCCCCCTCTGTGTGGCTGTCCCTTGCTTTTGGACTGCTTCTAACAGTCCTACTCCAGTCCGGGTCCTGAACATATAGGAGGGTGGCCTCTCCCCAGCCTTGCGCGGCTTCCTTCTCAGGGCTTGCACATACCACTTTTCCAAGCAAACGCTGCCGATTGCTATAGCTCTTGTCTGAATCATTCACTCTTTCTTAGGACTGCTAGCATCAAGCGAACTCTCTTCCGCAAGTTTGGGTAGGGGCATCCAGCTCCCTGTTCCCCTCCTGCATACAGCAGCCCTGGGGAAGCTCCCCAGATACCGTGTGGGCGCCCTCGCGCGCCAAATCCAGCCTGGGGCGCAGGGCCATTCGGGATGCTAGCTCTGCGCTCATACTCCATCTGGCTCCTGTTCCAGATAGTGGGGTTTCTCAGGGTGTCGAAAGCTCCAGTGTTGAGGCTTCAGGCTCCAGAACCCGGAGGGGGGCGGTAGCAGCGTCAGGTGGCTGCTCTGCGTCCCTGAGCGCCACCCAGTCACTTCCTATTCGGCGCACAGCCTGGGCTGGAGCTGGAACCCTCCTGCAGCTCGGCCCCAGGACCCGAGTCTGCCAGAGCTGCTGGGGCTTGGGACAGCGGCGGGAGAAGCTGAGATGTGACCCCCTCCCCCCGATTGCCTTTGCCCTCTCTGATGCCTGTTTTTGCAAACAACAGCCCGCACCAACAAGCGAGCACTTGTCTGGATCTTCGTGGAGAAAGGAGCAGCCTTTCTGGGCGCTCGCAAAGCCAGGCAGAAGTTGGGCTGCCCTGGGCAGCTGTGAAACAGCTGCGTGAGAAGGCTGGGTTAGGAGACTGAGGGAGCAGAGCTAAGGAAGGGGGTGGGGAGAGGGAAGTCGAGTTGCTCCTTGCTCTCTCCGAGATCCCAGAGTCGGGGTAGAGGGAGAAATGCTGAGCCCGCGTCCGGGCTCCTGCCTCCACGGCAGCATCTTCAGCAGCAGCAGCCTCAGCATCAGCACCGGCGGGACAGCGACAGCGGGGGCGGCGCAGGCGCACTGTGCCCGGCGGAGCCTGCAGTTCCCCAGCCCCGTGTGCGGCACCGCCACAGTCTGGGCAGCGGCGGCCGGGGGAGCGCTACTACCATGAACTGCCTGGTCCTCCTCCCCAGAGCTGCTCATCCGGGTCGGGCTGGAGACACAGTCAGGGGACCCCGCCGCCGCCGCCGCGCCCCCTTTTCTTTCGTCTCCATCTCCACCACCTTTTCCTCTTCTTCTTCTTCCACCTTTTCTTCCTGCTTCCCCCCCTCCCCCGCCGCGGATCCTGGCCGCTGCTCTCCAAACCCAGGATGCCGGGGGGCAAGAGAGGGCTGGTGGCGCCGCAGAACACATTTTTGGAGAACATCGTCAGGCGCTCCAGTGGTAAGGAGAGTTGCAGTTCAGAACATTCCCCACCTCCATCCCGACCAAGGCGCCCCCAATCCCGCCCATCCCATCCTTCTCCTAAGTGGGGGGAGGGGGGTGTAGGCAGTAGTACCTGGTGGTTTATGGTGGGTGGGGACCAGGAAGGAGTTGGTGGAGGAACGTAAGTTGCATCTGCTTCCTAAGAGATGTACCCCCTTCCCACCTGTCCAGACCTCAGAGTGGGAGCCAGGGAAGGGGGGGCGGGTAAAGCGGGGGTTCATCAGAATAGGTTTGAATTGCACTTTGATGATGAATCGTTCCTTGTCCCATCGCTTCCCAAACAAGCTTCAAGCGCTGACCAAATTTTTAGAGCCAGTTTTTTGGAGGAAGCTTTCCTTTTAAGTTGGGAAAGCCTGGGAAAGTGGCTACTTCATCAGATTTAAGTCACTGGGCTAGCTTTTGGATCCACTGTGCACATATGAAAGAACTCTGTGTTAGGGTGAGCAGTCAGAGTTGAACCTAAAAAAGTCAGGGCTTGGAACACGGGAAAGCAGTTACTAGGATCCAATTTGTGTTTCAAGTTTCGCGTTTTTATTTTCTTCATTGTGTATTGGTTTCTAGGCTACATTTTACCTATTTTCCTTGAGCAGAAGGGAGGAAGCAAAGCCACAGTTTCTGTGCTTTTAATGCACCTGGGAAAGAGATTTGAACAATGCCATTCTGTCTTGCTCCTTCCTGCACAGCAAGGCTGTCCTGCCTCCCAAGTGTCTTTAAAATACCATCAATTTATGCTTGGTCTCCTATCTTCTGGATTGGAATGGCTATTTCACATTTAAGATCATACAATTTTTATCTTCTGGGATTATTCATCTTCTAGTTGTGTTCTTAAAAAATTCTTTTATATAATTCTAAACTCCACAAGCAAAGTGTGTGGACTATCATTTAAGGGTTTCTCTTCAGAATCCCTTCATGGAGAACCATGAAAAGGGTAATTCTGCACTTGGAGTTGACTGGGAAAGCAGTGGGACTCTTCTGTGCTGCTCCATGGTTCCTTGTTCTGACAACTATTCTTGGAGATTCTGTGTGTTTGGGGGGGGGTTATATAGCAGACATGGTGTGGGTCTTTTGTGTGAAAGTGTGGTTAAAATGCTTAGCTGTGGGTGAGAGGTGTCCATGCAAATGATAACCAGGCACAGAGATGCCGGCTCTGAGGTGTTAGCTTAGAGGGACTGGTGTCTCTTTGAAAACCAGGTTTACAAACTCATCCTTGGAATTGGAGTAACCTAGGGAGTTTTCTTTAAATGCCCATCTTGGAGTTTGGTTTGGAGCTTTGTGACTCTTTCTTCCACTTTAGGTCAAAGTGTGATTCTGTATAAGGCTAGGGCAGCAGTAGCGTGTTGGGATTAAAAAAAAAAAAGCTTATAGTGCTGCATAGTCACTTTAATCCCTGTAATATTTTTAGCTATCCCACTGTGAGGTTCATGTGTACTTTCGGTTTTTATGACAATAGAAATTAAAATATAAGTTTGTATAAATATAAATTAAAATATAAGTTCATAATGGCACAGATACCCATTGCCTTCTTTTATGAATATCTCACACAGATCTAGATTACAGGGAACATTGCTGCTAAAGCAATTTAATTGCTAGGGGGACCTTAGAGGTTATCAGAATCAGCTTTTTACAGAGATATGGTGATTTTTCTTTCAGATTTCTCTTCTTGAGCTGTTTCTACTTCTTACAGTTTGCCTTTCGAGAGGAGTTTTCAGGGAAGGCCTTAGAAAACCAGACCCATGGGCTCTCTGCCACCCTCCTAGGGGAAGAGGAATAATACAACGAGAAGTCATGGATTGAAGCTTATCATTGTAACAATGATGGTGGAACAACTTTCTCAGCTTGGAACTGTGGGAAGGGTTTAGAATATGTTTCCGTCAGATGTGGCTTGAAATGGAGATCTACGTTGTGTGGCTCAGGACTGTCTGTTCCAGTTGCCTCCATTTTCTATCAGTCAACATGTGAATAGTTGATCTTTTTTTTACACCCCGGGATTAGAATGGTTTCCTAGTTTAGTGCTTCTGTCACTGGCTAACACCAAGTGTGAGTGAGATTTACCTGCTTTGACATTTAAAGGTTTGTCTATGGCTAACTTTGAATAATATTAAGACACAAAATCTTGGGATTTTGTTGGGGATGTGTTAGATATTTGAGAATTATGGATGCCTATACTTAGCAAGCACCGCAAACCCTCAGCAAGTATCTGAACTGAGAGCTGCAGGATATAATTGGTCTACCCATCTGTGTGGGAGGGCCCTCCAGTTGTCATTTCTACCTGATTTGGCAGAGAAATTGAAAAATTCATCCTAAGAGATTGTTTAATTAAGAATAACAGATAAAATTCCCTCTAGGATTCATGGATGGATCAGGTTTGTCACACTGAAGATTTAATCACTCACCAACTTAATAACATTGGGCATGAACGGCTGGCAGGGCTTCAGTGGGGAACGGAAGTCAAGGAGGTGGCATTCCCAGCCAGCTGAAGAACTGAAGAAACAGAGGCTGGTGTTTTATATTGACTAGCTTTCCTTTCTCACACAGTATCATTCTCTTTTGAAAAGCAGCTCTTACACCGAAAGTCAGATAAACATGTTTGTAGAAAGAGACAGAGATGACCAAGAGCCTATAGACAAAACAGGTGGACAGACATTCACCCAGTCTTAAAGACAGACACAGAGAGATGGAGAGACAACCAAAAATACATGCAGGTGGAGACAGAGACACACATAGACACTCAGACACACAGGCACACACACACACATGGGAAAGGAAGAGGAAGAGAGGGAGGAGGGAAGAGATGGAAACTTAGACACACAGAGATACACACACACACACACACACACACACACACACACACACACACAGAGAGAGAGAGAGAGAGAGAGAGAGAGAGAGAGAGAGAGAGAGAGAGGGAGGGAGACACACACAGAGACAGAGAGAGTGAGAAGAATGAGAACCAAACATTTGATTTTGTCCATGTGTAGCTTGTGAATTGAGATCTCAGGAAGTTAGGAATCTATCAGTCAACTTTCCGGTAATATAGACCAAATGAGCAAAAGGGATGGCATAAATGCACACAGTTTTTGAGGCTGAGGATTTTATAATCAAACTCTGAAGTCCTCAGCTGCTGTTTCTAGGGGAGAGTGCTACCTTTCATGTCCTGAGTGGCACATAACCTCTCTGCTGCTCTTTTACTCTCTGTTTCTTCCCCCTTCCCTTATTTAGTTGAGTGTTTTAAGCCAGCATTGCAAGTTATTACTGGTGACTGTGTCTACAAAGTAAAACAATGTGAGCTGTTGTGTAGCATGTATATGCACACATCTTATAGCCAACTCTCAAAATAGGAGCAGCGAGGAATACTCCCCTTTACTTTTAAGACTAAAGCTTTGATAAAACAAATAAAAGGAAAATGATAATTCATAATTTTACAATAAAGGTCAAAAGTATAAAGACAACAGGAATATCAGATAAGCATTAAAAATAGATGTTTGATTTTGATTGACATATTTATAGGCTGTGGTGTAGCATTTCAATAGTTGAGTACATGTATAATGATCAGATCAAGGAAAATGGTTCACCTGCCTGTTTGAACATGTATCATCATTTTGCCTTAGAATAATCCTACTGGCTGGTTCAAAATACCAGATTGTTCACCATAGTGAAGTTTAAGTGTATATTTGGCTATTTGGATCAAAATAAGTTATCAAGAAGGGAGAGCTTGAGAATGGCGTTCAAGCTCATTACATCCGTAATTACATCATTACATTATTTCGTCAGACATGGACCAAATCTGTGTTTGGCATCATCAGCACCTCCTCCCTCTTTACATGGTCAATGTTCATGCAAGCTATTTGTTAATGTAAACTAGGTTGTAGAGAGATGTAAGCTTCATGTAGAGTTAATTACTGGAGAGACTTTTAGGTGGAATATTAGTTAGACAAAAACATTGTATCAAAGCCCTCAATGTGCCCATCCCTGTAAGTAGTGTATTTCACCCACGTGCTCTTTCTCTCTGAATCCTTAATGAATATCCAGCAAAATGACTAGTTTGGGTGACAGCAAATTAGGTTGCCATTTTTGGAAAATTATAAATTCAAATCAATGTTTTTTGATGCAAAGTTATCCATAATATTAAAGTACTATTCAGAATTAAGGATTTTTTCACTTTTATGAAAAACTAGAAGTGTTCTTTTTCTCTTTGGAGGAAAAGGACCCAGGAAAGAATTAAGTAGAGAGAGTGTGTTATATGAGCAGCTCATCTTTTAAGCGGTCCTCAGCAGCTTCAATTTTCTATTTTTATAGAAACAGTGGGCTGGGCAGGCACTTCCTTTACTCTGCCACCTCTCCCTTGCAAAAAAAAAAAATCCAAACTCATTTTCACACTGTAATTGGTATTTAGAAACATGGCGATATTATAAGAACCCCTCAAGTGATCTGGTATCAAAACGAAAAGGAAAAACAGCTTAATTATGAGCCAACCTAGAAGGAACAATGTAAGGCAGACAGTTTCTACCGGCCACATCAGAAAGTTGTTGATATTTCTTTTCTTGAATGGCTTTCTGTAATATCTAAGACACTGTTCAGGAAATATTGATAAAACCACACATTGGTTTTGAAGTATTGGCTTACCCACGTCTTAAAATGCACCACTTTAGTGCTGAAAGTATCAAAGAGGTTGAAATTATACTCACCACTTCCTAAATTATATTGACGAATAACCAAGAGCATCATCTCACCTCTGAGCCTGCACCATGTTACATAACGAGAGCTGTACACTGCTGGCTAAGGGCTGCTCCCCTCTGCACACATTGCCTTCACTGGTGTCCATCTTTTGCTGGATTCCAGAAGTAGAATGTGTAAGACATCCATTTACTTAAACCTCTTTCAGACAATCTTCTAAAAAAAATTCCATTATATTTTTGATGGATGGCAGTAGTAATGGTTATTGTAATTGGTAAAGACTGAGTGGATTTCCATGCAGAAGCTTTAACATCTAGTCAACATTTATCTTGTTCTTTCACTGTAACAGTAACTTGGCGGATCAGTGCTTTCACACTCCCCAGAGTGAGTCTAGGCAGAGGTTGTGTGGCCACCAACCTTCGGTAGTTACCATTTACCACAAGAGGTCACTATAGGTTTTATCACAATTAGTGATTAGTCGACATCTTTCCTTTTTTCTCTTTCCTCCTTGACTCTTCAATTACGATTCTGTGTCGGGGTGGTCTGCATAGTTAGTGTTTTTGCATGAAAGAAAATATATAAAACATAAGACAAACAAGAAAGTCCAGTGATATGAGGTACTTACTTCTTTTAATTACTAAAATTTATTTAAATTATTTTAAGACTCAATAAATATGATAGTAATCAAGTAGTAAACACTGACATTTGATATTGGCTAATCACATATCATGGAGAATTATAGTGTGATATTCATAAGATATGGTTTAGACTGAGAGGGAACTTATGCTATCAAATGAAAATTGAATTATATCACACATTTTTGGTGTGTTAGCAACATATATGAAACAAGAAGTTTTCAGCAAAGTTCCATTTGCACAATGCTTTCTCCCAGGGAGATGGCTAAGTATTTTACTATTTCAGCAGGGTTTTCCCCATCACAAATGTTTTTATATAATTTATATTAAGACTGGATGCAGAGGTAGAGTCAGTTCATAACCACACTGTATTGACAGAGAGCTCACAGATTTATAGCTATTTTTACAGCCTGTATGTAATTCTAGCCTTTTGATGTTTCCCAAAATTTGAAAATAAAGTTCAAAGCTAAAACAAATTATCTTCAAAGTTCTCCAAGTTATTAAACTCCAAGAGAAATGATTGAGAATGTATTATTCCGAGAGGTTCGGTTTCCTGTTGATCAGCATGTACTACCAGTGTAAGAGGCCAGATCTTGAAATATTTGATCAAGTCAAGACAGCTGTGATTCTTTTTTTCCCTCCATTTTTAATTTAAATTAGAAACAAGATTGATTTACATGTCAATCCCAGTTCCCTCTCCCTCCCCTCTTCGTCTGTCCCCCACTAATATTCTACCTATCCCATACCATTTCTGCTCCCGAGGGAGGGTGAGGCCTTCCATGGGGGTTCTTCAGATTCTATCATATCCTTTGGGATAGGGCCTAGGCCCTCCCCCTTGTGTCTAGGCTGAGGGAGTATCCCTCTATGTGGAATGGACTCCCAAAGTCCATTCCAATGCTAGGGATAAGAACTGATCTACTACAAGAGTCCCCATAGATTTCTGAGGCCTCCTCACTGACACTCACATTCATGGGATCTGGATCAGTTCCATGCTGGTTTCCCAGTGATCAGTCTGAGGACCAAGAGCTCCCTGTTGTTCAGGTCATCTGTTTCTATAGGTTTCACCAGCCTGGACTTGACCCCTTTGCTCATCACTCCTCCTTCTCTACAACTGGATTCCTGTTAGTTCAGTGTTTAGCTGTGGGTGTCTGCTTCTACTTCCATCAGACAGCTGTGATTTTTAACATAATAAATTAGTATATCAGACATTGTCTTTAGCATTTGGATATATATATCTGTATATCCTAACAAAGTGACACATTTGGAGGCAGTGTAGGCACATTTGGAGGCAGTGTAGGCAATAGCTTTGTAATACTAAGTTTTCACATAGAAAGAAACAAGAAAATTAATGGGCAAAATAAAACAGAAATGAACAATGGTTCAAGGGGCTGGAGAGACGACTCAATGGTTAAGAGCACTGACTGCTTTTCTAGAGGACCTTGGTTCAATTCCCAGCACCCATATGGCTGCTCACAATTATTTGTAACTCCAGTTCCAGGGAATATGACACCCTCACACAGACATACATGCAGGCAAAACACCAATGCACACAAAATAAAAATAAATAAATTATTTAAAAAGCAATTTGAAATTTTACTGAAGCTGATATTTTTTAGGGAATCTGGTCCAAGCAGAGAAATATAACTATTCAGTGTAAAGTCCTACAAATTTTGAGAAGTAAGCAGTCTGAGATCTGAGCTTAGATATGGAATCCTAGAAGTTCCCAGCTATGATGATGGGTGTGTAAGATCACAAAGGCTTAGGAACATCATGGTAGTCTCAAGGATACACCCAACCCTTTCTTGATCTCCCCTGTGCTGTACACAGAAAAGGCTGGCTGAATAAGTGCAGTTTGATTTTGGCTCCTAAAGCAACCAATTTAACAATTGATTTTTTTCAAACAGTTCTGATTTTGTTCACGAAGTGAGTTGGCTAAGTAATTATGTAGCTGAAGATGTTTATTTAATCACTGTGTGTCTCTGGAAACAGAAATCATACAGCACAGGGAGCATCATTGGTACCCATGAGAGCATGTTTGTATCCTACTCCCAAACAAAATATTCTCTAGCCTTTCACTTTAATCTCCAGGGGGCTGAAGGGCTGGACTATTTTATATTAGAAAGACCTGCTTCATATTCTAATTAAATTATTTTGAACAACTCTGCAGTTAGGAGTTATTGATGGCATGCTTTTCTTTGGAAATCAATCTTTGCCTGTTGACAAACCATCAGAGAGCTTTACTGATGGTTGATGCAGCTTACAATCCAGCAAGCCAGGTGCTGATTGCCAAATGTAACTAAACATTGATCAACTGTCTTGTGTTATGGGGAAAGTTTAACTTTTTCCCCAGTCCTTTCTGTCTATGCACTTCTCTCTTATTTGGGAGATAAATGAAAGCATGGAGAATTTATTTTGTGTATCTTATAGCACTGTAAGGATAGTGGGTTTTTTTTATTGGGGGTTGCATAGTCTGAGAGTAAGTTCCCTAAAGATAGTAACTACCTCTCTGCTTGACCTTTATGCCATTTGTTGTGAATTACTCACTTACACAACAGAATCTTACTGAATATCTACTATGTGCTAGGAAGTGATCCAGAACAATGCCACGGCAGTGTTTCTCTTTATTTTCTTTTTCTGTGAGGGGAAATGTGCATATTGATTATGATTTCATCATCTTACCGAGAACTTTGTATTCTCACAAATAGTAAGTAACAGGACAAAGGCGAATGTGGTTAGAAGGAAGGTTACATAAGGTAATATGTGCAAATGCAAGAGCAGCACCCAGCCCCTACAAAGCAGTGTGTGGTGCTGTCAATTATTAGTTGTTTAAACCTTTGGACATCCCTTCTGTGGTTGATGTCCTTAATTCTGAGTTGCCATTTCCTTCTATATCTCTTTGCAACTGACAACTTTCAGCCCGTGAGCACCCCACACCACCCTCTTCACACACAGATTTACACTTCCCTTTACAACTTTACATACTCTCTCACCCTTTATACTATACCCTGTTTCCATGCCCTCATCACTCCCTGTCCTTCCATGTCCTTAGTGGCTTCCGTTCCTCCCTCCATCTCTCCTCTGCTGGTCCTCATTCCACTTTGCAGAGCAGTCTTGTCTGAAGTTGGTGTTGGATCTCTGTCTTTTTTGTCCTGTGTGGGCTGTGACATCTGGAGTTCCCTTCTTGTTCTTCTCACGAGTCATCTAAACTGTGGCCAGACTGGAATTTATTTATTTTTGGTCTTAAACTGATCAGTTTTCTGTGGCATTTTCTCATGACAGCCTAAGATCACTTTTATGTTTTTTTTGTCCTGCTGCTTAGAAACCTTAGGTTTACATTTGCTTTCCCACTCAGTATAATGTTAGTATTACATCCCACGGATGTGATAAAGCCTAGTGGGTAAGGATTTTTTCACCCATTTCTTTTGTAGCTCTTAAAGATATTGTGTGCACAGAGAGTGAACTTAAGGTCATCACTGAACAGACTCAGACCACAGCTAGTGTTCTATGTGCTCCACATCCTATGTACAGGCCCCAAAGGAGAATGCCTCATTAGCTGAGCTCAGAAACAAGGCTTCTGGAAGTGAGGACCAAATTAGGGAGACTCTCTCATCCATCCCTAAAACAACCTGACTCTACTGGGAGAACCCTCTTCAGGGTAGTTGGTAATTTTATGAAACTTCTAGACATTTGCAAAGCTTCCAGTATTTCTGTCTGTCTCCATCTTCCCATCATTCCCTGCCCTCACTCCATAGTGGTGCACTGTGGATTTTAACCTGGAAGGGCTTCTGGGAGGACATACATGTTCCAGATATTACACTTCATCTCACAGGAAGGGCTTACTACAGACTTGCTTTTTCATATTATTTTTGGATAAAGTAAAATACGGGAGACTTTTCCACCTTTTTGATCCAATGAAGGCAAAATATTAAATAACTAGAAGCCTCTAAATCATTAAATGAGCTTCAAAGCATTGAATTCACTTTTTCAAGACTTTCCTAACTGGTAGGCAAACACCAACAACAGATGAACAAACAGACATCTGAGCACCACCTTGGAACCTCCAAACATCAGCTTATTGCTTAGACTAAAAGAAGTGTCAGTATGGATTGCCCCAGTACCCAGATATACTCTGCAGTATGCTGGCATGCTCCGAGATGTCAGAGGAAGAACAGAAACTTCCATCTCTGTGTAACCAGCCCTGTGAAAAAGCCTAGGGAGGAAAACTGAGTTGAACTGCAGGCATTTGTGTTTTCCTTAAACTGCTAGCTCCTGTTGCATAGAGTGTAGAATGAAACACACACACACACACACAGACACACACACACACACACACACACACACACACACACACACACACACACACACACACACACACACATGCATACACAAATCTGAAACAAAAAAGCCAGGACAAAGCCTTAGAAAATTAATCGTGTTGTAATGTACCTTGAAAAGCCTACTGTGCTAGTTGGTTTTTGTCAACTTGACACAAGATGGTGTCATCTGGAAAGAGGGAACTTCAGCTGAGAAAGTGCCTCTATCAGATTGGCTATAGGCATATTTGTAGGAATATTTACTTGATTAATGATTGATAAAGGAGATCCAGCTCACTGGGGGTGGTGCCAGCTCTGGGCAGGAGGTTCTTCAAGGTAAAAGAAAGGTAGCTGAATGGGAGTCTAGAGAACAAGTTAGAAAGCAGCTGTCCTCTGTGGTCTCTGCTTCAGTTCCTGCCTCCAGGTTCCTGCCTTGAGTTCCTGCTTTTGATCCTGGTGTTTATCACAGCAATAGAAACCAAGCTAGGACATCTTTTTGTTTGTGTGTTTCTTTCTTTCTTTACCATGTGTGCAAATGAGATAGGTCTTAATTGAAGTTCTTCATGAGTTTTACTTCCATTTGTTTGATTGTCTTAAAAGGTTAATTTGAAGAAAATACATACTTCCTTCAGAAAAGATGTTGGTTGTTTGTAAAAACATTTGTGTATTTGTAAGCTTCAAATGAAGCTTGAGTATTAAATAAGTAATACATTTCTCTCCCGATAAACACATCTTGACTGGTTTAGCTTTTTGTTCCCCAAGATTATATAACTAGTGGATGTCTAAAGCTTTAGTTATTTTAAGAAATTTCATTGCAATAGGATTCAGCAACAATTTGTCATTAACTACATCAAGGTGACTATTTTCCATGTTTTGTGGGTCTGTGATTCATGCAGGCAATCATTGCAGTTGTGTTTTGCTCTAATGATTCTGACCAGCATAATTTTTAGAAATGCATTCCATGAGCAAAACATTACTGTTTAAAGTGGAAACTGGGCTGGAGTGATGGCCTGGTGAATAAAGTGCAAAAGGATCCGAGTTTGGTTTTTCGGCGTCTGTAGAGACGTGAGCATGGTCTTGCACATGTAATCCCATCACTGGGCAGAGGACAAAGACAAGTAGACCCTGGTGAGCTTGTTGGCCAGCCAGTCTAGAGAAACAGCAAGCAGGTTCAGTGAGACCCCATTTTGATAACAGAACACAGAGAGTAATAGAGGCTTCCTCTATGTGGCATTGATCTCTGGCTTAACATATACTCTCATGGGTGCAGACCTGCATACAAATTCGAATAACATCCACAAGTACAAATTCAATTGTTGAACTTTTTGTGGAAAAAAGTGTCTTCTGTAACATTTCTATTGTTTCTAGCAGTGGAATTTTAAGAATAGATGCTGAAATAGCTCCTGCCTTGTGATCCACTTTGGCTAGATGGAGGATGAAGAAGTTAATGCCATCAAAGAAACACAGAAACTTGAAAATGTACCTTTGATCTTGAAGGAGATGAAACGTGGAGGCATATTTTTATCTTTGATGACAGCTGAACACGTTTGAATAAATTAACAGATTTTTTTGCATATTTCAAACTCCCACAGTGGTGGTCTGTTTAATGTTGCCATTATTATTATATAATAATTAGAGTCATTTTGGAAAGTATGAAGTATATGTGTCTACACACTGGCTGTACCGTTACAGAATTGTAAGAAAAGGCATATTTTGTAAGGACATAAAAGATACCAGCCTTTCATAGAAATGGGGAATGCATATAGCAGAAACCAACACTATAGATGAGGATGCTTCATATAAATTAGTTATGCCTTTTTTTCTCAGACCAAAGGAGATTATTTGACATAGAGGGACAGAGGGCAAGGATAAGGGACAAAGACAGGAGACAGAAGAAGAGGGAGAAACAATTAGTGTCTTTTTAAAATAATACCTTTTTAAAATAACCATATGTATCAAGATTTTGTTTAACCCAAATAAAATGTGCTATGTATGCTTCAGGGGACTTTTTCTGTTACTGCCACATAAAACTTAAATATGTCTATAAATATCACTCACCCAGAAGACAAGCTCAGAAAAGTAGCATGGGCTCCCCGACTCAGTTTCACAAGTTTTCAGATGTTATTCAAAGTGCAGAAAATCTGCTTAAGTTTGCCTGTTATCATTACTAATTATTATTAAAAATATGGTAATTTTTGGAAGAAATAGGTCCAAATGAGTCCTTATATACTTTCTAGATAACATCTAAACATTGCTTTGCAATTGTTTACTGACCGTCTTAATAGCAATAGGAACTGTTATTTGATTCTCCCAGCCAAGACTGTTGGGTGTGTAATGATGGACACACTAATGTGTACCTCACTCTCAGAGACTGTTAAGTGGAGACAACAAAAGCAACAAAAGCACAGAGAACATTTAAGTAGAAACTGTGGTAGGCATTTTGAAAGAAGAGGAGAGTGCTGAGATCACAAGTAACGCGGACTAGTTTTGACTGGAAGGCAGTTTTGGGGAGACCGGACTAAGGAAGTGCTATTAAGGTGATAAGAGGTCACCCGGACGAAGAATATAATAGACAAAGAGAAAACGAAGCAGGTTCCAAGCAGAGAAAGGGGGAATGGATAGGCACATTTGTGAAGCTTCAAGACCAATGCAGTGGATGATAGTAGATAAAACTGGAAAGAGCAGTTGGGGGCCTACCTAGAGATCCTGGGACTAATCTCCTGAACACAGTGCTGCTTGCTTGAGGGTTGAAGGGAGAAGGAGAGAAAGTTGGAGCCAACTAGACGACCACTGCTTTGGTGCAAGCAAGAGGGGATGGTCTTGCTTGGCTTGGGAGAGTAGCAGTGGAGATGCATAGAAAGGGTTGTATCCAATAAGTATCATTGTAGAATGATCAGGATTTAGTAATAAGTTAGTGTCCTGAGTGGGCAGGTGTGGAGGACGACTTAGGTGTGTGGCTCAGAAATGCATAGAGGGAAATAGGGAAACTTCCTTTGAGGTAGGAAAACTGGAAGTTTCACACTTCATCTTCCCACTTAGAACTTCCCCAGATGTCCCATCTCCCCACCCCTACTCCTATTCTCACTCTCAACCCTAGCCCTTGCTTTGAGCTGGGTTTCAAGGTGTGTGCTGCTGCTCCTAGCTTTTTTAATGTGGGCTCTAGCTCGGGAGATTATTCTTGTACTACAAGTATTTCACCAGCAGAGCTGCCTCTCTTGCCTGAGAGGTATACCTCTTCAGTAAGGACTAAATGAATGCATTTAGAGAGATACCATGCTGGCTTTCCTCACTGGCTGCTGTAGACCTAGGAAAAATTGCCCAATAGTGAAAGTGTTTTCTTCTAAAGTCCTTTCCCACCTCCACGAGTGTCTTCTTTCTCCCTCAATATTCTAGACTTCAATTTGGTTGTCTTACCACTTCCTCAAATACCTGAAAATTCTCGCTAATACTGGATACTGAAATACTTCTCTCAAAGGTAATTTGCATAAAAAAGTTGAGAGTGAGAAAGAACAGTAGGCTAGCCCCCCAAAAGAATTTTATCATCAGTTTCTACTTTGTCTCTTTAAAAAATGTATATATTTAAGATATGCAAGATTTAAAAAGTGTGTATATGTTATGTATGTGCATATGTGTATTGTGTGTGTGTATATGTGTGTGAGTGTGTGTGTGTGTGTGTGTGTGTGTGTGTGTGTGTGTGAGTGTGTGTGTGTGTGTAAAATGATGATCTCATGGTCATTCCTTACCTTCCACCTCATCTTTATATAGTTTCATATATATATATATATATATATATTATGTACTAATACATACTATATATATTATGTACAAATATATATATATATTAGTACAGCAGGCTAGGTAGTCCAGGGGCCTCTGGGAATTCTCCTGTCTTCTTTTACCACTTCACTAAAACACTGTTAGGATTACCAATGTGCACTGCAGCATCTGGTTTTATGTGGGTTCTGGGGATCTGAACTCAGGTCCTCACATTTGTATGATAGGTACTTTGTCCTCTGAGCCATCTGCTCAACTATAGTCTAAGGCTTTGACATCCACACGCATACTGAGAGCATCAGGAAAGTCAGGAAAATTAACTTGTTCATTGCTTCTCATAGTGACAATCTTATCCTTTGTGACAAGAGGTAAAAATCTTAGGAATTTTAGATTGTATCCAGTGTTAGTAACATAATTTTTATGTTGTGCCTTAGATACCCACATTTATTCACCTTATATGACTCCAAGTTTGTTCCCTTTCATCTTCTTCTCTCCATGTACTTCTCTGTCCTGCTCCCATTGTCAGTCCTGAAATTCTAGATCTAAAAAGGGTATAGTTTTCATAAAAAACAAAACAATAACATTGTAAAAAGTCAAATCTTGTTGGAGCAGCCCAGAGGAAAGCCATTTCCCTGCTCCAGAACTTCTGTAGAAAGAAAAGGAATTGCCTGAGTGACTTTATGGCATTTCATTGACTGCTTATGATCTTTCTTCTAGAATTTTCTGTCAGCATGGACTCCTGGTCTCCTTTACAAATAGGATTAATATGTAGTAGTGTGAACTCAAGTGTGGTTATTTTCCTGTCGCCTGAAGAAGTCATTCTGTGAAGAAGTGTTTCTTTATACTAAAATGAAACCAAACAAAGCAAGAGCTCAGATCCCTGTTCAGAAATACAGGAATAGATCAGAGTCAGAGGCAGCGAAGCCTGAGCCGTTCTTTTCCTGCTACCAGACTCCTTTTTCCTGTATTCACCAGCCAAGTTCTGTAACTTTCCAGACTTGCTTTCCTATTTGTAGAAAGGAAGGAGAAGATGCACAAGACAGACACAATCTTACTCTCAGGAATCATCCTAGGGTCTTTTCAAATCACAGGTTTGACTCAGAGGGTGTAGGGTGGGTCTCAGAGGCTTCATTGCTATTAACTACCAGGTGATTCTGGTGCAGGCTTTGAGAGGTGAGGGACCAGATTAAAGTGTCCCAGATTTTGTTGAGCAGGAGACTTATCTCTTGGGCTGTATTTTTGGATTCTACCCTGAGGAAGTCAGTTCAGTGCATCTACATTACAATTTGGCAATCGCTACTTTTGACACCTGGGACAAGATTCTATTGCAGCTGCCAGAATTCAGGAGTTACTACACTAGATAAGTGTGGCTCCATCCCTGCACATTAAAACCCCTTGGGATGATTTTAAAATAAACATCAATGCTTGTGGGTTTCTTTTTTAGATTAACTAAACCAGAAACTTCAGGGTGTGAGATCTGGAATGAATAACTCTTGTGTTCCCAATTTCAAGCTCCTTGAATCAAGATGGAATCAAGAAATCCCTATAAAGATATTTATAATTTTTCATACTTGCTTTTAATTGATAAATTATGTTTATGTGTTTATGTGGTCAATATGATATCTTGATGCATGTATACTTTGCGGGATGATCAAATCAATCTAATGACTATTCATCATCTCAAATATTTGTCTTCTCTTTGGGGTAAGAACATCAAAAATTCTTCTCTCTTACTAATTTTTGAAAACAACAGTATACTATTTTCTCATCTTGCAATAAAGCTCCAGAACTTAGAATGTCCATGTCCACCTTCTGTGTTCTTTTGATCACCACTCTCCCTTTTCAGTCTCTGGTAGTCATGAAAGCATTTTCTCTCTCCTTCTAACTCCATTGTATGCATATATCACATTAAAATAGTTTTTAAATTTTCTAATGGTTCCTTAAAAAACCCTTTGAATCAAGGGCCTATGATTTGGGTTTTTAACTTCTAACACTAGATGGAAACTTGATTGCTTTATTTTACATCTATCTTTAGAAGAAGCCATGTTATATTTTCAATCCCTAACCCTTTGTAGAAATCTATCCAAGCATCTGCCAATGTGCAGAATTGTAACTTCCGAAATCCCAACCCTTGGTGGGGAATCGTGCCTGACTGTTAGGCACCTCATAAGAACCATATTTGTGTGTTTGAGCCTTTTGGAAGTAAAATATGTGTAAACAATTTTAAGGTTTGGAATAGCCTGGATACCAAGGAAAGTTCAATAATCCAGAATTCATGGCTTTGTGTTCAATGAAAGTGAGGACACACTAGAACTAGATTCCCTGTCAAGACTGGCTGATGACAATGATGGTTGCTTAGAATTCTGGGAAATTTCCTTAATTGCATCATGCTGCTGACACTCTAGGATTTTCCCACCTTCTGGATTCTAACTTGTCTCCTTTGCAGTGAGTTATTCCTTTCTAATCAAATTTCTCTTACCCATTCTGCTTTAAAGCTGAAAGAAATTAAAATTTTCTGCGAAGTAATTTTAATTAAATTTGCTCTCTTGTTCTTAATATTTATTAATGATAACAGATTTCTCATTTGTTGGAACAAGAAATGTATGACTTCAGGAGATAATAATATGAACATTGTGTATACACATAATGTTTTGGCTAATACATATGCAAATTTGTAAAATGAACTCAGCAACTTTCATCTAACTTAGCTGTATCTATTTCTCACTGTTCAGTGTTTCACTTTATAATTTTCCTTTCCCTGATATAACTGTGCCGGTTTCCATTGGTAGGTCCAACATGAGGACATGAGGAACTATTTTTTTTTTCCATTCTCTACTTGCACACGTGGGTGCTCACAATCCCCTAAACACACTGCTAGCTGCCTCTACAGTTGTGAAAAAAATCTTGCAGACAGTACATTACAAAATTTTACCAAGATCTTTTGCTCTAATAGTTGATATAGACTTTGCTTATATTACTCATTATTAGTCTCCATAATTACCTAGAGATGTGCTTATAACTCTTGTTAATTTGTGTGTGTAGAAACTGACAATTTAATTGATATCCCCAGGTTTTTCACATTCCTCTCTTGGTAAGCTTGAGAATTGATCTGAATGTGGAGAATAGACTGTGATGGGATGATCAGTGGAACTTGGATTGTTGTGAATATTTACCAGTTGATGAATTATTTTTCTTTCATCGTTTAAATGGCTAGTCTCAAATTTAAATCACAAAGATGAACAGAAGACACATATCCTAGAGTATTGTAAAACCTTGTGATGGCCTTGAAATTATTTTTGCGTTATTCGTTCTGATTGACTGTGTGAAAAAACACTAGTGTGTACCTGTGACATATCTTAACATATTCAGTGTTATCGATGGAACTCAAGTAGATATTTTTAAAAAAGGATTGGAAACAATGAAAAACATCCACTGCCCACTTTTGGTTTTTTTTTCCCCATAAACAACTCTGCCTCCCAACCAATAAGAGGAGTAATCCCTTCCTGTAGGGATTGATTTCAACCCTTTATTTAATCTATAATCTACCTACTTTTCTACCTACAGTTTGCCCCAGAAAGAGTTTGACTATGCACAAACTTCAGTCAAGAGTTAGAATTTGGGGACCGTGTGTTCTGCTTTTTGCCTTTTGACCCCAGGGACCTGGGCTCTGTGAACCTCTGACTTGTTGCTGATGAATGATCAGAGAGATGGGAATGAAGATGTTTCCTGGGTCAGAGATAAGGGTTGCACCTTCAGAACAATGCATCACATAGTGGGGCTCCTGTCATGCCTGCTTTGTTAATCATTTTGTTATCACAGGGAGATATTGGTGAATGAATGCAATCCATCAACCACTAGCGGGTAGTGATGGCTGGACCTGCTGAGCTGCAGCCATTTTTAGACATTCCTGTGGCACAGCCTTGGAGAATGGTTGAGTGGCAGCAGGAAGACTATAAATGGCAGAGCCAACAGGAACAAGCAGAGCTCTGGTTCTGAACCTAACAGATGTTTTGAAAATAAGACTGTTTATGATGTAGGGAGCTCTGCAAGGCCTTTGGAGGGTTACTTAAGGCAATGTTTGCAAATCTCCGAGACGAAACAGAAGTGGGGTAAAATGGATTCAGTAAATTTTAACACACTTCACAATTGAAATAGATTATAAAATAATGCAAAACATCTAGTAAGTGTTGATTAAGAAACCTTTGGGGCTGTGTCTTTGTGTGGACACATACTTTGTGTGCATTTCTTTGATGAACTCCCATTTACAAAAAGCTTGAAAACTATGGGACATGTTTCTGGGAGAAAAAATGGTCCAGTTTAGCAAGCATCTTAGGGTTTCAACCTTTCTGTTTTTTTTTTTTTTTAAGCACATGAGACCCTTGTTTCCAGGACACCAGGAATCCTTTCAATCAATAAGTAATATTATACTGAAAAATTTTGAAAAATTGTTTTTAAATTTGCAAGTAAAAGTATACATTTTATGGTATATGATTATGGTAAACAACATGATGCTTCAGTATATAAGTGTGTTGTAGAAAAGCTAAATCAAGCCACTTAACATATGTACTCCTTCACATATCTTTTTTGTTGTTGAGAATAAAATCTACTCCCTTGGTGACTTTCAAATATACAATATATCGCTGTAACTCTGGTTGCCATGGAAACTGTAGTTCTCTCAAACTTATTAATTGCTAACTACAATTTTGTGTCCCTTGATTATATCCATCCAGTTCCTCTACCCCTCAGTCCTTGGTAACTTAGTACCATTTTTTTCCTCTCTGTTTTGTGTGTTTAAATTTTATACTTTATGTGTAAATGGAATTGTTCAGTGTTTGCCTTTGTCTGGCTTATTTTACTTAATCTGATGCCACCAAAGTTCACTCACATTGCTGAAAATGATATTTCCCTTTTTAAAAAAGAATGTACATTATTCATATATTGTTTGGCCACTTGTTTAATGTGTGCAAGCAGAGGATGTCTGTGAATTGGGGGATGTGTGTGAGTAGTCCTCAGTGAATGTGGTATTGAGAAAGCAGAGCTGAGGTGGTTCGTAAGTGCTTGATAGGAAAAGGGATATAGGAAAAGTATTTTGAGTAAAGAGTTAGCATCGATGACGAGCATATTTGGGAGTTGATCAAGAAACTGACCTAAGTCTGACTTTAGGATTAAGAAACAATATATTTAAATTTAGAAGGAGGGGTGCTTGTTAAGTCAGGGAATGTATTTGAGATCTGATGATGTAAGCATTTGGGCTTCCTGAACTGGATGAAGAGGGATGGTGTTTCCAGAAGACAAATTGACATTGGTTTCAATGTTCAACTGAAAACCAGGATGAACTAAGGCAGGATGCAGCTCTGTAGCCATACGGCCCACCATGGTTTCGGGTCATCAAGTGTACAGAGTATGAATTAGAGAGGGTAAGCTTGCCTGGGCTAAGAGAGGAAAGAAAATCACTTTTGATGATTATAATCTATGCCGTATATAGATGAAACACAGTGCACCTAAAGAGGAATTTATGCTTTCTGACTCATCTTTCCAGAAATCAACTAATCTTCCTCATCATGCTAGTTGGGTTCTCCAGAGGGATACTGTTAACTATTCTCGTAATGAAGGCTTAACTTAAATGTCAGTTTTTTTTTTTTTAAACATGAACCAAAGGGAAAGGAGGCTGTATTCTCATTCTGTGTTTTCTAAGCAGATTGTGCAGTTAAATGTGCTTACCGGTACAGGATGGTGAGTTTGGACAAATGTACATACCTGCCTCTCACTTCAGGACACTAAGTACTTACATCTTCCAATAGGTTCTCTCTCTTTCCTGTCATCTCCCTAACCCCTTCAGGAATCATTGTCCTGGATAATTAGCATAATCATCAGCTTATCATTTATCACAACCATAATTAAAAAGAAACCATTGTGTGGCTCCCAATCACCACTGCAGCTGTATTTAGATTCCACATGGATGGCTTTTTGTCTGCCCCCATGATATTTTTTAGATTAACCCACATTGTGACATGTATCAGAAGTTTGTTTCATTTTAGAGTAAAGTGGTGTTCCTGGTAGGATTTTGACACCATTTAAAATCCACTTCCTCTACTTACATTGTTTCCAGTGTTTGGTTGCAATGAGTGAATCTGATGTAAAATTTTTTATGGGCTTTTTTGTTCACGTGTGTTTTCATTTCACTTGAGTAAACAAGTAGGGTGGACCTCCTGGGTCACAGATGAATATTTAACTCTACAGGAAACTGTCCTCTAAAGCGGCCATAACATTTTGTGTTTTCTTAACGATCTATATTTATATCTAGGTTCAGGGGTTGAAGATTCTCACCAGTGAATTCAGTATCAGTGTTGTAGCTACTCTGGTGGGTGAGTGGTGGGGTATCACTATGCCCTTAGTTTCTACTTTTCTCATGTCTCATGAGTGGGAACATGTGCTATTGGTTGAGGCACACCTTGAGACATCTGTTTAAATAATTTCCCCAGCTTTGTTAATCAGGCTGCTTGGTCTTCTATGGGAATTCCCTATATATTCTGGATTGGACTTCAGGTATCTGTTTTATGAATATTTTCTCCCAAGCTATAGGTTTCCATTTTATTTTCTCAACAGTGTCCTTAGATGAGGAGTTGATTTGCATCTTGACCATGCTCAGTTTATCAATACTTTCTGTTATGGTGATTGCTATGAGTTTTATATGATACATTTTTGTCTTCCTCAAGACTGCTGAATTCCCACCTGTGTGTTTCTAACTTGTGTTACGAGATCTATGACTCTTTAGCTTTATGTGACTTTCTGTTGAAGGTCCACCACCTCATCAACTGCCCCTGCTGGGAGTCTTCTCAGGGTGGACAGTTAGGAAAGCACCTCTGTGTCCTGGAGGATTTATCTTTCTTCACTATTGCCCTCAGAAGACATTTCTCACACATCTTCCTGTGCTTGATTCAGTATCTATTCTGCTAGATCATTTTGATTGCTGCCCAATTATGGTCTTAATATGTAAACTTGAGAAGAAGAACACAGGGTATGTTCTTTTAACATTTACTCCATTGCGACATCTGATTCAGAGCCCCACATTTCATATAGCAGCTATTATTCAGTAGATGTTGAGTCGCTTTGTTGTTTTTGGGAGAACCAATTCTGAGTCAGGATTTCAAACCTGCCACTCATAATTTAATTTCTATTTTTAGATTCTACCCAAAGATGAGCCCAAAGGAGATCATTTTATAGTAGGTTTTAAAGTAGACTATTTCTTTTAATTTTATTCTTTTAAGATATTTATTTAAAATATTTTAAATTTATGTTAGTATTATTTGAATTCTTTTCATTTTATCATTATGAGACCATTAACATTCAGGCTAAAGTTGCAGCCTGAAACTGTTGGATTTTTCAAATATAGTATTTTTGAACTAATTTTATGCCCCAAACAAACCTATTTTCTATATAAAATAGAGCAGCAATGTCTTTTATATAGAATATATATATTTTCTAGGTACTATGTCACATACTGAAGTGATAGATTTGAATGATCTCATTTTCAAAGAAAGCTCTTGAATGCTATTTTAGATTAGAGTTTTCAAGATCAAGTAATGAAATGAAACAAGAATTTGTTCCATCAAATCATATTTGCATTTTTAGCATTTTTGGAAGGATTTATTCAGTTTGCCTCTGTTACAATATCAATATTCTGGATTTGTGGAAAAGTGACTCCAGCCCCTCTTAATAAATTAGCACGTGCCATTTCAACTCCTGGCTACTAAGCATATTCTTCTTTCATAAGATACTTGAATGCAAAGAGGTGCTGTGCATTGTTTACAGTGGGAATTTTGGTTTGTTATATAAAGCTTGTAGTTATTGCAGATGTTATTGGTCTTCACGCTTAGTTGATTATGGAGCATTTTGTATTATTTGTGTTAGCACACAGTCATTGCGTTTTTCCATCTTTTAAAATCGTCTTTTTGATCACTTGAAAGACAAAAGTTGTTCAATAAAGCTAAGTAAATCTCTCTCTCTTCTTCAGAATCAAGTTTCTTACTGGGAAACGCCCAGATTGTGGACTGGCCTGTAGTTTACAGTAATGACGGTTTTTGTAAACTCTCTGGGTATCATCGTGCTGACGTCATGCAGAAAAGCAGCACTTGCAGGTATGTGGATCAAATAACTTTGGAATCTTTTCCAAATATGAATAAAATTCTGAGAGTGGCTGAGAGAATTTGTGTTACTTATATTCATGACTTGATGAAAATTATGTTAGAAATGTAAAAAAAAAAAAAAGACTGAAAGACTTAATTGAGAACAACAAATACGTATTTTAAGAGCTATTTCTGATAATTTTTGCAAAGGAAAGTTTTACTTATACACAAACTAATTCACTTGTTAAAATTTCTTTGGTCATCTCTAATGAGCCAGGAGGTAGCACAGGTACTAGGTGACCACAGGAGTAGTCAGAATCACGGAGTCACTGATGTCAGTGACATCTCTGGAACAACTAAAATCACCCCTAACAAAATAGAAAATATGACCCAGCCAAGTGCAGCATGGTTCTCAAGAATGTCAAGGCATGAGAGTGAAACTCTTACACTGAACCAATATATGCCTTTATAAAGTCTTGGTATAGTCACCATAGCTGTTTGCGTACTCATGACAACTTTAAAAATAGGTCATGTTTACAAGTTTAAGGAGAATTACAATAAAAGGGGATCAGAAAACAAGCAAACAAATAAACCAACCTATATATAAGGATCTAATTTAGAATATAAAACTTTGCCACCATATTTCAGTAAGGACAGATGGAACCTCTCTTCTTCCCCCCTCACCAGCTTAGTTTTTCTTTAAATTTCTAGCTTAACTAAGTGTTGGAGTTAAATTATTTTGGAACCGCAAAGGATCTGGGGTTTTCTTTTCAGTTGAAGTTCTGAAAAACATATGTGCTGCTGTGTTAAGGGACTTGCCCACAGCTGGATTTTGTTCTCATCCATTTATGCTGAGATGCAGTGTGTGTGTGTGTGTGTGTGTGTGTGTGTGTACGTATGTATGTGTGAAGTGTGTGTGTGTGTGTGTGTTATGTACAAGTATGTGTAGGTGTGAGGGGCTATGCTCATGCATGTGGAAGGCAGGATAGAACATTCTACATCTTTCTCTATTGTTCACTTTATTTATTTATTTATTTATTTATTTATTTATTTATTTATTTATTTTGTGGCAAGGTCTTTCACTGAACTAATTAAACTAGAAGCTTACTCTTCCAGTTAGGCTACCTGGCCAGTGAGTTTCTGGGACCTTCTTGTCTCTGTCTTCCAAACCTGGGGTTACAGAAGTGGGCAATCATGCCCAGCATTTACGTGGGAGTTGGGGATTTGAACTGAGGTTCTCAGTCTTTTACCCATTAAGTAATCTGACCAGCTCTCACCGGGGAATTGTTTTCCCTATTGCTTTAGTTGTTTGTGAGAATTCTGACTATTGTTATCTGGATCTGTCTCCCTTTTGTCCCCTCTCTTCAGTTTTTGGAAACAGGGTTTCTTCGTGTAGCCCTAGATAGCCTAGAACTCACTCGTATGTTGAAATGGATAAAGCAGTGGATAAAGCAAATAAAGGCTGACCTCAGACTCAGGGATACACCTGCCTGTGCCTCCTGTGCCTCCTGAGTGCTGGAAATAAAGGTGTATGCTACCATTGCCTGAGGATATCTGAATATCTCTTAAACTTTACCTTCCTTCTTGTGTCCCATGTGTTTGTCCTGTCCCATGATGTTTTATTTGGTAAATGTAGGTTTTTTTTTTCCCCTACAGGCAGATACCTAAAAAATACTTGTGCATCATTTAATGGATTTTTTGTTCTAAAAGAGTTATTTTTTCCCTCATGTCACCACTATCCGAAGTACCTTGAAAATGGAGATCTCATCATGTTTACTTTATAAAGTTTTACATCATCTGTCTTCTGTCTGTCTATCTCTATCTATCTATCTATCTATCTATCTATCTATCTATCTATCTATCTATCTATCTATCTTTATCTGTTGTGTATATGCGGCACACGGCATGTGGCATGATGTGAGTGTGGAAAACAGAGGACAATGAGTGGAAGTTTCCTCTCTCTTTCCACCATGTAAACTCTGGAATTGAGCTCAGGCAGTCAGGCTTCACAGCATGTCATCTTACTCACTGAATCATCTCACCAGCCCATGCTTACTTTTGAATGCACTATTTACAGAACCTAAGAGTGCTTTGTTATCTGTCTTTGTTAAGTTATATTGTTTTCTTTTACAGTAAACTGTAACCAAGGTCTCCCATGTTTCTGCAAAGCTTGATTTATTTATGGCATTTCACCTCATGTGTTGAAGCATTCCAGGAAGTTTTGGATTATTTGGACTTTTTCACTGTGAAACAAAATGAGCATGTCCACCCTCAAGTCTCCTCCACCTCTCAGAGGCACACTTTCAAAAGTGGTCATGTGCTTAAAAAACAATCTTTACTCAACTTGTACAAAACATGGAGTAGCCGGGCGTTGGTGGTGCACGCCTTTAATCCCAACCCTCGAGAGGCAGAGGCAGGCGAATCTCTGTGAGTTCGAGGCCAGCCTGGTCTCCAGAGCGAGTGCCAGGATAGGCTCCAAAGCTACACAGAGAAACCCTGTCTTGAAAAACAAAAAAACAAAAAAACAAAAAACAAAACAAAACAACAACAACAACAACAACAAAAAACCCAAAAAACAAAAAACATGGAGTGTGCTTTGCTCATCTGTAGGTTGCAGCCATTTAAGGCCTACACAGAGTGGCTGATGAATGAACAGATGATCTACCCCAGCCCTGACAGCTTTTCTTGGAAGCATGATTTGTGTAAATGCATTTCCATTTTAAGATTTCTCATCCTTCTTAAAAAAAAAAAAAAACTTTACCTGTTTTGTGTTTACTGCACCATTATTTAGAAGAGCAAAGACCTAGAAATAGTAAAGACATCTATCTAGTTGTAGGAAATTGGTTTAACAGTATTATGGCAAAGCCCTAACTTCCTAAACCACGTATGTTGAAATGGATAAAGCAAATAAAGGATTTCAGGACAGAAAACAAAACAAGACAAACAAACAAGCATACTTATTAAACAGGATATGTACTTTGAGTCTAATATTTTGTAACATTCAGGTTCCTTTCTCTATTTCTTGGGAAATCTTATAAAACACTTTGAACATGAAACGAGACAAAGGAAGGGAAGAATAAAATTACAGATTTAGAAAAGTAAGGCTAGTGTTAAAGGTGACTATGTTATAATCAGTGGTTCTGGAATCGCTGAATTCCACTGGAATGTCATCATTCGCCTCACACAATAAGGAGCTTTGAAAATAAATAAAATAATTTAACTGATTTTTTGGATCTGTATAATTCCTTTTATTAATCTTTAAAGTTAACATATAAAGATATGGCTTTCATTATGGCATTTCGGCAAATATATGTCACTGTACTTTGTTTTTTCTTCATCTTCCTCTCCCACTGTCCTCCTCCACCTCCTCGCCTCCTCCTTGCTAGACTTCCTCCTCCCATCCAACAGTCTTCCCCCATGCCTTCATGTCACATGTGTTTTGTTATGCTCTTTTCTGTCACCTCCCTGTGTAATAAAGGAAATAATAATAAAATGCCATCACCAAGTCTGGAAAGGAAGATGACACAAAATTTCCTTCCAAAGATGCAGTTTTCCAGGAGACTGCATCTTGAGGCCATCAGCAGAAACAGTACAATATATGATCTAAATGCTGTGTCATAATAGTACCTAAAGTTTGTAGTTAAATCTCTCTCTGTCTCTGTCTCTCTATCTCTATCTCTGTCTCTGTCTCTGTTTCTCTCTCTCTCACACACACATGAATGCTAGTCTCACTTTTGTTTTTGCTAAAGGAAAATAAAAAGATATTCTATAACATATTAGAATTCCAAGGATTTCCCAATCTATTTTGTTTTATAATCTAGTAATTGGATTTCTAAGCCTTGGATTGTTTGCTGTGTGTTGGAGGACACAAATGTATTGATTGTTCAAAGGACTGTAGGTTTTTTCCATTTTGATCATATTTTCATTTTTAGTGTTTTTAAACTTTTTTATTAATTTATTTTTTATATTCCAATCCCCTTCCTCCTCTCCCCAAGCTTCCCCCCACTACCCACCTCCCATCTGCTCCTCTGAGAGGGTAAGGTCTCTCCTAGGAAGTCTACTAAGTCTGTCCCATCATCTGTTGATGCAGGACAAAGGAACCTCCCCACACCCCACATTCCTACATCTAGGCTGAGAAAGGTATCTCTCCATATAGAATGGGCTCCACTAAGTCAGTTTGTACATTAGAGTTAGATCTTTGACCCAATGTCAGTGGCCTCACAGTAGCATTATTCATAATAGCCAGATTTTGGAAATAACCTAGTTGTCCCTCAACCAAAGAATGGATAAAGAAAATGTGGTGCATTTACACAATGGAGTACTACTCAGTGATAAGAAATGATGGCATCCTAAAATTTGCAGGCAAATGGACAGAACTAGGAAAAAAAAAACATTCTGTGTAAGGTAACCCAGACCCAGACCCAGAAAGAAAAATATAGTATGCACTCACTCATAAGTGGATACCAAACATAAAGCAAAAGATACCAAACATAAAGCAAAAGATACCCAGCCTACAATTCACAACCCCAGAGAAGCTAGAACCCTCTTCCAGAAACAGATGCAGAAATCTGTAATTAACCAATGGACCAAGCTCCTGGAGTACAATCAAAGTGAGGGAGGAGTGAAACAAAGGAGTCAAGACCTTGATAGGGAAACCCACAGAATCAGCTGACCCGAGCTAGTGAGAGATGCCTGACTCTCGTCTGACAAATGGGAAACCTGCATAAGAAGGAACTAGACTCCCTTAATATAGGTGACAATGGTGTGGCTGGAACAATATATGAAGACTATAGGTTTTAATGGACAAGTTCTGGCATTTGAAATATGTCAAAGTTTAGGTGTGAACCAATATAGCCTTCTCCTTTTCATTAACCTGCAATGTTAGAGAAATCTGTTCTGCTTTTGTTTTCAGGATAGTGGGGAGGAAGACCAGTTATATAGGCTAGGTAGGGGGGCTTGCAGAACAGAATATGTATTCAAAAATACCCCCACACCATTGAAAGCTATTCCCAATCCCTTACCGAAGTCATCAAATTAGATGGCAAAGCAGAGATGTTGAGTTACACTGTGAGATTTCACAAGCAGTTTTATCAACACAAGATGACCTCGGCAGCCCGAAAGAGGGCATCAAACATGATGATGAGAGTCAGCTGACTCCATTTGTCTGAGGACTCTGCTTCTCATTGAGCGACTGAGGAAAGCTATAGGAAACAAGAGATGCCTCACTGAAATCAAACTCCCAAGGTTGGGGTACCTGGTACTATTTTGATTTCCTTTAATTACATGCCCTGGGCCCACTATTTTTGACTCCATCTAAATCCTTTTAAGACCATATAAATAAATGGGTGGGTAAAGCCATTTGGTTAGGACCTACTGTATAAAGTAATGTCTCTGAATTATTGTTAAATTTCTTCTTTCAGATTCTGAAGATGATGATCTTGTTTGATTTTCAGCTTTTCTCCTTAACTCTCTCAGGGCTCTTTTTCTTCTTTGACTACACATCTCAGTTCATGCTCCCATCCCTCACCTCTCTAAGTGACTCTGTGTTGCCACAATCCCTAAGCTGAACCCCATGCTTAGCAACAGCATAATACACTCTGTGTTAGTTTTTTTGCTGAAGCATTTTCTGGTGTGCAAATTACAGTCTGTGTCTTATAATCCCCTTTATGACTGGTGACTATATACTTGTGGAGCTTCCTTCCATCTAGGAACATTGTTGGCCAATGGAAAAGTAAGATGGGTTAATGGGGCTCACGATTAACTTATTTACTTACCTTTAGAGTTACAAGATTCTTTCCTCTGTTGGAAGTCTATCAACCTTACAGCTGTCTTGGTTGTTGAATATAATGAGGCCTGTTTATGAGATTTTGATGAGGGAATACAGAATGCAAGAACAAAGAAGCCCTGCTGTGAGCCAAAGCAGCATTTCTCAAAGATATCCTTGGACTGATGTAAATGGAAGAAAGGCAGATGCTGAGTCAAGCCCTATAGAGTCTGGGCTAGTCCCAAAGAGAACTTTTCCCCTCACTCTGAGTTCAAATCTTAACACCAAGTCTGTTGTATGGCAAGAACATGGTGGCTATTATATAGGATCAGGCTGGCATAGGAGGTTTGCTTCAACCTCGTGGTTCACAGGAGAGGAAGTCACAGAGCACTATACATCTCCCTATAAGCTACAGGGACCCATTTTTTAAAAATTAATTTTTATTTAAATTAAAACAATCTCATTTTATATACCAATCCCAATTCCCTCTCCCTCCTGTCCTTCCATTCCCCCCACCATCTCCCTATCCCACCCCATCCACTCCTCAGGGGGTGGTGAGGCCTTCCATGGGGAATCACCAAAGATTGTCACATCCTTTGGGGCAGGACCTAGGTCCTCACCTGTGTATCTAGGTTGAGAGAGTATCCCTTCTTAGGGAATGAGCTCCCAAAGCCCATTCATGCAATAGGGAGAAATACTGGTTCCACTGCCAGTGGCCCCATAGACTGTCCAAGCCCCCAACTGACACCCATGTTCAGGGGGCCTGGTTTAGTTTTATGCAGGTTCCCCAGCTGTCAGTCTGGAGTTTGTGAGCTCCCACCTGCTCAGGCAACTGTTTCTGTGGGTTTCCCCAGCATTGTCTTGACTTCTTTGCTCATCACTCCCCCCTCTCTACAACTGGATTGAACGCATTGGCACAGGAGACCACTTTCTGAACATAACACCAGTAGCACAGACACTGAGATAGACAATTAATAAATGGGACCTCCTGAAACTGAGAAGCATCTGCAAGGCAAAAGACACAGTCACCAAGACAAAATGGCAGAATGGGAAAAGATCTTCACCAACCCCACATCTGACAGAGGGCAGATTTCCAAAATATACAAAGAACTCAAGAAGCTAGTCACCAAAACACCAAATATTCCAATTAAAAATGAAGTACAGATCTAAATAGAGAATTCTCAATGGAGGAATCTAAAATGGCCAAAAGTCACTTAAGAAATTGCTCAACATCCTTAAGTATCAGGGAAATGCAAATCAAAACAGTACACCTGTGACCCACCCTTTGGCAAACATTTGTAATTATTTTTTTGTGGAATGTAAAATTATATGAACCCTTCTCAGCCCAAGTTGTTTGTTCTTTTTTCATTTTTATTTAAATTAGAAACAAGATTGTTTTACATGTCAATCCCAGCTCCCTTTCCCTCCCCTCCTCCTCTGCATCCCATTAATACTCTACCTATCCCATACCCTTTCTGCTCCCTAGGGAGGGTGAGACCTTCCATGGGGGAATCATCAGAGTCTGTCATATCCTTTGAGATAGGGCCTAGGCCCTCACCCATGTGTCCAGGCTGAGAGAGTATTCCTCTATGTGGAATGGGCTCCCAAAGTCTATTCCTATGCTAGGGATAAGTACTGATCTACTACCAGAGGCCCCATTGATTTCTGAGGCCTCCTCATTGACACCCATGTTCATGGGGTCTGGATCAGGCCTATGCTGGTTTCACAACTATCAGTCTGGGGACCATGTGCTCTCCCTTGTTCAGATCAGCTGTTTCTGTGGGTTTCTCCAGCCTGGTCTTGATCCCTTTGCTCATCACTCCTCCTTCTCTGCAACTGGATTCCAGTTCAGTTCAGTACTTAGCTGTGGGTGTCTGCTTCTGCTTCCATCAGCTGCTGGATGAAGGCTCTAGAATGGCATATAAATTAGTCAAGCATTTGTATTCTTGATTTTGGGAAAGCAAGGAAGTTGACCTGACCTTTGGGTGGGTTTTTATTTTTATAGCTCCATTCATAAGAAGCGGTCCAGTAGTGTTCCAAGCATCATATGACCTGTTATAATTTGTAATTTTATGCACAATTATCCTTTTAATATTGACACTTGAGCCATACTATCACTGTCATCATTTTGCTGATGAAGAAACTAAGACCAGAGAGGAGGGGTCTGATGACTTGCTCATTAAATATAGCTTGCCATTGGCTCTTTGAATGTAGGGGTCCTCAGGTATATCATGGGTTCCCAGTACCATAGGTGAGGTGGCCACTGCTGTGAAACTAATTCCATTTTCTTTCCTACAAAAATAAGATAAAAGTCAGTTGTAATTCCTAAAGGTCAGCTTAGCATTCTGTATGAGTAGACATTATATGGCATAATTGCTACTTCTAAAATATGAGTCCCTTCAAATTCCATTATCCATTCAATAACTGCATTGAGATTTGGTTCTAAGTCAGAGCTTGAGAAATTGCAATAAAACAGCCAGCATTTGCAAGTAAAATATGCAAGCAAACAAACATGCCTTATCCACTTAACAACAAAGCATTGTGCATTCCTTAGTATGATTTGGGCAACTTTGAGCAGAAATAGTTTATATATCTATATCTATATCTATTATAGTATATTATTTTAAAAATAGTATTTATTTTATAATTATGTTCCATATTTATATTATGATAAATTCTAAAATGTATTTTATGATATGTAAATGTTATATATGCAAGTATATATTTAAATAATAATAGCCACTGTATCTCATTATGGTTATATTGGCATTTCTTTTTTTTTTGGTTTTTCGAGACAGGGTTTCTCTGTGTAGCTTTGGTATATTTGCATTTCTGATAGTTAGTGGTGTTGAACTTTTTTTCTTCATATAGCTGTGGATGTATTTCTTTGTTTGAAAAATGTCTAATTTGTTCATTTCCAATTGGATTCAATTTTTGGTTGAACATTTTTAATTTTTCATGTATTCTGAATGTAATCCCTTGTCAGACGAAACCTTTCAGATTCTTGAGCTCTTATCACTCTATTGGCTGGCAGGAGCTTTGACTTTTACTTTTGTTGCCTGTGCCTTACAGAGAGCCATCCTGGACATTGCCTGCATCACCTTCTTCAAGTGTTTCCGCTCTGTCTTCTAATTGTTTCATAGTTTCACACTTAGTCCTTTAGTCCTATTTTCTGCTGATTTGGGGTAGGCTGAGAGAAAGGCATGAAGTTTCATTCTTCTGCATATGGATATTCAGGGGACCGTTCATTGTGTATGCTCTCTAATGTATTTGTGTGTGTGTGTGTGTGTGTGTGTGTGTGTGTGTGTGTGTGTGTGTGTTTGTGAGTGTGTGTACACATGTGTGAGTGCATATGAGTGGGTGTGGCATACATGTTTGAGAATGACTGTGAGTCTGCATGTATGAGTGTGTGTATGAATGTGTAAATGTGTGAGTTTGTGTACATGTGTGTGAGTGTATATGTGAGTGAGTATGCATACATGTGTGAGAATGAGTGTGAGTGTGCATGTATGAGTGTGTGTGCATGAGTGAGTGTGTGAGCATATGCATGACTGAGTGTGTGAGTATGCACGTGTGCGTGTGCATGTATGTTCATGAGTGAGTGTGTGGGTGTGTGTGTGGTATAGCTCCCTTGGGCGCAGATATTAGCTATAGACTTGTGGGCTGACTTCTGGAGTCTATTTTCAGCTCTCCTGGTCTGCATGTTAGAATTTATACAGTGCCTGTGTTATTGTGGCTACTGTTGTCCTGTAGTGTGTATTGCAATCTCTTATTGTAATTGGCTCCTACTTTTTATTCTTTTATTCTCAAGAATGTTTTTAATCTTCGGGGTATTCTGTGCTTATGAATTTGAGGAATTTTTTCTTTCTGTGAAGAATGACAGTGGTATTGAGATAGAAGTCACAATAGGGGTCTATATTTTGTTGAGTAACATGGACATCCTAGCAGTATTAATTGTTCTAATCCACACACATGTAAGATCTTTTCATTTATTTTTTTATCCATTTTTTTAAAAATCAGCCTTTGTCCAATTTTCATAGAGGAGGTCATTTTCTCCCTGGGATTAATTTGGTACCAGGTATTTGATTTTCAATAGCTGTTACAAATGGGCTTGCCTTGTGAATCCTTCCTCAGAAAGTTCATTATGGTGCATAAAAATGCTTCTGATATTTCTATATTGGTTTTGTACCCTGAAACTACCAAGATATTTCTGTATTATTTTTGTATATTGAAACTACCAAATTTAGCTGCTTGTCCTGGTAGTCTTCTGATGGGGTCTTCAAATTGTTGTTTACAAACAGGATCATCTGACTTCCTTTCTATTTGGATATCATGTTTTTTTTTTTTCTTTTGGCCTAATTGCTCTGGCTAAGTGTTGCATCCTTTGTGGATTGTGAGGGGTACAAGTGGACAATGTTGTCCTGATCTTACATGAAACAGTCACAGTGTCTCCCCATTCACTATGATATTGCTCTGAGATGATCATTAGTCACCTTTTAATGCTGGGCTCACCTGTTCTATTCCATTGTTTATCTCTGATACTTCTTTGTTGAATGTTTATGGGGGCTCTTGATGGTCTGTCCATTGACAAAAGTGGGTTATTGATATCCACAGCTATCATTGTGTTGTAGCCTACTTCTCCCTTTAATTATAACAATATTTTCCTTGTAACATTGAGTATTTCATTTTATTTTGAGACAGGATTACAGTATGTAGCACTGTCTGTCCTGGAACTTGTCAAGTGGATAAGGCTGGCTTAGAATTTACATAAATCTGCTTGCCTCTGCCTCTTAAGTGCTGGGATTAAAAGTGTGTCTTTTTAAAGAAAATGAGATATTCTAGCATCAGATAGGTTTACATATCATGTCTCCCAAAGGAATCTCCCATTGAGTAGATTCCTTTCCTCAGCACATAGTTCCCACCTCTCTGTGACTTTCCACCATTTTTGGCTTGCAGTCTGCTTGTCTAAGCATAGCCATTCTTGCTTGCTTGATGTGGAGTGACTTTTCCATTCAATTAGTTTCTGTGTCTGTGTATCCTTAGTGATGAAGACTTCAGGCTTCTTGTAGGCACCATGCTGGGTGTTGCTTTTTAGTCCATCCAGCCAATATTTATCTTTTATTTGGAGCGGAGCTTTTAATGTGTTTGCATCCAAGGTTATTAATGTTACATATAGAACTATTTGTGTCATTTTGTTCATTTTCTGTTTCAAACAGCCACATTCCATCAAGCTCAGTGCTTTATATTTGTTGTTTTCTGTATGGGTGAGATTTGATTCTCTTTATCTTTTATGTAACTGCTCTTCTAGAGGGTTTTAGTCTTTTGTATCTTTTCACAGGGGCATCTATTGTTCTTTGGTTTTTACACTCTCAGTTGTAGCTTCCCTTGAGCATATTGTGTTAAGGGTGCTCTAGGGGTGATGGATTCCCTAACTTTTATCTGGGACTGTCACCTTGGATATTGTTGTAGCTTTCCTTTGCGACTCCATAGCATCTCTGAGTGTAATAGTCTAGGTTAACAATCTTTTCCCCTCCATAACTTTTAATATGGTGTTATATTGTCTTGTAGTTCATTAGTTTTCTGCTGAAAAATCTCCCATGAATTTAATGGGGGTGATGCTAAGTGTGAGTGAATGCTCCTTTTTTTTTTTCTTTTAGAGTTTTCAAGTTTGGCTATGAAATGTAGTGACGAAGACATGTTTTTTTTTTTAATCATTAATCATTTAATCTTTTAGGGTACTCCTTGTTTACTAGCTTCTCTGGCAATGTGCATTGTAGGCTGGTAATCCTTTACTCTATGTCTAAAATTCATATATGAGTGAGTACATATCATGTTTGTCTTTTTGTGATTGGGTTACCTCGCTCGGAATAGTTTCTTCTAGTTCCATCCATTTTCCTGCAAATTTCAAGATTCCATCTTTTTTTTTCCCCCACTGAGTAGTACACAATTTCCATTGTGTAAATGTACCACATTTACTCTATCCATTCTTCGGTTGAGGGGCATCTAGGCTGCTTCCAGTTTCTGGCTATTTCAAATAGTGCTGCTATGAACATCATTGAACAGATGTCCTTGTTGTATTAATGTGCTTCTTTGAGGTATATGCCTAGGAGTGGAATTGCTAGATCTTGTGGTAGACTCATTCCCATTTTCCTGAGGAGTTGCCATACTGATTTCCAAAGTGGCTGTACAAGTTTGCACTCCCACCAGCAGTGGAGAAGTGTTCCCCTTTCTCCACATCCTCTCCAGCATCAACTGTCATTGGTGTTTTTGATTTTAGCCATTCTAACAGGAGTAAGAATTTAGGCATTTCAGAGTTGTTTTGATTTGCATTTCCCTGATGGCTAAGGATGTTGAGCACTTTCTTATGTGCCTTTCAGCCATTTTAGATTCCTCTATTGAGAATTGTCTCTTTAGTTCTGTACTCCACTTTTTAATTGGATTGTTTGGTGTTTTGGATACTAGCTTCTTGAGTTCATTGTATATTTTGGAGATTAGCTCTCTGTCAGATGTGGGGTTAGTGAATATCTTTTCTCAGTCTGTGGGCTGCCGTTTTGTCTTGCTGACTGTGTTCTTTGCCCTACAGAAGCTTCTCAGTTTCAGGAGGTCCCATTTATCAATTGTTGATCTCGGTGTCTGTGCTACTGATGTAATGTTTAGGAAGCGGTCTCCTGTACCAATTAGTTCAAGGGTATTTCCCACTTTATCTTCTAATAGGTTCAGTGTGGTTGGATTTATGTTGAGGTCTTTGATCCATTTTGACTTATGTTTGAGTCAAATCTATTAGGGGTCTTTTGGGCTTTCTGTGCCTCCTCTATGCCTATATCTCTCTAAACTTAAGGAAGTTATCAGCTTTTTCTTTGTCAGTATGGAAGTTTCATCTTGAGTTTTCATATAGCTCATCATGACCTTGAACTCACCAAGGGGGACCTTGAACTTCAGATTCTTCTCTTTCTGCCTTCCGGTTCTGAAATTCCAGACATGTGCCACCGTGTCCTGTTTTATGCAGTGCTGGAGATCAAAGCCAGGTTCTGTCCATGTCATGGATGTACTTTAGCAACTGATAATCACACCCATTCCCAGTATGGAACTTACCATAGCCTGAAAACTGCAGTATTCCTGAGCTGCACTACTCTTGGATATGCACCCGGAAGACTTTGATCCCTACCACTGAGATACTTGCCCATTCGTGATTTTTGCTGCACTATTCACAGTAGTGGAGTAATGAAACTAGTCTCGATACCTCTCAGTAGATGAATGGGTAAAGGAAATGTGGTACTTATACTCAATGGGATCTTAGTCAGCCATAAAGAAAAATGAAATCGTGACATTCAGGAAAATGGATGGAACTGGGACTCGTTTGTTATGTGAATATGTTTTTCTGTTTTCCCCTTTTCTTACCTCCTGGAAAGGTCATAATTTGAACATTTGTTCATTTACACACATCTCCCACTAGTCCTGGGAACTTTCTTTGTTCTTTCTAAGGATTTCCCCCTTTTATTTCTTTAGTGTAACAGTGGTACTTCAGAAGGTCTGCTTTTAAGTTGAGACATTCTTCTGCTTGATCTAGTTTGTTGAGGCTCTTGTTCATATCTTTTATTTGACTTATTTCATTCTTCAGGTCCAATGTTTATAATTAGTTCCTTTTGATGATTTCCCTCCTTGTTAAATTTCTTATTCATTTTACTAATTGGTTTCCTTGTTTCACAGAATTATTTAAATTCTCTTATATGTCTTGTGTGTCATCGAATGCCCTTCAAACACTTCTTTTGAATACTTGCTCAGGCATTTTGTCAATTTTCCCACCTCCAGAATCTTGTTGGAGAGTAATTGCACTCTTTTACATCTATCATGTTACATTGCTCTTTCAGATTTCATGTTTCCTTATGCAGATGTTTGAATGTCTGGTGGATCAGTTGTCTTCACTACTGAGTGACTTTCATACTGGAAGAATTTCTTTTGATTCGGTCTGATTAGTAGGCTGTATTGGTTTTGGTTCAAGTTGGCTACTGCAGTTATGGTCTCCAAATAACTTCAATTGTAACCAATAGCTGTGAGAACAGTTCACGGGAAGAAGGATCACAAAGACTGTTGTCCTCTGCAGGGGTGTCAGGTGGGCTTATTCTAGCGTCCTAGGAGGGTATGGTATACAAAGAAGAAGGGCAGAGTGTTTATCTAGTGGGCTCAAGAAAGTGTAATGCAGCATACATGCAAAATATGAGGACTGTGTGTCAATTTCTGTGGACCATATTCCAATGAAGCTAGGTTAGAGGGTCCTTAGGCATGTGTGGTATGGTTCCCATGGCAGAAGTGACAGGGATCCTGTGTATGGAGTGCATCTGTTCAGTCTCTGGCAGCAATGTAGAGATAGAGCCACTCTAGCATCCTGAGAGGAAGTTGCACAAAAAGTCAGGTAGGGGGAAGGTAGGTGCTGTGTAGCAGTAGCCCAGGCAGGAGAGAGTGTGCTTCATTTCCTGAGGGCATAATGACACGCCCTCCCTCCCTGAAAATTCAGGGTGGCTGCAGGTTTACTTAGCCTCCAAAATTTAGGGTGCCAGTGTGAACTGCTGAGGGTCTCCTGTGTATTTTTTCATTGTGGTAGAACTTTCTGAGTATCAATCTGGTCTTAACTTGGGTAATGGGACAGTTAATAGAAGACATTGTTCTCATCTTTACTTATCAGTTTGCAGCCCTCATATCCCACGATAGCTCTATTTCATCCACTCTTCATTCCAGCTGTCTCCTGCAAACACTAAATAGTAACTGTTATTCCCTCCTTTCATCTTTCCCTTTCTTTGTAGTCACTTCTGTTGCCACTAGCCAGTCATCTTGCCATAGACTTTCTTCTACTATTAACAGTGGACAGCTTTTGTGGCATGTAGAAGCTCACTCCTTAATCCAGTGTTTACTTTGTATGTTCTAGCCATATCAACATGTATCTGCTCCAGACACCGGCTTTGGAATTCTCCTATTGGATACATTTCTTTATTTAAACATTTTCCTTGTTTTTGTTGATGGTCAGGAAACCCTCTGAAGAGTTGTACAGTCAGTCTCTAAACTAGAAGCAGAAGCAACATTCCTGTGCCCCCCTCTGTCTTCTGTAACCTCACTTTTCTCCCACAGTTATTACCCTTCATTTCTTTGGTATAACTTAGCATTTATTGACTAGTCTCCACTTCCTATTGTCCACTTTTAAGAAATGCTGCATGGGAGTATCACGAGAGACAAGAAGGTAGCCCAGCTACATGCTTTTCCACCTGGGTGAGCTAAGTAACAAATGCAGCTACTGACATTAACAGGCTCTGAAGGAGATCGTGTGATCGATTATGGCTCTAGATTGGCAGCTATTACTGATGACAGTTCCCTTTTATGCTTGGGAGATAGATTGCAGGACACCTTCCCAGTGGATTCTGGAAATAGAGATAGGGCCAAGTAGTTTACATCCCATTTTCTTCTATACATATATACCTATTGTAGTGTTTCATTCATAAATTAGGAATAGTAAGACATTAGCAACAATAATAATCACCACAAAACACTCCTAATAATGCATTGTAATAGGATGCAGCCACTCTCAAAAATACATTTTTATTTGTACTTTTATTTTTCAACTAAAGAAAATTTGAATTTCCAGAGTCATTATTATGGTATTTTGGTACCATTATTAAGTATACATAACATCAAACTAAAGTGACTGATTTGCTAACTGAGTCAGTGGGTTAGAGACCAACTGGGGAGCATGTAGAGAATATGGACTCATACAGATTTTGGATACCCTGAGCCAGTGGTTGGGTTCACATCCCTGGGTGGGGCATAGAGCAGGACTGCAAGAGCTTTCATTATGTTGTTTAGAATAGCACATTATTTTAAACTTTTGCATTGTATATTCTAGAATTTGTAATTTGGATCATTCTTGACCATTTGAAACCAGAGAAAGCAAAACAATGGGTAAAGGGGGTGTTGCTGTACCAGTGTCTTTCAGTGATTTGTACTTCATGCAGTTACGGTCAACATACCATGGTAACTGAGATCTGAACAGTGCTGGTGTGAAACTTGTTTAATAGAACCACAGTAATTTAGATTTGTGTATATAGAAACTATACAAACTACTTGCTCTCCCTCTCTATTTCTCTATACACATGAACTTGTGAAGCTGACATCAGCATGGAGTTTTAGCAACAGTGATTAAAACGCGTGATTAACATTTTTAACATAAAACAGTGATTAACATTTACTGACTATATATATCCTATCACATTTTGCAAACTTCTAATTTATACAAAATTTTTGCTGAAATACAGTTTACATATTTTAGTTCATTGGGCAGGGACATCATTTTAAACAAAACAAAATACTCAAATTATAGACAATGATGTGATTTTATGTAATCATTTAAAAGTGACACAAAAATATGAAATGGATTTTTGTCTTTCAGTTTTATGTATGGAGAATTGACTGACAAGAAGACCATTGAGAAAGTCAGGCAGACTTTTGACAACTACGAGTCAAACTGTTTTGAAGTTCTTCTGTACAAAAAAAACCGTAGGTATTTCTGTTATCAATAAGATGACCTAGGTCTTTCTAACTGTCAGTTCAGGAAACAGTAGCTAAGCAATAAGGTAGAGAGGATACAATGTGCTATTACTGCTCTTGGTGTTGGAGGAGAGGTTGCTGGTGAAATTAGATAGAAAAATTAATAAACAATTCTACCTATGAAAAGACCCTCTCAAAGAATAGAAGCAAAATGGTATATGTTATTTTACTTTTACAAATTTATTTTATTTTTATTCAACTAAACATGTATTATGTGTCTGAGTGTTTTCCTTCATGTATGTATGTGTACAATGTGTGTGCTTGGTGCCAGCCAAGGCCAGAAGAAGGTGTCAGGTCTCCCAGGGTTAAAAGTGACACTATGATTTAAAAAATGCAATATGAATACTTGAATCAAACAAATAATATTTCAAATATTTACTTTTTGTGGTGGAAATATTGGAGATCACTCTCTTAGCAACTTTGGCATCTGCAGCATACTGTTACTACTAACCGTATTTACCACGCTGTGCAATACATCGCATAACTAGACAGAGAAATTTTTCTCATGTGTCACACAGTCTTTGTATCCCTAGATTATCTTCTCTTCATTCCAACCCCAACCGTACAGCTGGGAACCTCTGCTGTCTGATATGTGTTTAATCTACTTAAGTTCCACTTAGAATGAGTATTTGTTTTATATTGGTCTTCTGTGCCTGGCTTATTTTACTTAATATTTAGTATTATGATCTTTTATCCCTTCCATGTTGTTCCATGTTATGCAAATACCATAAACTAACTCTCCTCTCTCTTCTTTCTGTATGTGTGTATTATATATGCATGCGTGCACATGTGTAGATTTAATAATTTAAAATAGAACCACCATATGATGTAGCAGTCATATGGAGGCCAGAGGAGGACATTTGGTATCTTCTTTTATGATCTTCTGCTGTATCCTCTTGAGACAAGGCCCCTCACTTGAGCGTCCCATTTTTTCAGAGTTAGGAGAGGGGAAATTGAGCTCAGAATATAGTGTAAGAAAGATTTGTTTTCAATAAAAATGTATATTGAAAGTGTGTGTGTGTGTGTGTGTGTGTGTGTGTGTGTGTGTGTGTGTGTGTGTGTGCTTTCATGATAAATGACCACAAAAATCCACCCTCATCTTCAGTGGCTACTGTAGTCTGCTTAAGTGTGACAGACATCCTAGCACCATCAGAACACACTATTTTTTCTAGGTTTAGTATATGTTGGATCTTGTGGTGCACAATTTTTCCTAACATTTCCTTCAATCTGTTATTCTCTATGGAATATGTGGAATTAAAATTAGATTTTATTTTTTAGCACTAGACCTACAAAAGGAAAACAGCAGCCATAGACATTGCCTCAGAGCAGTGCATTTAGTGATGGGAACATTATTTTTTGTGGTTTTACCTACCAGAACTTGAATCATTCTGTCTTGCAGGTTAGAATCAAGGCTGGAGAGATGTTTCTGTTTGGAGTCTCATACTCAGCTGCTTGTCACAAAGAAAACAATCAGTTTGCAGGTTGCTCTCACTGCTGCAGAGGCTGTGAGAGCTTTCTGGGGCTTCTCCTCCCAGGTCCAGAGTTCAGTTATGATTCACAGAATGCCCAAATATCCAAGACCCTTCCTCTTCCTAGAGATTTGCTAGTCCTTGGATGACTTAGATATACGGCCCAAGTTTAGCAAGTAATTGAGGAACACTTACCATTAAGACTATTTACCTAGGCACATAAGCAGAATTAACAGATATTTGCTGAATTTTCAACATTGTAGCCAAGTCCACAGTTTGAGTTTGTCAGTAGTTTCTTAGTGGGATTCTGTTTTGTTTGTTTACTTTAAAACATATTTGTAATAGCTTGAAATTTGCATTCTTATAACTCTCCTTAGATATTTTACATTGTGCTCATGGCTTGAAATTATTATTTGACTTTTGTTCAAGCTTGCCTGGCTCTCTAAAGGGGACTGTATGTAAGTGTATGTAAGTGTCTGCACATAGCTGCTAAGAGACATGTCTGGCAGCCTTGTAGATTAAAGCTCCTTCATGTGTTTTTTGCATCCGTTGTTATTTTTGATTTTCCTTTAGTAGAAAGGATAGGTATTATCCAGGCTTTAGAGTAGCACACAAGAAGCCAGCTTTAAAGGAATTTTATAAGTGGTCATCTGAAAACAGCTTTTGCATATCAAACTGGGAAGCGTGTATTTTGTGACTTTGAAAAATGTTAGACAGGAAAATTGATGTGTCTGTGTAAGTTTGTTTGGGGAATGCCTGAATTCCAAGCCCTCCAAGACTTCCATCACTTGATTAGGCTAGGTGAAACAGCGTTTTGCAAATGGTTGAGGTTTTCTGACTTATTGATCAGGGTTTGACACGTCAGTTTGTATCCTCTTTTTTATTTCTTCCTATCTAGTGTCCTTATTAAAGGAGACATTTTCTACTTGGGAAAGTTTAGTATTTCTGGAGCAAAGACCATGCATCATGTTCTTAGTGACCAGTGGCCCTACCCTGCTCTGAGTGTTGGGAGTGTACCTCTGTCCATCCTTCTCAGACTCCCTGTCCATCTGACCCTTATTGTCAGTTTATAAAAGATATTTCACCAGCTACTTGAAAATATTCAGCCCATGCTGGGGATGTCTGAGTCTATGAGCTGGAAAATTTTTACCTTGATATTGGGAAACAGCTTTGTAGTAGACCTGTCTCCACTAGAATTTGGAAATTGCTGTTTCTGTGGGTGTGGCACCAGCTCTTTTTGTCAACATTTCTGGCAGGCTCTGGAAAAAAGAAAAAAACTTTCCAGTGCCCCTTTCTCTTTGTTTATAGCCCCTCTGCCTATATCTCACTGTGTTGGAACAGCCTCAGGCCATGAACACAGCAGTGTCTGGCCATGGTTATTTGTAAAACTGCACATCACTCACAGTCCCGACACACAGTATAAAACAAGGAGCAGGAAACAGGGAGGAAGCCTGGCTGGGAGATGATGCCATTGTTTTCCAAGTTCCTTTCTTATTCTGCAATCATCTTAGAAAGGGCTGTGTCCTTCTATGGGCCTGCCGGAGCCACAAAAGATTCAGTGTCCGGAGCTGAACATCACCTTATAAATCTCTCTTCAGTGCTCTGGCCTCTTGAGCCTGCTAAGAACTCCGGTCCTCTAAATGGCAAGTTAGCCCTCACATGATGTAGAGAGATGCCCCAAGTTTAGACAGTAACTTACGAGCACTGTTATTAGCCTGATGTCTAAACACAAGTGGCAGTGGCTTCAGGTGCTATAGCTTGGGATCCAGATATGAAGGAGCTTATTATTTGGTTTTCATCAGGGAACCACTAAGATGCTGTTAGTTCTCACCTTTGGTAGCTGCTCATTTATTCTCCAAATCCTAAACCTGACAAAGCCCCCTCTGCCCCTAAGAATGAATATTTTGAGGGCTTTGTTGCACCTTTGTTTGGTATAAAGTATGATGGACAATGTGTTTTTAATACTGTTTTTTTTTATTGTGATGTGTGTTGCCCTTTTGTGGATATTCTCTTGACAGTATTTCTCATGCCTTCATCTATTCATTCTTTGCATTATGTTAGTGCCTGGTCTATCCAGGCCCTGATATTTCAGCCCTGACCCTCATCCCTCTAGAAAGTACAGTAGCTCTTCTTTGAAGAAAGGGATGGCAGAGTTGAGCCTCAAAAGGGCAGGAGGCAGTGGCTCTAGAAGACATCTGAGATTCTCAAGCTTTGAACACCTGTGTTAATTTTCTTTCCCTTTTAAGATTGCCTTAAAGGTTTCAGGTAGCACTCTGTATACCGTAGGTATCAAGTATTGATGCCTTCTGTGACTGAAGACACAGTCAAAGCCATAGAGGTGTCACATAAGTCCATCTGACTGAAGAGAGGGCCTTGGGATAGAAGCAGCATTTCAGAGGCTTCCCTAGGAGCCAGGCTTATCCAGGCAGTAGGTGTTGCTCTTGCTGTTAATTGGAAACACTTGTCAAAGTGACAAGACCAGAGAGGCATGTAGGAGTGATTACACTCAGTGGGTTTGTCAGAATGAAGTCTGGGAGAGCAACAGGGGCCTCAGAACCCAGACCTAAAGACAATGCTTTTAAAGGTATTACTTTAGCAGCAAGACTGCCTTTGTGTACACAAGTTAGGAAGAGATCCTGTACTTCCCTTTAGAATGTTCATAGTTTGGGCTAAAAATACACTCATTAAATTTAAACAACCAATAGCTGATATAGAGTCAAACATTTTTTGTTTGTTTTGTTATTTTGTTTTATATTGATAATGGAATCCAAGGCCTCATGCATGTAAGACAAGCATTCCATCACTGAATTAAATTCTCAGTCCTTAAGAGTTCTTAAATTTTTAATTATATTTGAGACAGTGTCTTACTAAGTTGCCCACTTTGGCCTTGAGCTCACTCTGAAGTCTATGGTACCCTTGAATTTGTGATTCTCCTGCCTCAGCCTCCTGAGTAGCTGGGATTATAGGCCTGTACCAGAACTCTGGTTAAAGTATTTTTTAAAAAAAAGATCATTTATTCATTCAAGTAATGAAACTATTGTTTAGATGTAGAAGCAGCAGAAGCAAGAGGGGTGGGGCAGTGGAGATGACCTTTGTTATTGCCCTGTGACACTCCTTTTTCTCCCTCTGTCCGAACTATAGGCACCCCTGTTTGGTTTTACATGCAAATTGCACCGATAAGAAACGAGCATGAGAAAGTGGTCTTGTTCCTGTGTACGTTCAAGGACATCACGCTGTTCAAACAGCCGATAGAGGATGACTCAACAAAAGGTAATTTGAAAAGGAGTTTCTGTACCCGACAAGCTGGTGGCCTTTTGTCTGCCACATCTTCTTATGGCCCTTCGTGGGCTCTACATGCATCCTTGTGGGGTGCAGGAAGGAATTCTATAGAGCACCGTTAATTTGGGAGCATCTTAATTGGCATTTCACACCCTGTACTCAGTGAGCTTTAGCATGAATGATTGCACATAGCCAGGAATGGCTTCACTGAGCTTCTACCAGAGAGCTGCTCATAATTTGATGGAGTTTTGGTCAACTGATTGAGTTTCCCTGGCTGATTACTTTCAGCTTGCTTATCGGCTTCTGTTTATTCGGGTTGTGTGTTCTCTTGAGTAGAAGTTGTATAATTTTGTCATAAAGAGAGTGGCTGGCACAATGCAGGCCTCCCAAGTGGAGTATTATTGACTGCAGCATCCAGAGATGTGGCTACGGAAACCTAGAGTGCTCTTACCTCTTTCCAATGTAATTTAGTCCCAATTTATTTTCTCCATTTGGGTTTATATTAGAAGCTGGTGTCGTATAAATGAAGACTTTCAAATTCATTTAGAAACGGGTTCTTTTTTTTTTTAAATAAAATGTTTTTTAAAGAACCTCTTAGGAGACCAAAAGGAAATGCCTGCCTCTGTGCATTTGGCAAACCTTCCCTTCCCTTCCTTCTTAAAAAAACCAGCACAGAGATTTGAGCTTTCCAATTGCAACCATAATTACAGAAAATGACACCTTTGCAGGTGAGTCTAAATACATAAATCTCTATCTATTCACTTGTTTGGTTAGTATCAAATTAAAAAGAGAAGCTTCATCATGTGCCAACTATTGAAAATCGGACCGAACAAATTAATTTGTCTGTGTCTCTGAAATTCTAGACTCCATGAAATCACTTTCTGGAAGACTAAGTACAATATCTAATTTAGGGCTAGGTTCCCCTACTGCCTCTCTCATCTTACCTACAGCTCAGTATTTCTCTGTTCTCAGTCTTCCAAATGCTGAAACTACAGGCACGCAGTATCACATCTAACTAATACTGTCTTTTAAAAATACAAAAACATATTTCTAATCATCTTTGCACTGAATGCTGATTTATTTCTTTGAAAATTCACAGTTCTTCCGACAAAGGCTAGAAAAGATACCTTTTTCTCAGTTGTACATGGGACACTCAGCAAATACACTGTATTTTGAGTCATTAAAATTTTTGACTAATTTAAATGAATAACAATACCTTTGAAAAAACAAGTATCAGATAATAATGGAATAAAATTATAACTCAATCATTGAAAGATGTGGAAAACTCCAACAAATTGGAAATTAAACAACACATTTCTAAATAATCCATCAGTCAAAACAATCTAGTTACATATATTTTGAACTCAATGAAGATTTAGCTTTTTCAAGGTTGTGGAAGAGAGTAAAGGTGTGCTTACAGGACAATATGTAATATTAGATGCATGTATTACAAAAGAAAATGATTTAAAACCCCCTAGTAACCTAGTTTGCATCTTAGGAAGCTACACAAAGGAGAAAATTTTAAACCAAAGCAAGTTGAAGATGAGACATCATATGGTAGAAATCACTGTAAAACAGACATCTTCAAGGGAAACCCACCAAAACTCAAGGCTAATTCTTAGAATGAAAATATCACAATAGTTAATAAATCTCTGGCTTTGATAACCAAGAAACAAAAGGCAAGATTCTAATTACCAATACTGGAAATGAAAGATCTCCCTGCACTCATCCTCTGGCTATTGAAGCCTGGACAATGATCACCCTGTGGTCACCATTGGTGACTTAGAGGAAATAGACCAATCTCGAAATTCACTTGGGAGGGGAGAAACAGAAAACCTTAATTGTCCCATCACCATTAAATACTTAAGTAGTAAGAATAATTGACCCAAACCAAGGAAATAGAAACTGTGAACAGTCTTTTTTTTTTTTAAAGCAGATCTCAATAAACGCTGAAGGAAGGTATTTCTCTTTTTCCTTCTTCACGATTTCACATACGTATATAATGAAATATGATCATAGCCAGCCCTATTACCTCTTATGAGTGCACCTCGCCCTACCAAAAATGTCCCCCTCCATGTTCAGCCCTAAATGGGCCATCTTTATCAACCTCCCAAAACATCAAGGCTCAAAGAACATAATGGAAGAGGAGGCAAAAAGAACATAAGAGCTGGAGGATGGGGTGGAGGTCTGTGAACTGCCTTCTTCTAGATGTGGCATGGCTGTTGTACACATGAACTCACAGCACCTGTGATTGCCTACATAAGACCTGCACGTTCTTTAAGTCTCTTCCAGAATGCAGAAGCAGAAAGAAGTCTCCCAACTCGTGTGATGAGGCCAGTACCACTCTGATACCAAACCCTGAAAAGATATTACAGAAAAGCGAAATAATAGATGGACTTTTCACTCTTTACATGAAATATTCCATAAAAACTGAATTCATAAAATATAAGAAGAATTACATATGACAACCTAATGGAGACAGTCTTCAGAAAACAATTCCCATGAGCCATCCTATCAGTGATGTGGAAACAAAACAAAACAAAACAAAAAAACAAAACCATATGACCCCATCAGATGGCATAGAAAAAAGCATTTGAAGAAATTCAACACTTACTCACAATTGTAAGTCCCCAGCAGAGTAGGAATGGGGCAGGATCTTCCTTTTTTTCATAAGGACATCTATTAAAATTTTTTGACTAACAGTGAACTGTATCTTGGTGTGAGGTATTTAAGAAAAGGATAAAATAATTGATATGTAACTGATGACCTAAAATATTCTTCAAACGAATTTTGATGCTTTCACACATGAATAGCAGTAGTTAACTAGAGTGAAGAGTATTTATATCATAGTTTTACCACCATAGAAACTTCTAGTTTCTACTAGAAGAATATTTCTTGCTGACTTACTTTTTATAATTTTATGAGACAGTTGAAGCTGGCCAAGGAAAGGGCAGTGTTTCCCTGTCATTTTGACCTGCTGAATCTTAATAGTAGTTAGTAACCTTGTATTTATGGAAACTGGGAGTTGACAGCATTTTGCCCTTAATGCGGGGGGGGGGGGCAGGGCATGTGCAGATACTTGAAGAGATGACTTTTATCCCTGAACTTAATGCTTCTCCATTCTTCTGTTCTCACCTCCATCATTCTGAATCCTGTGTTAAGTATCACAGAGTGCTTGTAAGGCGAGGTCTCTTTTGAGTTGAATTGTCTACTTCTATAAATTATTTTGAATAATTCCAGACAAGTAAGTCCACTTGACTGTTGAATAGTGAGTTCAATAAGTATGCAAATAAAAAAATCCAGTGAGCAGTATTGGTATAAAACATCTCTTTCTGGTGCCAGAAATTCTAGAAGATGGGCTAATTTGAAAAGAATTTTTGTTCTGAAACCCTTGTATGTCTTCCCTGTACATAACAGATTACTGAAAAAACATTGCATAATGCAGCTATGAGTGCTGCATATGAACTACTTTCTATTATTCATGTGAACTGTACATTTAACATGAAAAATTCAAAAGACATGAAATATTTATACCATTAAGTCATAATCCTACTATGACTTTGAAGCTAGTGATATAAAGATGGGAGCATTTTGAGAGGCTTGGTAAAATAGTGTATTTTTATATTTTTAAAGACAAATAAGAAGAAATGATATTTTTGGATGACTAGTACATGTAATCTCTTTATAATACAATATCAAATTGAATAAGAAGATGGTGATGTCACATTTGATCCAGCATTTGTCCTCAGAGCCACTTAATATAAACTTCCATGATCTCTCTATAGTAATCCTATGCTACTAACTGTTTCCCCCATCAAAAGTTAGACTGAGAATATTGGACTGAGAATATCCCTGGGGATATAGGAGTGGCCTCTTCTCTGGTATTCTAGGGGGAGGGGAAGACAAGTTAATAGCAGAAGCTTTGCTCCAAGTGCTCCTGTGTTCTTGGTGGTCAGCTGAGTGTGAGGATGGTAAAGGACACATGAGCGGAGTTAGGAGACTGAAAGAATGATTAGACAAGGGAGACAGAGGTCCTTCGAGGCTCTGGGTTAAGAGTTTCCCTTGCATCCACAACCATCATTTTGTTCTCTATTTTTGTCCAGTCCAAGGAATGGAGATGAGCAGTGGGTAAAAATTTGTATTTACCTGAAGTTCAGTTTTAATTAGGTGCAAGAGAGAGGGAATCTCAAAAAAAGACTATTGATTAGACAAAGGCTTAAGTCCTTCAAAGATTTGCAAATTTGTTGCTTTGAATTCATACCTATCTCCTGTTTATACTGGCATTTCTCCACCCAACAAATCCAGACATATAGTTGAAATACTTGAAGGCATGGACTCTGTTTCTGGATCAGCTCAGACAGTAGCCGTGGCAGTTATGGCTGCGGAAACCTAGTGAAGCTCTGCTCATAGCAAATCCTATGTTCACCAAAATTTCATCCTGATTTATGTTTTTTTTTTTTTTTTTTGTTCTTAAACATAAGGGATGACAGCAAAAATTACTGAAGGGAAGGTTATGAATGTTGATGGATAGCCAATACCTACCAGGTACTCTATATTCATTATTGCCCATTTCATCAAATTAAAAATTAATGTTATTATCTCAACATTACTGCTGAAGATTCTAACACTCATGCTGACTTCAAGCCTTGTGTTCCCAAGATTTCCCATTGCTGTCTTGTCTTCTTCAGTGGGAATTCACTGGCAGGCACAACCACCTTAATTCCCTGTTCTAAGCAAAGGCCTCATGGGGATGCTATCTTTCTTGAATGAGTTGTACTCTTGGAACCAACTAAACTTCCTAATGCTAATTCCACAGGATGAAGTAGTAGTCTTGTTATCTTTTGTACCTGGTATTGCAATGTTGAAAGTGTTGTTCAGATAATCAATCAATGATATCTGTTACTTTATCTATCACAACACGCAAATTGCAGCCCAGAGGTCTATATTGTTGATTATGTGTTCTAAAGATCATTATCCAAATATCTGCCCATTGATACTGTACATGATTTTCAAACAGACTTCCAAACTGCTAAGATAATTACAGTGTGAAACACTCTCTGCCAAGTAGTCATGACACCTTTTTGCCAATAATGAGACAAAAAAATTCTTCCAGAATAAAAATAACATCAAAAAAAAGTAACCTACTTGCAAAAGCCAATGATTTTCTTTTGAAAGGATTTGATGGAAGAAATAGGAGTAATTATGCCAGGCAGTCTCGTTGGCTGAGAGCAAAATTGTTTACCTAAGCATTTTCCTTATAGATTGGAATCTTGTGTTGCAGTCCAATAGATTGATTTAACTGCCTGTGTGACTTCCTTTCATTTTTAAGATTAGGCAGTCCATGACAAAGAGGTTAATTGCAACCCAATAGAGCTAAACTAATGTTTTATTAAGAAGGAGTTGGCAGCCCGAGCTTTTAGGAGAACAAATGTTCTCATAATGCCATGAACAACTTACAGTGCAAGCATTCTGCTCGTCATATGCAACTGTCTGTTCATATTACCCCATATCGATCACGTCTAAGTAACATCAGGGAACTGCTGAGCAATCAGTCGCACCAGTTAGGTTTCTGTCAAGGCGAGCTGGGGGAATGCAGTCGTGTGGAGACGTGAGAACTGCTGATGAGTCTTTTTTTTTTTTTTTCCTCTGACCTAGACAGTGTGGCTATGTGACTTTTTCAAAGTTTGTCCATAATGTGTGTGTTTATGGGGGGTGTTGGGTGTCGGGTGTTGGGGAAAGATCAAATAAACTCAACTAGTTAACAATGGCAGCAATTCCAGAGCACAAAAGGATAGGCATGAGAAAATTCAATGTGGCATGTTTGCAGCAGTGAAAAATCTGGAAACTTCTAGAGCATGCATCAGTGTAGCATATGCATTGTCAAGGAGAAACAAGTGCCCCATTTTTACAGATAATGGGGAACAGGCAAGAGTGAAGCATCATTGTGGGCTGATAGGAAGATGAGAGGGAAATTTCAGGTTATTGTGTTTGGTGAGGCATTTGTTTCCAATGAAGTATGTGGGCAGGTGGTGGGAGAGAGTGAGGAGGTACAGAAGTCTTCAGAAAAGTGCTAACATTAGAGCATGAGAGCCCAGGACAGCAAGTGGGTACCCCTGGTCAGTGAACTGTGGGAGCAGTAATTCTTGTGCCTCTGTTGATTTACATATGAAATGGAACACATCTTGACTTAGCTTTTGTTCTCCACCTTCTGGGGCATGTTGATAGCAAAATCCTAAATGATGACTCCCTGACAATTGCCCTTGACTTAGGTTTCTTTTGGAAGAAAGGATCCTTTGTGAATCCTTGCTTGTTAATCTCTGTGCTTTCCTATGCCAGAGCTGGCCCATCACCCAGCCCTGCCTTTCTTTCTCAGCTAGTGGTTCCTCCAGTTCTTTCTGAAGATTAGGAACACTCTATCTTCTTCACTCCAGAGTTCTTCCTTAATGTCATTAATAGTATGGGCACCTACTGAAAGCGGAGCCCAACTCCTTTGTCACATCTTAATTTTAATTGTGTATAAGGCGTAAGGCAGTTGACATGCTAATCCCTGTGTAACTTTTTTGCTCATTGCTTCCTTTATCCAACAAAAATGTAATTAGTGTCCTTTACAAGTTGTGTTGATTAAATTATATACAGTTGTACACAGATACATTTAGATAAGTGTTTTCTGAGTATTTAAATTAGGAACTACTGCTCCCTCATTATGGGATGTAGTACTCTCACTATGTGACAGTAGCTTTCATAGTTTTGTTTCTCCTACCTTACTTCTCGTTCTCTGCGTAGTAAGATGTGTGAATTCCAGGCTTCTGAAGGTCTGCATGCACTCTTTCTTGTTTCATTGGATATATTCTTCTCACATTTTGTTCCCAATTTTTTTTGTAGACAAACATTACTATGTACACGGAATGAAATGGTTTTCTCTTTTAACCCTACTCAGATATACAGAAATCCAACACCACCTTTTTTAGAAATGTGAGCCTTCAGTAAGAAAAAAAGATGAGTTGAGAAGTTTCTAGAAAAAGCCGATGCAGCTATAATACTCAGTTGATGTAAGAAGAGGAATTACCAGATATATTTTAGCATGTTGATGAGGGGTGACTGAAATGTCACAGTCACCTGAGAGCTCCTTATTATATACATCCCACCCAGTGAAGCTGATCAAGGCCCACTGTAATAAGACATTGATGGGCTTTAGTCTCAGGTAAAACTGCATTAGCCAGTTGCCTTTTGTTAACTTACTTTACAGTGCTACCATGAAGAGATGAACTTTAATAACTCAAAGTAAACATGACAACACTGATATTGTTACTGTCACATGGTGTGTATGTGATGGTGTATGGAGGAGGGCAAGCCCTCCTAAAGGTGGATCAAAGAGATTTCCAGAAAGCAGTCATCCTTTACTTGAGTATGAACTGCCATTAGCCAAACAGACGGGGAAGGGGAGAGAATTGTTGACAAGAAGGATGAGTGTAATATAGAAAGTAACTCTGGAAGATTTAATTATATTTTGAATTTGTAAGGTCAGAGAACAATAAGAAGGCTGAAGACAGATGTAGTGTAAATCCTTGTGGATAAAGGCTAAATGACTTCTCTTCCAAGGACACAGTGTTATCCTGGAAGTCTACAGGTTTATGTGAAAAATTGAATTGGGAGTGTATGATCTGATTTGTGTTTCAGAACAAATCTCACCATCATGTGGGTATGATCTCAAAGTACTGTCCCTGACTGCAGTGATACATGCTATATTGTTGGACAATTAGGAATGGAAGGAATTCAGTTTGAAAGATTCATAAATTATAAACTAGAAGGCTTGTGTGTGTATGTGCATGCTTTTGTGTGTTTGTGGGTGTGTGTGCATGAGTGTATGTGTACGCGCAAGCATGCACACGTGCGCACGTGCGCACGTGTGTGTGTGTGTGTGTGTGTGTGTGTGTGTGTGTGATAGTGGAAGGACAGTGGGTGTTAAATCACTGGTTTACATGTTTAGAAAGGGCACCAGTTAATTTATCAAGATCAGGGATATACAAAGGTTTGTGACATAGAGAGAAGGTAATAATGAGATGAGTTTTAGACCTGTTGGGAGTAGATGTCTGGAGAAGAGGATGGCCAATGGCAGAGAGAAGTGCAGGTCAAGCACACAGAAGAAAAGTCAAGGTTGCTGACAACGAATTCAAGTTGACTTTGTGTGTTGATGCTCAATTTCTGGAGAACTGATGGTGTCTTTGTTGCCTCATTGTAAGACCGGAGCACCATACAGAATGCTATGGCTGGTGTTGCTCTATTTGTTCACATCTCATTGGCATTTCTTTGAAATTGATGATTTTAATAATGGCAATTTGAGGTGCTAGGAGAAATTTTTCCCCATTAAATTCACATTCCTTTCTCCCCAAAGCAACTTCTCTTTGAGAAAACATGATTATGTTTTTAGATATTCCAAGCATAACTTTTGAGATATCACTGCAGTTGTTAATGAGAGAAATAACATTTGGTATGCTACAAGCAAGGTGCAATGTGTGATACGAACCATAATATGTGAGATTGGAATTAGGCTTTTCCTCCTAGGTGGGTACCTCTGTATACAACACACAGTAGCTTTGTTTTCATTAGGGTGGTAGTGGCTGCTCTAACAACCAGTAATGATGTAGTAATGTTGTGCATTTTTTATTAATAAGGAAAAATTTGATTTGACACAGGGGAGACACATTTCTTGTTCACATAATAATCCAAAGCAAGTGGCCCTGGCTGGCATCTTTCTATACAGTGATTCAGTGGCTTTGCCTTCATCTAAGGGCTTGCCATTTGCATCTGGCTGATAGGAGTAGGAAGTGTGATGTCAACTTGCTTCTTAAATGGGGGTACAGATGTGGCATCATTGTTTCTGCTGACATTTCATTAGTGAGAACTAGGGACTTGGAACACGGAGATGTATGGGATGCTGAGAAAGGAGATACTGGCTAGGCAACTGTTTCCCATTAACAAAACCATGCAACTCAAGCAGGACCAGACAATTTTTAAAAATCTATTATCTACCATGACTGCAGGGGTTATGTGTACTTCAAGTATCTGATGGTGTTTACATAGGAATGAGACTTATACTTTTTAGTTTACCTAGATATTGTGTGGTTGCTGTTATCCTCCAACTGTCTGAGAGAATGCTGGACTTTCAATTCATGGTATATGAATAACCAAAACTCTATGTTCATTTTTTTAAGGTTGGACAAAATTTGCTCGATTGACACGGGCTTTGACAAATAGCCGAAGTGTTTTACAGCAACTTACACCAATGAACAAAACAGAGACAGTCCACAAACATTCACGACTAGCTGAAGTAAGTATGAGAATGACTGCTTTTCAAGGCAGTGGCATCAATATGTTTCTCCTCAAATTATTCAGCGATAATTTATAGTTTCTCTATAGAACTGTAGAAATTTGAAATTTTCCTTTTTATTCTCTCCAACTTTTGTGTGGAAATGTAGTTCATGTTATACTAGGTGATGCTTAGAGACTGTATGATTTAATTGAACAAATGGGGCAGAGAAATCATTCGTGTGTGTGTGTGTGTGTGTGTGTGTGTGTGTGTGTGTGTGTGTGTACAACTTTTCCACTGTACCTGGATTTCTGTGAAGGATGTAAAGATGAATAAGAAATGGGCTGTTATTAAGGAGTGAAAGACACAACACAGGAAATGAATTAAGAATTTAAGATATGGTAGCATTTACTAAGACTTGGGACTCTAGGGTTAGGTACAAATGTGAGGTGGCACTTAGTGGAGTGACTTCAGGAAAAGTAGAAGAGTTAGCTCCAGTGACATGGCTCAGGAGGCAAAGGTGGCTGTTTCCAAGTCTGACATCCTGAGCTCTGTTTCTGGAGCCCACATGGTGGAAGCAGAGAACTGACTTCTGAAAATTTCCTTTGACCTCCACATATGTGCCATGGCATACACCCCACCCCAGATAGATCACACACACACACACACACACACACACACACAGAGAGAGAGAGAGAGAGAGAAGAGAGAGAGAGAGAGAGAGAGAGAGAGAGAGAGAGAGAGAGAGAGGAGAGAGAGAGAGATATTGAAGTACCAAATTTATTATGCTGAGCCTATAGTGGGGACTTATAATTTTGAGTTAACTTAGTGAGAAAAAGAATGACACCATTAAACCCAGATATTCATTGATTTACACTGTCAGGAAAAGGTAAGTCCAGACACTTCCTAATTAATTACAAAGACCAATTTTGATTGAGAGAGAGTTGGGAAATAAAGCCTATTCTTCAATTTAGAGTTCTGGGTTTTTCCTTAGCTCATAACTAACAGAAAGACCTGCAACAGTTTTTCTTTATAAGTAGCTGTTAATATCATGGGGAAAGCAGAACACTCTGTGGAATAGCCATACTTAAACTAAAATGCAACGTGGATGTACTATTAAGTGATATGTTTACACTGTGTGCAGAGGTGAACCGCAGCTTGTTCCAGAGTTAGAGCTGTCGGGTGGACCTGCCATTCCTGAGACTCTCCTTAAGAATTACTGGGAGCTGGGATTGCAATGTGAAGCAGGCTTGTTTCTAATTTAAATAAAAAAAATTTTTAAAAAATAATTACTGCTTGCTTTGCAGTTTCCTTCTCTTCGGCTTCAAGTGTCCAGTTCTTTGCCAAGTTCAGCCCCAGGGCCCAACTTGTGTCTGCGAGCTAAGGTTTCTTAAGTCTGCTTCCTTCTGGCCCATCTCCACTTTAGTCTCAGATTTTCTTTCCCTTACTAGAGGGAAGAAGGCACCTGGAGGAGGGGTTGTCTCCCCCTAGACCCAGAACCACTCAGTACTGTTTTAAACATGAGCTTTTGCATTTCATCTCATCACTTTTATTTCAGAGGATTTTTTACTCTTGCCTCTTCTCATTTGTCTTTACCTTGAACTCTTTTGTTTTTGACATTATTATTATTATTATTATTATTATTATTATTATTATTATTATTATTAATCAGTCTGTGAACATAAAACTGCTTCCAGCCAGGTCGGAGGCTTGCTATTTTAGAGAAAGTAGAAGTAGCCAGCTCTTCAACTGAGATTTCTTCCATGGTCATGTGGAGTGTTCCTGTGAATTTCCCAAAACAGACCCCCAAAGAAACACCGAGCAGGCACAAGAATGTTGTCTTGTCCATTATACTGTATTCCAATCCTAAGATAATTTGCTCAAGACCATTGCTTTGAAGATTTCATTTTTCCCAAGACACATAAATTTGATCTCTGTTCCACCTAATATTCTCAATGTGGAGTGGATCCTAGTTTCAAAGATTGTACCACCAACCCAAAAGCAGTTAATGAACTTTTTACATGCACTGACATTCTATTGATAGCATTCAGTTTATGTGGGGTGGAGAAAAATACATGCCTTTACCCACCAGTGGGCCAGACTGGGTTAGAACCAATAGCTCTTAGATCTTCAGATGGAAAGAGTGTGGCTATTGGCACAAAAGCAAATCCATAAAATGCAATTTTATTCTCACATAACTCTAAGTGAAATAACACTGGGGAGCAAAGCTTTCACTCTCTGCCTCATAGAGAAGCCCAATGCAGAGCTCAGGGAGAAGACCTGGCTTGCCTATGACAGGAAATCCCAACAATTGTGCATCTGTCTTGGTTAGGGTTTTTATTGCTGTGAAGAGACACCATGACCATGGCCATTCTTACATAGAAAACATTTAGCTGATGCTTGCAGTTTCAGAGGTTCAGTCCATTATCATCATGATGGGGAGCATGGTAGCATGCAGACAGATGAGCTGCTGTCTACATCTTGACCAGAAGGCAGCAGGAAGTCAACTGCCTGTCACACTGACTGAAGCTTGAGAAAAGAGACCTCAAAGCCCACCCTCATAGTGACACACTTCCTCCAACAAGAACACACCTACTCCAACAAGGCCACTACCTTTGGGGGCATTTTCTTTCAAATCACCACAGCATCATTTTCTGTGGTCCTACTTTTCCCTGACTCCTCTTCTGTCCTTTCTCTATTTCCTTCCCCTTCCTCCTCTTCTTGCCCCTCCTCCTCTAGAGTTCCTGGAGCATTTCTCATTTGCTAATCCTATGTAACTAGTTAAGTTGGAGATGGGAAAAGAAGAAAAAAATGCTATTGTGAGTTATATACTGTCATCACTGTGTAAAGGAAAAAATAAAGACTTTTCAGAAAACCTACACAAAGCCATTGTCATCATTCGTGAGGGCTAGGGGGTCTAAGTGTGAATATACCACACTTTACAAACCCTCCTCAGAAGATTCTAATGGAAACCAGATTTTAAGCAGTGGAATTGTTCCTTGGGCTGAAACTATAGAAGTCATAGATATAGTTGGTAAAGAGAAGCATTTTCTACTCCACCCCCTCTCCCAGTGAAGTTATAGCTGATGGGGGTAGGAAGGGAAGAGAGAAGCCATAATTATGTGTAGTTATTTAAATCTAACACTGCTCCCCAACATGGGGCTTACATTCCTGCTAGGATAAATTGCTACTAAGCAATTTAAGACCATAGGGATAAAATATATCTGGGACTCTGATAATGTAGTTAAATACGTGAAATATCCTTAAAATAGTTCCAATAGCCTTAAGTAAAAAGTTGTAAGTATAATATACAACTGAAGAAAATACTAGTAGCCTTATTGAAAATAGTATTATATACTTAGGTTTTAGTTATGTAAGCTCTATGTCTCAGAAATTTTAGGATACCATTGCAGGCTTCAAAAGGAGAGAGAGAGAGAGAGAGAGAGAGAGAGAGAGAGAGAGAGAGAGAGAGAGAGAGAGTGTGTGTGTGTGTATGCGCGTGCATACTCACGCAGGTACGTGCTATGGAAGATAAGCCATAGAGCTATATGCTAATGCTTACCTTTTTTATTCATGTATTCAAATATTTGATGTATTTATCACTTAGACTCCTCCCTCTATGGTTCTGATTTTTGTCTAGAAGCACTGAATAACTGCTTGCATGAATTCTGAAAGTCCACTGGAAATGTTTCTTAAGAAAACCCCATTGCTACACTCCTTGACACTTCTCTTACCCTAGTGAAATTAATACACGAGGCAGAAGTTTTAAATGGGATCCTTCAACTTGTTTCACTTTTCTCAGTTTCCAATAGGCAGTCTAAGTCTTCTGTTGTGGTTGTCACCTTTGGCTCTTGCTGGGTCATCTGCTTTCCCCCTTCTCTTACTTTAGACCTAACAGAGTAAGTTAAGGTTCATTGAAACTTGCACTGATCATTTTCCATTTGTTACAAAGGTACAGAGAGCTAAATCTGGTATTTAGTGTCTTATTTTGTTTACTGAAGGAAGCTTGCACCTGACAAGAAACACATGCTCTTTTGAAGTTCTGATTTTAGGTAGAAAAGGGAAAAGCATCCTGTGCCATCCCCAAACGTCCTGTTGGCCATCAGGGTATTTGCTGAGCAAGTACAGAATAGCAAGACTGCCAACAGTAAGGCCTTGGATTTCAGGGAGGCCGTCAGAAGCAAAACTATGTTTTCAAAGGTGCCAAATATGTGTGTAACAGATGGTCAGTCACCCAAATAACTATGGGACAGTCAATGAAAGACATGTGGTTCTTGTCAGGCTTGTCCAGTACATGGGCAGGAGCACCCAAGACACTGTGCTGTGGATTAAGGTTGGTCACCAGAGAGCCAAGGAGATGGATGAGTAATCAGATCAACTTGTGGAGGAGTTGGACTTTAATAGGGTCATTTGAGTAATCTTTAGGACAGTTCTGAAGAGGGAGAAGAAGCAATAGAGTATGATTGACTTAAAACTGAGAATTGTAAGGTTCAGGTTGTGGTTTGACTTGTTCCAGCAGGTGTGCAGTCATATCTGACTTCAGAGATGTCCCAATCATTTATATGCACTTTTTCTTCCTTTTAGGTTCTTCAGCTGGGGTCAGACATCCTTCCTCAGTACAAGCAAGAAGCGCCAAAGACGCCACCACACATCATTTTACACTACTGTGCTTTTAAAACTACTTGGGATTGGGTGATTTTAATTCTTACCTTCTACACCGCCATCATGGTTCCTTACAACGTTTCCTTCAAAACAAAGCAGAACAATATAGCTTGGCTGGTGCTGGACAGTGTGGTGGATGTTATTTTTCTGGTTGACATTGTTTTAAATTTTCACACGACTTTTGTGGGACCGGGTGGAGAGGTCATTTCTGACCCAAAGCTCATAAGGATGAACTATCTGAAAACATGGTTTGTGATTGATCTGCTGTCCTGTTTACCTTACGACATCATCAATGCCTTCGAGAATGTGGATGAGGTAAGCTTTATGCTTTTGTTTTTGAAGTACTGGAGATCTAATGTTTTGAAAACAATGGGGTAAAAGGGTTTTCACAGATGATAAAATGTCTTCAGTGCTCCCATTTTCCCCACCACCCTGATATTATTAAGCGTGTGCCACAGAGTATAGCTGACTTTCTTAAATTGACTTTTGTCATGGTTTCCTCATGCTTTCTGGCTGAATAGGTGAATTACTAGAAAAATGGCTATGGTTGAAAGTTGTGATTGGAGGAAGACAGGAGGAGGAGGAGCAGGAGAAGCAGGTGAAGGAGAAAGAGGAGGAGGAGCAGGGGAAGGAGAAAGAGGTGGAGGAGGGTCAGTAGGATGAGGAAGACAAAAATGGCAGCATTTGGAGTCAAATATAGTTCACAAACCAGATGATGGGTTTAGGGAACAAAGATATGTTTTCTTTAAAAGACCACATCTTAGGAAATTTCATGCCCTTACAAATCTTGTGACTTCTTTGCTCAAGGCACATATGGTGGCAATGTTAAGAGTTAACATAAAAACCAACATATCTTCATGAAGAAGCAGTTTCTGAATTGCTGTCATTTTGATTTCTGCTTTTTGCTTTAAATTCCTTATGAATGCAGTTATAGGTAGAAAGTGTATTTGATGACTTCTGATGTTTGACCTCACCCAAGGTTATGTTCTATGGTGTTTGTGAGAATAGGAATATTTAAACCATGCCATATCTTAAAAGATACCTCCATTCATAGTTTCTTCTCTCTGACTTAAGAGTAGATGACTTACAAATTACTACAGCAAGCTGGTAGGATGTAATCAATAATAAAAAATAAGCCAGGCAGTATAAAATATTTATCAAATTTTTGAAAACTGATAATGTTACCATATTGCTTTCCCTAAAGATCCTACAGTGTCCTTGTTAGACCACTCAGTTGTAAAGTCTGCCACTGTGAAGTCTTAACTGTGGTTGTTGTTCTGTGTATGTTGGGAGTAGACTGAACCTTTTCTTCATTGACTTTTCCATAAATTTTCTGTTTCAACCATCTACATTGATATTTAAACCTATTTTTCTCCAATTAAATGTTGAATTTTTATTTTGATACTGTACATATAACTATTACCTTATGGAAAAATTGATGAATGATATCAGTTCTCTAATTTTAGATTCTGCATACATCAAGCTGTTAAAAGTACATTTATTTCTTTCAAAATTATCTTTGGGAGAGAATTAAGAGGAGTTAACTGTGAAAATGCCAATCATAGAATAAAAGAAAATAAGCATTATTCTATTTTCCACATGGATTATTACATGAGAATATTATGATTTAAGCTATTTAGAATATAGGCATAAACATTCTAATAAAACAATCAGTCATGTGTGGATTTGAATGAAGTTGATCATGTGGAAGTAGAGTTGAATGATGGTACAGAGCCCTGGGGTGTTTGAGAAGATGTTGAAAACTAGGACTAGAAAATTTCAGTCAGTAAGAATGGTTGAGCTCAAGAGGTCTATTGTGACACAGTTAAAAATATACTGTATTCCTAAAAAGTGCTGACATCCTGGGTCAATACAAGAGAATAGAGGTCTACAAATCAAATTTGCATTACCCTAACAAGATACCTGGACAGATTAGTCATAATTGTTCATAGTTTTGGAAATTCAAGAACAAGATTGAGCAGCCCCATTTCTTTGTGTGGGAGTGTGTAGGGGTGCATGCAGCCATGCCTTATACAAGAAATAGAGAAAGAGGGTATAGGCAGGCCCTACAATCCATTTTAAGGCACACTACCAGTTACTTAAGAGCTTCCCCTTCACCCTATCTCCTAAAGGCCTGCAGTACCACCCTGGGGAAGAAACCCCTAAATATGGGCCTCTGGGGGATGGTCAACATCCAAACCAGAGCAGGGAGTAAGTGTTCTCTCCACAAGATCAATGATGGATAGAGTCAAGACATATATTAATTAGTTGCATTTAGTCATTCCAGGATGTCTACATAAGTCAGAGAAATATGTATATCATAAGTGTGTAAGTTTTTGCTGGTTGATAAAGAAGACAAAAGTGTGACTCAATCCACAGAAAAGGGCCCAAGTAAAGCCATTCCACAATAGTGAAACATATCTATGATTACAAGCTTGATTGTGTCATAATATACCAACATAGAGCTAATTTAAAGGACACTTGACCTCATTCACCCTAAAGACAGTGCTGTGTAGCCTACTCTGAGATTCCATTTCCAGTTATAACTCTGAAAGATCAGAACTGTATTACAAACACTAGGTTGGTGAGTATGATGGCTGAGGAGGTCTGCTGCTCATACCTTCCTTCACTGTACAGAGTATGGGCAGCAGTGTCCTGGGCCAATCTCTGGCTTGGAAAGTCAGTTGTTCCCTCTTACTTCAAGCTCAGAAGTCAGAGTCTCTTGAAGCTGGCCACAACTGGAGTACTTACACTGCAGAGAGCAGCAAGAGCAGGCACTCAAGCCACTTTGCTTAACTCTTTGTGCAGCCAGTAGCTAGAAGAAGACAACACCATACTAAACACAGTTATCGGAGAGTGGATGTTATCTGGGTCTGTTGCAGTGTCACCCTGAAGTCACATTTTCCCAAAGCTGTTCCCAGCCTGTGACTAAGTATGAGGGAGGCCCATCATTAAAGGGGATTGTGGGATTATGTTTGTTTTGTTGTTATTGATTATTTACTTTTGAGATTGTATTTTAGCCACGATTTCTCCTTTCCCTTTCCTCCCTCCAAATCCTCCCATATACCCATCCTTGCTCTCCTTCAAGTTCACAGCCTGTTTCTTCCATCAGTTGTTATTGCATACTCTCTCTGTGCTACATTCTGAACTCTCCTTTGCCAAATCTTCTGTTTACTCTTTTACTGGTGCCAGATCTGTCCTCTATCTCCCAGACATGTATTTTGGTCAAATTCTTGCACAGATTACTTTGACTTGGCACCTACTCCTTTCAGGACCTGAAAGACAAAGCACTGTGGAAGGAGTCACTGTCACACGTTGCTCATGGGAGTATAAATAGTGATAGCCTCTGTGAAGAACAGTCAGCAATGCCTTATCGAAGAAAGAACAAACTCTAGAGGAAATGACTTAATTTGTTGAGGAGATTCATTCATTCATTATACTTTGTTTCCACACCATTGAGGAACACAATTATCTATCTTCCCTATGGAGTTTCAGCTTTAGGCATCATCTTTGGCTTCTCATCCCGAAATCTGAGCTTTCAGACTCCTTTCATACCTGCTCCTTTCATACCTGCTCATTTCTGTGTACTTATCAGAAGTTCAAGCATCAAGTGGTCCATCCATACTCCTTGTTGAAATGTCCCAATGCAAGAGATGTTCACTGACCATCATGGATTTAAACAAATGTCTCTTCATTTTCCTGCCCATCAAGAGTTTGGCTAGCTGGAGTATTATTGGCTTGAGGTAATTTCCCTTCAGGTATCTACAAGATACGACACCACTGCATTCTATCTTTCAATGGTTCCGTTTAAGAAACTTGAAACTATTGCAGTTTCTAATCCTTTATGTGTGACCTGTTTTCTCTTTGTAGAGGTTTCATGTATCTCCTATGTCCCAAAGTTTAGAAACTATCTGATGACAGGCATTTGCATGGTCCCTTTCATACATTTTCATAAGAAATTGACAGAGTGGCCTTCTCGATCTCAGAAAGCATGTTTTATAATTTCTTTTTCTCATGAGAAATCTTCATCCTTTCTGGTTTTCTTCATTTTCTCCCTGCTGAAAAACTTTTTTAAAAAAATATGTTGAACAAGCCCTGTAATTTACTTGTTTGTTCTAAGCTGCTTCCCAAACCATCATCTCACCGCTGCATTCTAGGAGATTTCTTTATCAGTATTTTCTAACTCTCGTTGACCATAATAATGCTTTTTTGCCTGACACTAATGGAGCTAAATTTGCTTTTGCATCATTCCTGTGCACTTGCCATGTGTACTGCTATATTTAATGTTCTGTAATTGTAGATTATTACATTCAATGTATATTTTATAAAGACTAGATAGATTCTGAGAGTCTTCACACGGTGCAGCCTAATTTATTCACATTTACTGTGATTAAATGCGTTCTGACTTATTTAGAACATTGTATTTTCCATGCGTTTTTTCTTCTTCTTGGTGTTACTTCCTTTGTACTTTACTCTGTTCTGTGTGGACTGAGATTTCCCTTGATTCATTGGATCTTTTCTAATGGCTTGAATATATCCCTGATAATCTATGACTCTTGCATTTTTACACAGCAGTTGACTTAAATACCAAAAGCTTTCGAGAATCTTTACCCCTCTCCCCCAAAACACAAGGACTTCTGTTTATCTTCTTTAATCTTTGAAAGACTCACTCATTTTATTATTTTATGTGCACGAGTGTTTTGCCTGTGTGTACACATGTACACTACTATGTTTTCACCTGGTATCTGCGGAAGTCGGAAGAGGACATCAGATGCTTTGGGATTGGAGTTGCATATGGCTGTGAACCACCATGTGGTTTCTGGGAATTGAACCTGGGTCCTCTGCAAGAGCAACATGTTCTCTTAATCACTAAGCCACCTTTCTAGCTCTGTTTACTTTCTCTAAAATTAATATGCTATATTTTGGTTCCACATTGTTCCCAGTTTTCTCCTCTAATTATGTTATTCTTTAATGTTGTTGCCAGTACACTTTACATATGCATCTTTTTCATTTCTTGCACTGTATTTAATGCATTTCTGACCTCCCCCAGCTTGTGAAGATTTGGCTCTCTGTTAATCGTCCATTACACAGCATCCAGCTTTCTCTTTCAGGAAGGATTCTTGGCATCCATCTCAAAACTTTCAATTAACACCTTCATATTTCACCCTTACTGTGCACGTGCAAGCACATTAATGTCACTAAAATTATTTTAATCTTATGGTTAGTCTTTGGATGATCTGGAATCTTCTGCCTAGCCTAGGACATGCTTCCTGCTCAGTCTTGCCTTCCTTTTTCACAAGGAGGTTACAAGGAATAAGTGTGAAAAGATGCTGGTTGAGTTTCACTCGAAAAATCCTACAAGTCTGAGGCAATTGTTATTCCATTTGGTAGGGTTCCCTCTGCACAATTTCAGTGTAAGTCCTGCAGTGGTGAAGAATTTGTCCCCACGGTATTTCTTCACTGCATGGGTGTGCGCTGATGGCACGAACATGGTGGTGTTGCTAAGGTCTCAGTGAATTCTACAGTGAATTCTACAATGGCTAAGATGAAATGGAGCTTAAGCAAGAGGAGACACAAGAGCAAGTGGGGACTGGGAAATAAGGGAGAGTGTGGGTCTGAAAATTCCAGTTTAATCCTTTATTTCTGGACATGTGCAGAATGACTTTAGGCAGCTTAGTAACACTTTATTTTCAAGACCCTTGATATGCTCTCTGAAGATAAATGAGATTTATTAGGCATTTGTGAACTGGATATGTGATTTTTTTTAAAGAAAACTACAAGACAGGAAAGACAAAACCCATTACATAAAGCTTCTGGCCTGAAAATAAGGAACATGAGTTTTCTAAAAATCCTAAATGGAGGATAAAAGATATCCTCTCATGAATTCTAAGAATAGAATCTAGCTGATTTGTAGTGTGCATTTGAACCAGCATCAGGAGTCTAGAGTACTTGATTTGGGGATCTCAGGGGAGCTGGTGTAAAGTACATAAAGAAAGATTGGATCTGCCGACAGCACACTGGTCAGTAGCAGTGGGGGCTGCGCTATAGGGATCAGATCATGGGGGGTGATATGATTACATGGTAAGCCTGAAAAATGGGTTAGAATAAAGCAAAAATAAGACAAGATCACTCATGCACTGATGCTGAAAGAAAATTGGGTAGATTGGTAATGACTAAGTGGAAGTTAATAAGAATTTTAATTTTAGAAGTCCTTTTGAAAACAGTGTCTGAATTATTATTTGTTCATAACTATGCTTGTCAAACTGCCACATGCAGATTTCATATTACATTTAAAATTGTAATTTTTACCTCTAGTTATCATAATAAGAATTTAGAATCCAGAAAAGGGTAATCATGCTTGTAGTTGCTAATGATTAGACTAGAATCTCTGTCTCTTTTGCCACTTCAGATCTTCTACTGGGAATAGTAATGGTAGACACCATTATTTATACAATTGACTTGCTATTATCTTTTAAATTAAAATAGACCATTGAAAGTAATGTTTGAGAGGTTCTGGAAGGGATTGCATTCAGTTTCCTCTGTATTAATTCTTCCAACATTAACTCCTAATAGTCATTGTACATGGTACAGTGCTGTATGAAACTATTTTTATATAAGTATATATTGTGAGATGAACAATTCCCTGTACCTCTTTCCTTCCCTTATTGGTCATCTTTATTTTCCTAGACATTTGTTTCCATTTTCATGTGTGAACACACACAATTTTATGTATATGTATAAAATCTAGGAACCACAAATAAGAGAAAATACAATATTTGTCTTTGTGCGCTGGCTCAATTAACTTCATGTGGCTATTCCCAATGCCTCCATTTTTTTTAAAGGATATAACTTTGTTCCGTATAGCTGAAACAAATTTCACATGTGCATACATCGCATTTTCTTTATCCATTCCTCTGTTGTTGGACATTGGAATTGATTCTATAACTTAGCTACCGTGAATAGTGATGAGGAACGGCACATTAAAGTACAAGTTTCTCTTGGATTTGTTGAGTTGGAGTCCTTTGGGGATAGCTTGGTCATATAGGAGATCTGTTTTTAGCTTCTTGAGGAAACTTCATACTGATTTCCACAGTGGCTGGACTGGGTTACACTTCAACAGAATTGTGAAAGGGTTTCCTTTTGTCCACATCCTCACATTTGTTATTTATTGTTTTGATGGCTGCCATCTTAGTAGGATGACATAAATCCCAGTGTTGTTTTGCTTGTTATTTCTCTGATGGCTAATGAGGCTGAATATTTTTCCAAATGTTTATTGGTTGTTTGTACTCCATCTTTTGAGACCTCTCTATTTCATTAGCTGATCTATTGATTGTATGATTTTATATATATATTCTCAGTATTAGTCCCCTGTTATACATATAGCTAGCCAAACTCACTCTTTTCAGTACTAGGTCTCTTCAGGCTATTAAAAATTTGATTGTCTGAGTAGAAGCTTTTAAGTTTTGAGACTCCATTTGTCAATTGTTGGCTTTATTTATGGAGTGAGTGGAGCTTTATTAAGAAAGATCTTGCCTATACCCGAATACTGTAGTGTTTTGCCTAATTTTTTTAAAAATTGGAGTTGAGTGAGGGATAGGAAGGGGTCAAACTTCATTCTTCTACATGTGGAGATGTAGTTTTTCTAACATCAGCTGTTAAAGAGGCACTTCTCCTCACTGTATATTTTTGGCATATTTGTCAAAAATCGTATGGTTCCTTCTTCTGAAATGGAAAAGAACCAGAAGATAGGGGGGTTTGCAGTGAGATTGTGTCTCCTAGTAGCATCAGAGAGAACCTACATAAATGATGTCTCACAAATATGACCCGCTGAATGTGAGCCAGACAAGGATGACACCAGCGAACATGCCAAACTGGATGAGAAAAGCCCATGAATCCTTAGTCTGCACAAAGAAAAACAGGCAACAGAGGAAAGCTGGGAACAGGAGAGGTGGCCTTCCTTAAGGAAGAGTACACCAATTGGTTATCCAATGCTAAATGGTCATCTCTGAAAACATATATACCAGAAAAATTATAAAGACTCAATAGGATATATATAATGTACATATATATATATTCCTATACATATATTCCTATATATAGGCATGCAAAAACAATTATTGAATAAAGAGAGCATAAATTTGAAGAAGAGTGGTGAGGGATATGCAAGTTTGGTGGAAGGAAAGGGAAGAGGAAGATGTTGTAATTATAAGCTCAAAGAAAATCATGTGGTTGTAGCTATGAGGGTTAATATCTGGGTTCTTTACTGAGTTTCATTCATCTACACCTCCAATTTTATGTAAGGATCATTCTGATTTTTTTTTTACTGTGGCTCTGTAATTTCATTTGCAATCATAATGGTGTTACTTCTAGCATTGTTCATTTTCCTTAGGATTGCTCTGGATAGTGGGATCTTTTGTGCCTGAATGGGAATTTTAACTTTTATTTTTTCTGTTTTCTTTGAAAAATGGTATTGGAACTTTGTTGGAGATCTCATGGATTGGTAAATTGATTTAACTGTATTAAATCAGTGGCCTAGCTTAGTCTGTATCAAACAGATTGGTAAGTTATAAGTAACAGGAATTCATATTTTGGTCCCAGAGTTTGGAAAACACAGGGTGAAGGAACTAGTGTGTGCATGTGCATCCGCACACAAGCATGCGTGTGTGTGTGTGTGTGTGTGTGTGTGTGTGTGTGTGTGTGTTGGTCATGAAAATCTTATTGCAGTGTCTCACATAGCAGACACTGATTTAAATATGTAACATTAATTTTTCATGAGATGGATCACTCAGTAACTAAATGCCTCCCATTACATACATAACCTTTCTTGACACTGATGCATTGAGGAATATGTTAAACATGTAGAGGACAAATCACTGAGCGTCGCTCAATCCTTTTTGCTATTTCCAAGTGGATGACACCATATCAACAGTCAGTCCTAAGAAGTTTCATAGCTAAGCTTTTAAGGACGTTTGTAAAATAGACTTTTAAAGAGAACAGTTGAGCTGTACAAAATTGTGGGGAAGTACAGAGGTCTCCTTTACTTCCCTCGCCCTTATACACGCAGATTCACCCATTGTCAGAGTTCTACACTAGCATGTCCATTTATTACAGTTGATCAACTTGCATGGGTACACCACATTGCACTCAGAGCTTTCATTTACTTGAGGGTTCATGCTTTGTTTAGTATGTGCTGCTGGTTTTGATAGTGTATGGGAACAAAAATACACTGTTGTACTGCAAGCATTTAGTTTCACTGTCCTAAAAGCCATCCTTGCTCTGCATCTTCATTCATTCTTACCTATAAACTCCTCACAATTGTCAATTCTTTGGGTGTCTCCATAATGCTGTCATTGAAGACTATGGCATATAATCGTGTCATCTAATAGGGACCAATGGTTGGCAGGCTTTCTGTGTTTGTCCACTTTCTTTTAGTGATAGGCATCCAACGTTCCTCTATGAGATTTCAAGTGTCGATAGATAATTCTCACTGCTCAGCAATGTATCATTGCTCAGATGCATGCAAATTTATTCACCTACTGAAGGATATCTTGAATGCTTCCTGGGTTTTTCAGTAATGAGAAAGTCTGCTGCAAATGTTTGCATGCAGATTTATATGTGGATATACACTTTCAGCACATTCAAGTCAGTCAGTACAGACAGAGGAGCAAGATACTGCATCACATGTTGTACGCTTAGTTTTGTGAGAAACAACCAAACTTTCTGCCAAAATGACTGTGCTATTTTACATTCCCATGAGTAGCTGATGAGATGGAAATCTGCTGTCCTACATGTTTGCCAACGTTTGTTAGAGTTAGTATTTTGGATTTTCAGTCGATTGCAGTTACCTAATAATGTAATGACACTGAACATCTTTTCAAATGCTTATTTTTGACTTGAATATTTCCTTCAGTAAGTTATCAAAAAGATCCTTTGTTCATTTACTAATTAGCTTTTTAAAAACTTTTTTTGCGACAGAGTTTCAAGGTAGCTTAGGTTGGCCTTGAGCTCACTGTGTAGAGGAAGGTGGGTTTGAACTTCTGATCCTCTTGTCTCCAACTCTTAAGTACAGAGACTATAAGTGTGCACTGCTACATCTAGCTAGGTTGTTTATTTTTTATTGTTGAGTTTTAACAGTTTCTTGTATATTTTTAGGTAATAGTTCTTTACCAGATCCATCTCTTGAATATATTTTCTTCTAGCTTTTTATATATTGTCTTAATCTCTTGACAACATGATTCACAAAGCAGAATTTTCCACTTTTTAAAAATTTTAAATCATCCTTTTTTTTTCATGTATTGGGCCTTTGTTGTTATCTCCAAAAATTGTCATTGGCTGGAAAGATGGCTCATTCAGCAAAATACTTGGTTTGCAAACAAAAGGACCTGGGTTTGAGTTCCATAACCTACATGAAAAAAAATCTGGGCATGTTGGTGTGTGCTTGTAACCCTAGTACTTGAGAGAGAGGTGGGGGAGGGAGGGGAAGAGGGGAGAAAAAGGGGGAGAGGGAGAGGGAGAGGGAGAGGGAGAGAGAGGGAGGGAGAGGGAGAGAGAGAGAGAGAGAGAGAGAGAGAGAGAGAGAAGAGAGAGAGAGAGAGAGAGAGACTAGACTGGTCACTACCCAACCAGTCTAGACTACTTGGCAAATTAAGGGACTGTGAAACCCTGTCAACAAACAAACACACATACAAAGAAGCAAACACATACATACACACACACACACACACACACACACACACACACACACACACACACACACACACAGGTGGACAGCACCTGAAGAATGACACTCAAGGTTGTCACCTGGCTTCTATACATAGAACATATAGGTGTATCATACCCAGCCACCTTTCATATACACATACTCCTCATAGACTTATTACTATAACTAAAGTGACCTCAATTTGCTTCTTTTACTGTGGTTTGAAGATTGCCTGTCTCCCCTTTAACTCATTAAGAAATTTCATCCTCATTATGAGATTGTAAGAGGTGGAGCTAGACAAGACATTTTGGAGGTGATTAGGCCTCTGCCTTGTGAGTGGACCGATTCATTTACGGGACCAACAGATCACTGGATTTTCTGAAAAGTAGGCCTGTGATCAGCACCCATTTGGGTAAGTCTCTTGTAGTTTACCGGATCTTGTCTGGTGAAGCCCTGAGCTGCCTTATAATTTCTAGCAAGACAGATTTCATATGCTATATCCCTTAAACTTTGGACCAGAAGCACAAGCCCAAATAAACTGTTTATAAAATGCTAAGTGTATTGCTTTGTGTTAACAACAGAAAATTGACTGAGATATCTTTGTTACCCCCCACAAACTTTGTACTTTCTGGCTTTTATTCAAGTGTATGATCCATTTTGAGTTAATTCTTTGAAAGGAATTGACAGTGACCAAGTACTATATTTTTTTCTTATTTTTCTTTAATCTTCTCTTCTACATTACATCCTAATTGCAGTTTGCCCTTTCTCCACTTTTTCTAGTCCTTCCCCCTTCCTCTCCTCTCCCCCAGATCCAATCTTCCTCCATTCCCTTAAAAAGTTACAATAAATCTAGGCCCAAACCCTCATTTCAAGGCTGAATGAAGCAACCCAGTAGGAGGAAAAGGGTCCCAAGAGCAGACAAAAGAGTCAGAGACACTCTCTACCCACTCTCATTTTTAGGAGTCCCACAAGAACACTCAGCCACATAACTATAATGTATGGTTTAAACCCATACAGGGTCTGTTATTACCACTTATGTCTGTGATCCCCTATGAGCCCTGCTTAGTTGATTCTGTGTGCTATGTTCTTTTGGTGACCTCAACCCCTCTGACTCTTGCAAATCTACACCCCCATCTACTTTCCCTGGGTCCCCCTAGTGTTTGGCTGTGGGTCTATGCATCTGCTCCCATCTGCTGGATGATGCCTTTCTGATGACAATTAGACTAGGCATGTATGAGTATGGCAGAATATCATTAGCAATAATTTCATTGAAATTTTTCCCCAGTCTTGTTTGGTTCTATCTTAGGTCTTTGGGTTGTCCAGACTCTGGTTCCTGGACATGTAGGCAATGTCAGACATGGGCTACCTCTTGTGGCATGGGCATCAAGTTATACCAGTCATTGGTTGGTCACTCCCAGAAGTTCAGTGTCAGCATCATTCCAGCACATCTTGCAGGTAGGACAGACTGTAGGTTGAAAGTTTTCTGACTGCATTGTTGTCCCAGTCCCACTGCTGGAAGCCTTGACTGGTTATAGAAGATGGCTGGTTAAAGTTCCATATCCCCCATTACTAGGTGTCTTTGCTAGGATCACTCTTGAAGATTCCAGGGAGTTTTTACTGCCCTGGGTTTCCATATTGTCCTCCGATTCCAGTCATCTTCTCCTTCCCACCTTATCACTCTTGTACCCATCCCATCTGCCTTCTGCCCACTCTTAAACCCTATTTTGTTTCCCCTTCTCAGGTAGATCCATGTGTTCCCCATACCTTGAGCCTTCCTTGTTACTTAGCCTTTCTGGGTCTGTGGGTGGTTATCATTTACTTTATGGCTATTATCCTCTTATGAGTGAATACATACCATCTTTGTCTTTTTGGGTCTGGGTTACCTCACTCAGGATGATTATTTTCAAGTTCATCCTTTTGCCTGCAAATTTCATGATGCCATTGTTTTTATTAATTGAGTAATACATCATTGTGTTAATGTATCACATTTTCTTTGTACATTCTCCAGTTGGGGACATCTAGGTTGTTTCTAGTTTCTGGCTATTATAAATAAAGTCACTATGAATATAAATAAAGTCACTATGAATATAGTTGAACAAGAGTCCTTTGGATATATGCCCAAGAGTGGTATATCTGAGTCTTGAGGTAGATTGATTACCAATTTTCTGAGGAACTGCATATTGATTTCCATAGTGGCTGTACAAGTTAGCAATCCCACCAGTGATGAAGGAGTCTTCCCCTTGCTCCACATCCTCAACAGCATGAGCTGTCACTTGTGTTTTTGACCTTGGACATTCTGAAAGATGTGAGATGAAACAAAACACCCATAGTGCAGGCCCTAAGATCAACAATTGATAAATGGGACCTCATGAAACTGAAAAGCTTCTGAAAGGCTAAGAACACCACCAGTGGGATAAAATGGCATTCTACAGAATAAGAAGAGATTTTCACCAACTCTACATCTGACAGAGGGCTACCATCCAAAATATATAAGGAACTCAAGAAACTAGACATCAACAAACCAAATAATCCAATTTAAAAATGGGTTCACATCTAAAATGGCTGATTTTAGATTCCTTTCTGACTTGTATCCCCTTGATCTCCTTTGTTGTCTTATTGCTCTAGCTAGAACTTCAAGGACAATATTGAAGAGGTATGGAGAGAGTGGACAGCTTTGTCTTGTTCCTGATTTTAGAGGAATTTCATTGAGTTTCTCTCCATTTAATTTGATGTTGGCTGTTGGCTTGCTGTATATTGCTTTTATTATGTTAAGGTATGTTCCTATTATCCATGATCTCTGCAAGATCTTTATCATGAAGGGGTGTTGGATTTTGTCAAAGGCTTTTTCAGCATCTAGTGAGATGATCATGTGATTTTTTTCCTCAGTTTGTTTATATGGTGCATTACAAGGATTGATTTTCGTATGTTGAACCATCCTTGCATCCCTGCGATGAAGCCTACTTGATCATGGTGGATGATTTCTCTGTTGTGTTCTTGGATTCAATTTTCCAGTATTTTATTGAGTATATAATGTTTTATTCCACATTGCTAGATTCACTTTCCTAATATATTGTTTCGGGTTCTGCATTTACTTTCATGAGGGACATTAGTCTATAGTTTTCTTATAATGTCTTTAGCTTTGTTATTAGGATAACAGTGGTCTCAATACATGCCACAAGTAATTTCTCTGCTTTTATCTTTTGGAAATTGTAGAGAACTGGAGCAATTTTTTTGAATATCTGAAAGAATTCCCTGCTGAACCTATCTGGCCATCGTACATTCTCATTTTAAATGTTATTATTCACTAATTTTATTTAGTAGACATATTCTTATATTTTCTTTTATGAGTTTTACATTTTTCTTTCAGAAAATTTTCTCATTTCATTAAAGTTGTAAAATTTATTGCTATAGAGTTGTTCATAATATTTTTTAGAAATATTTAGAATACTTAGGAGATTTTAAATTTTGTGATGGTGTTACCTAACTTATGCCTTCTCCCTTTGTCCTCTCTACCTCTGTCTTCCCCTTTCTTTCTCTTTCTTCTTCCTCCAGTCACAGTTTTTGTTCATTGGTTCAGGAACTTATTTTATTGATCTTGTTGAGAAACCAACTGTTTGGCTTTACTAATTTTATTGATTTCTTGTTTTCAACCACATTGCTTTCCATTCTAATTAAAAATTGATTTCCTATTTGTTACTTAATCTTTCCAGGTAAGGTGACAATTTAGAAAACTGGCTTTAAAATCTTTCTTTTGTTGTAGCTATTCATTTTCCTCCAAACACTGCTTTCATTATGGCCAACAAATGGTTTTACATTGTCTTTTCATTTTCATATAGTTGAAAATAGGCTTAATTTCTCTTTCTAATTCTCCTTTGACATAGTTATCATTTACATGTTATTTAATTTCCCAGTATTTGAGACATTTTCTAACTTTTGCTTTCTATTTTAACACCGTGCATCCTCCACATTGCTTCATTTCTGCTAGTTTTATCAGCCATAGGTGTTCTAATAATGATTTGTATTTTATATTTATCTTTTGGTGAGTAATAGGTTCACAGTTCAACCACTTTGATCTTCTACTTCAGTGAAGAATTTAAACCATACAAAGATCTTTAAATATCAAAGGGTTAGGCATTCTGCTGGTTTCTGAAGGAACTGAAGGCAGACCTTATGCTTGCCCAAGGTAGAGACCTTCACAAACTGAACTTCTCCTATTTTCAAGTCCTACCTAACTGCTACTCAATTCCTACATAAGTGCTATTTTCTTGAGGCATTACAGTTTAAGTTTCCTCAGATTACCCATTTCTTGTTATTATTGGGAGTGAAGGGTCAGGAGGAAATCTCTCACAGTTAAGATGGTGTTTATTGCGTTTTGGTCACTGTGCTCACATCTCTGATGAGTTCCTTCCATGCATAGTCTTATCCTCACATGTAAGAAATGTTCCAGTTTGATTGCTCAGATCTGCCACTCCTTCATGTGTGTTTAGTGATTGACCACCTTGGAGTTTAGGTGTGACTTCCCACTGAGCATTGCAGGGCATCTAGTAAAAGATGATCATGATACAGTCTCTGAATGGAAAAGCTCCCAAATTTTAGTTTGAGAGAAAAATAATTTCTAAACTATCAATTTTAGTGATGAAAAAGGGGTCAGAGTGAAACTCAAAGGGTAGAAAAGGTTTGGAGGTTAAAGTCAGCCTTAGGCTCCAAATTGGAATGTGGTAGCTAATCTGAGACTTTATATTCTATTCCTTGTGTACATTGGTTAGGTAATGCACAGATTTAATGATAGATATTTTTCTTATATTTGAAATCGAGCAATGCTACAAGCCCATATGGTTTTTCATGAGTTTTCCACTGAGACAAAGTGATCTGTCTGCTGAGGGAATTAGCTCTGAGAGAATAGGAAATAGCAAGTAATGAGGTGCCTTTATTTGATTTTTCTGCTTACATAAGAGGACACTTTTGTCTGTTCTGATCTTCATTCATGATGAATGCTTCCTGTCTTTGAGCTTTGGGGCATGATTCTAAAGTAAAGACAAAGGAGAATTCAAATACCTTGCTATCCACTTGCTGTGTATGAAAATTGTAGCTTAGCTGTGTGGATGCTTGTGTAGAAGTTGTTCTCATATTTTGTTCATTCCCATGCTTGAGAAACTTTAATTCTATGGATCTAGTGTGAGGAACTCCCTACCTCCATTGTACTGCTTCACTTAATTCTATGATCTTACTTCTCTCATGTAATGCCCTCCAATTTACAGGAATTCGTTCATCTCTGTCATTGGTGTCTTCATCTTTAAAATGTTTTGTTTAATCTGGGCATGGTGATGCACAACTTTAATTCCAGCTCTTCCGGGAGGCAGAGGTGGAGGCAGAGATAGAGACAGAGGCAGGTAGATCTCTGAGTTTGAGGCAAGCTTGGTCTACACAGGGAACTCCAGGGCAGTCGTTTGTACAGTGAGATCCTGCCTCAAAAACAGAAAAAATTAAATAAAAAGTTTGTTTTATTAGATATTGTGAAAAGTGAACAAACCATTTCTCTTTCTGCATGAGACTTTGGTCAGCTATCTTTTCTTGTTACTTTAGAAATCAGTGGAAGACAATTTCATAGTCTGTGTTATTTGGAAGTAAAACTTACCTTAAAAAGAAGGTCAGTAATTGTGTCTGAACTGCAAGAAACTTTCAGTGAACTATAAGTACCTACATGAGGTTGCTAAAGTGAAAAGTGAGTTGATTGAATGATGCAGAGATGGCATAACTATGTGGGACTCTGACATCAACATCTGGGCTATTGTTACTAAAGGTATTTTTCTGGTGAGTTCTCCTGTGGTGGGGCAGTCAAAAACTCCATAAATTGCTAATATACCTTGCCAACAAGAAAAAGTAGATTTGTTTTTATTACTGATCAAAAGTCAGGGAGCACATTACTTCATGAAGTTGTGGCTGTGTTACCAAGAGAAAAAACAAGGACAGAAATGATTGAAGAATGTAAATGTGATACAAGGCTGACATTTCTAAGCTGGGGGGTGGTGGTGGTTGTGGTGATCTGTTAAGACTGGGTAAGGTCAACAGTTGAGCATTAGTGGTGGTAGCTAAATGAGGATGTTCACTTTTAGACACGGTGCCTTTAGGCTTTGTGCATGCTAGGCATGAGTTCTATCAGCAAGACACACACAGTTCTAAGATGAGGGTTTTGAAGCAAAGAACTGAAGGGATCTTAAGAGTACAAACTGTCTGCTGATGTTTTCTACCAGTGAGTTATGGTTTTTAGAAATTTCCAATAACAGAAAAACAAGAATTTGGGACAGGAAATTCTTAGAAAGTAGGGTCACATTAATAGATACAGAGTAGAGCATACAGTCCTGCTAATGTAGACATCATAGTTTCAGTTCACTGTGTCAGATGGAGTGGTTAGAAGACAGTTTCAGATCTCAAGGCTTTAAGTCAAGATAGCTTTAGTCTATCTTTCTCATAGTTGGCTTGTCTGTTGTGGGAAGATGGCCACAAGGACTACAGCTCTGCAGACTGTTTTACAGATTCTGATAAGATTAACCTCCATAGAAGAAGCTATCCTACTGACAAACAGTGACTCCTATCCTGCAAGCCCTCTGAGTCTGCTGGCTGCCATCTATAGCAGTATTGTGAGTTGACATGTTGAAACTGGATCAGCACTTCAGGCATAGATACAGATTTTACCAGCACATTTCTGCTTTGTGTTCTTTGGGGAACATAATGCTGTCTTCTCCTCCCATTTGCTCTCTCCTCTTTCTCACCTCCATTTTTCTTCCCTTTCATTCCATCTTTCCTGCTACCTTTTCCTTCCTTCCAGCATCTCTCTATGTAGCTCAAACTAGTATTGAATTGACTACATATTCTAGGCTAGTTCAAATTCACTGTGCATCAAAGCTTGACCTGGATTCAGTGATCCTCCCCTCTTGAGCTTCTGAGCACTGGGGATGCAGTTATGTGCCATCATGCTTGTCCCATGGCAATAGTTTCCACTGTGTTTGTGTTTAGATCAGTGTGGCAATTAAAAATTAGCTCTTTTCTAATACTCTTATCATTGCACAAGGAATTCTATTAAAATTTGAATGGCCTTCCTCAAATGCTTTTGTTTGAGATTTTATAGCTGTCATAATTTTTCTAGCAGCTTAAAATAGTATTTTTATTCTTTGATAATTGCATACAGTGTATCTTAATTGTATTTTCTACTTACTCTTCCCTCTAAATCCTATGAAATCAGCCCCATACCCCCACCACCTCTTTATAAAATTAATTTTTTTTTAGTAATCCAAATAATTCAATTTTTATTACTCACATAATCATGACTGTGGGGTCATCCAATAGAGTGTGATCAACCTACTAGGAGTCACACCCTTAGAGAACAAATTCTCTTTCCCTCAGAAACCATTTACTGAAAATAGGTCCTCCTCTTCCATTGTCCAAGACACTTTTAATGAGAAGGTGTAGACATCAGAAACCTAGAAACTTTATTTCATTATAATTAGAAATTCCTAGATGAACTATACACATAATGTTTGAATTTTAGAATTTATTTACTTCATGCTCATTACTAAAATCTAAAAATTAAAGTTAACATCAATATGTCTAGTTAATGACAATGTTGTCTATATTGGCAAAAAGTGATTATTTTATCATGTATACAGTTTCCATGTTAGCGTAGATAAGGTCATACAACTAGCATTGATCATTAGCTCCATTATGTTTCTGGTGTATACAATGAATAATAGCTGTTTAAACTGACTTCAGGGATATGGTGGTACATTTAGAAACACATTAGGGTGGTCCAAGGAAGACTTAATTATTTTTCTATCAAAACCATCCTTTAGGTGTAAAAAGAAAAGGAAAGGGCCTTTCCTCCATTTCATTCACCAATTTCCTCCTAACTGTACATTGAATTCTCTATTTACTCTGAGTGATAAGGATCTAGCAGTAGATGAGCTTGCCAATTCTCCTGTCTTCATGGAAGTATTCAAGAGAAATTGTATCAGACATTGTTAATAACAAGAAAGAACTCTATATTCAGGACTATTGGAGAGAATGTTGCAATGGAGTTAAGAGAATTTTGCTGAGATAAATCCTGTGGAGGTTGGGTCAATGGGATTCAGACACAGGTTGCATGATGCTTATCAAAGTTAGGCCTAGAGTCTGTGCAATAAGGAAGGCTCTGTCTCTTCTATGAGTATGTCTTGGAAAATATTCCCTGAAATCCTTGATCAAGTTATTCCTGGTTTATAAATCTGGGAAGTGGTTAGGAAATTTATATCTTAAAGGATTTGAGAAAGAATTTTTCACTAAAAAATTTTGGTGGAAAATGCTCTAAGGAAAACGAAGTCAGAGTCTTGGAATTGAGATGAAATCTGGCTAAAGATTAATTAAGTTAAGACCATCTTGGTTAAAGTTCATATTCTGGTGAGATAAAAACACAGTGAACAAGAAAGAAAAATTTAAACAGTATATGTCTGTATCTATATCTATATATGAAACATACATAAGTAGATATTGATATTCTCTCCAAATTAAAATAATACAGGACAATAACTAACATAGATAATGACTTGAGTGATTAGAAGCTGAATCAGATAGGACAGTGTGTTGTGGTTAAACATAGCTGTTAGAGAAAAGAGATTCATGTGATCTCAAGTGATAGGCAGTTTAAATGTAAAGATTGCATTGTTTTAGACAATAGCAAAAGGGACAATGGTAGCTTAGGAAGTAAAATATGATCCCAGATCAAAATGACTGAAGAGGATTTGGCCCAATACACAGACAAATTCTTTTCTTAGCTGAGTTGGTCTAACCCTATGAGGTTGGCCAATGAGCAAGGAAGGGAATGGTGGGGCTAGGGATAAAACAGGATCACAATGGGCTGGAATAATCATGGAGTTACTTTCTGAACACATTTATTGTTGTCTTATTTATACATTGATATAGTTTAAATTAGAGTCTATTCAAATTCATGAACATATTTTGTTAAAATTATTAGGAAGGGGTCATTTTGAGAGGATTGCTGCAGAAACATTGCTGCTCACTCTAAAACTCTAGCTGTTTTAGGATTTGCAGATCTTCACTGGACTGCTCAGTTAGTAATCCGATTCACTCAGTGTTGTCCTCAAGTCTTTCCTCTACTCTCTATGCCATGGATTTTTCAGTTTGATGATAAAGTTTATAACCCATCCTGACTGGAGCACAAAATGGTAGGGTTCTATCTATCTATCTATCTATCTATCTATCTGTCTGTCTGTCTGTCTGTCTGTCTGTCTGTCTGTCTGTCTATCTAATCTATCTTATATTTATCTATCTTCCTTCCTTCCTTTCTTTCGTGGCTCTAGATAAGATTAACCTTTATAACAGTGTATTTGGTAGAGAAAATCACCTTCCCCTACATGGGTGGGTATTTTTCAGTATGTTAAGAACCCAAATGGAGCAAAGATGGAGAAATGAGGAATTCTTCTTCCTCTTCCTCCTCCTCCTCCTTTTTTGTATTTTTTAATCTTTCCTCTTTTATCCTTTGATTAGGTGTTTCATCTCCTTTTGTCTTGCTCAGAGACTTCTATTCTTAGTCTTCACTTTCAACTGAATCATACTTTTGGCTCTCCTGGACTTTTGGTTTATGGTGGCAACATGTGGGGCTGTAAAGCCCTTGTAATCATGTGAACTAATTTCTCAAATGTCATTCTGGACAGGTAGATATAAATGGAGATCTCTACAGAGCTGTGGACATCTCTCTTGATGGATGTAATACCTTACACATCTGTGATTTTTTCCTCTCTTTATACTGTCTTCATTTATAATTCTATCTGTAGGTCTTCTATTAGTTCTGAAACCCTGGAAAACTCTGGGTTATACACTGTCCTAGTTTTCTTCTCTATTGCTGTGGTAAAACACTGACCCAAAACAATTTGGGATGAAAAGATTTATTTGCTTTACACTTTCTTGTCACAGTCCATCATCAAAGAAGGCAGGGCAGGAACTCAAGTAGGGGACAAGGCAGGGACCATAGTAGAAAGCCATTTACTCATTTGCTGCCCATCACTTGCTCAGCTTGCTTTCTTATGAAACCCAGGATCACCTGACCAGGGATTGTTCCTCCCACAGTGATCTGGGCCATCTCATGTCAATCCAGAAAATGCCTCACAGACTTGCTTACAGGACAACCTGACCGAGGTGATCCTCATTTTAGGTTAACTCTTCCCTAGTAATTCTAGTTTGTGTGAGGTTGATAAAGACTAATATGCACATCCTTAACTCCTCCACTTTTCATTTGCTTACATAGCTAATTGCAATTCCTTTAGCCTTTTTCTGTTTCATATTTCATTGCCTGTTACTTTATTCATAACTTTAGCATTTCTTGGACCAATTATCAGTGCTACACAGCAAGAATCCCAACTTCTTTGAGGAAGGGAATATCTAAAGCAATGATACTTAAGCTCAGACCTGGAAGATGAGTAAGAATTTATCTGACAAAAGAAGCAGCTGGAAGGTTATAGAAATAGTTTTAAACAGCATGCTTGAAGATCTCTCAGGGGAAAGAGAACATGGCATTTTTTGATGGAAGGGAAGAAGACCTGTCTGAACAGAGTATAGAGAGTAAAGAAAGCTGTGGAGTGAGACTTAGTGGAGGGAGGGGTGCAAAGGCAGACTGTGTTAGAGTTTAGATTTGATTATAAAGGCTGTATATCTATTGAAGAAGGATTTCAAGCATCCTCAAACTTTGAGGCTATAAAACAATGTTTGGAGAAAGCAAAGGTTCAGTCAATATCCCTCTTTGTAGGCTGCATATTTTGATCAGCCTTTGTATTTACTGTCAGTAAATACAAGGGATATTAAAGTCTCTTCTGCAATGGGAAGCATTAAAAAGTTAGTAAGTTCTTGTTGCTAAATGGAAATATTCCTTTCTTTACAAGTATGTATGTATGTATGTATGTATGTATGTATGTATGTGTATATGTATGAATGCATGCATCTATCTATCTATCCATCTATCTACCTATCATTTATCTATCTATCTATGCAAGTCACTGTGATTTAGTAAGAATACAAATTGTCTAAAGCAGGTGTCATGTATAAGTCATTTAAATTCAGATCCTCTACTGAAGGATGCTGCTAATGCTTGGAGTAATTAGGATTATTTCCCTATGGAGCTCTTGGTAGCATGAGTCAGAGAAGTAAGTTCTGAATAGAAAGTAGGCAATAGAATTTGTTATCTGGGTTAGAGGTTCAGATAACAAATGTAGTTTGCAATTTTCTCTCAGTTTTTAAATTGCACTCTACAAAAGGAAATGGAAATGGACTATGGAGTCATTCATGTATAAAATCTATTTAGAATAAGAGCCCAATACTTATGAAACAAAGCTTTTATTGTTTTGTGGTTTCTATCCAGTTTCCTGATGTAGTTTACTTGTAAAAGTTAAATTGTAGGGGAACCTGTAGCCATGCCTGCTTAGGTTCCCCTACATCAAATATCTATTAATTATTTATTACAGTATCAATGCTGGAGTAGTCAGAAATTATTAGTGTACTAATTTTTCAATAAAAATTTGAGTACCAACTATGTGCTAAACTACTACAGGCTAACTTGTGAATATAAGAATGAAAATATTATGGCAGGCACACACAGCCACAAATAAAAATATCATGATGAAAACATGTAGGTTCCTTTGAGATTATGTAATGAAATGACCTGGTCTAAATAGGGAAGTAATGGTTCTCTGAGGAGGTGATGACTGTGCTGAGCTTTAACGTAGTAATAGAGCCCTGTCGGCTAAGGATGGGGTCATGAAATTGTAGAACATTCCATCAGGAACAAATGACAAATGCACTGTCCTTGTACTTGAGAGAGCCAGGTCTATTCAGTGGTTCAGTAGTAAGGTGGGTAGGGAAGAGAAGAGTGGTGGAGATTGAGGCTAGAATGATAAGCATGGTCTAGATCATGGATGCAAAGCTGAATGATGTTTGGAATAAGTCAAAGTTATGATGATAAGCTGTGTCTGAGTCTGATAACTGAGTCTGACAATGAGACTGTTTTATGATGTTCATAACAGGCTGAATGCACTCAAATAAATCCCTTGGGGCTTAAGAAACTCTTGTAGGTATAGGAAAGAGAAGCTCAAACTATGGTGAAATGGAGATGGAGAAGAATAAATGTTTGATTAGATATCTATAAGAATAGATACTTAGGGGTTAAAATTAATAAAATTTAAAGGTAAATTAGGAATAAAGGATGTTAAAAAAGATGACAAGGATAGTTCTTGGTGTCTGATTTCCTAATCAGACAACATTTTTAAGACAGTGAAGGCAGTATAATATCATTTTTACTGAGAGAGATAGAAAATATTTAAATGCCTATGGCAAAATATAATTGAATGAGGAATAGTTTGAGCTAGATTAGAGACAGTTTAAAATACAGAGAGTAAATGAAGTTACAAATAAAATATCGAAGCTTCTCAGTAGTTGAGAAATGTACTGAAGTTGACTAGTGAATTTATACTATAAGTGATCTCGTTCATCATGTGGCTTCCTGACTAATTCTTTTTTGGGTGTAAAGAAAGTTGATGTTTGGTGAGGATTCAGATTTTGATAGAGAGTTAAGAAGAGTAAGAGGTGCTAAAGAATTTCTAGTGTTGACATTATTAAAATTATGGTGCTATATAATAAGAGAAATAGAGATTTAAGAGGGTTGAGAGATTAAGGGAAAGTATCTGTTACCAGGCTGGGATTGAATTGTTGCATATTGTATAACTGCATCACTAAACTCAACAGAGAAGACCATGAAATTCAATAGAAGGGTTTTTCAAGGCAAGGTTGAGGCTGCAATGGATAGGATATATTTCAGAATGTGTCCATGGGCATAGATATCTGAGAATTGGGAAAGCTGTTGCACCTTGGATGACCTCTGATATTGGTTTATTGAGAAGTTATTTGCATGGGTACCATTTAAAGTAGTGATGAGATTTTAGGTCAGATTGGATTTCAGAAATAATTTCAAAGTTTATGCATTCATAACTTTGAGTTCCCTATTTTGGAGAAGCGATTGTTTAGAATCCATGTAAAGTATGGTAATAAAATGTTTTTTTTTTATAATAGACAAATGATACCCAATAACTCTATATTAAACATGTTTCAATTTGCAGACCCATGCCTTTCCTACTTGGTGATTTTGGTTTAAATCTATTGTGTCAGATCGATATTTATATTTTCTTCTGCAATTCTAGTATGACATTGTTTTACTTATAGTTGATGAGTCTGTGGTTTAAATGAGTAGTGCTGACCTAGGTTGCTCTGGGCTTATTTAAATCAAGTCCTCCTATATATCACTATCTAGCTGCTTAAATGTCTGGAGCTGAGGTGGTGGAACTCAATGGGGCCAACAAAGGCTGTTTCTGTGCCACTTTCTGTGGCCTTTCCTCCTCCCAGAACTTAGCTGTTCTTTTTCCCACAGTAGCTGGGTTGGCTGGTAAGGCCATGAGTAGAGCTGTGCATTGGATTTATGGTCTAGCTTTGGAACTGACACAATGGCACTGATATCACATTCTTTTGAACAAAACAAGCCAGCAGTCTGACTCAGATTTGAGAGCTCAGAAATAAATTCTGTCTCCTAATGGGAGGGTTGCAAGTCATTTTGCAGAGGAGAACTGATACAGGAATGGAAATAATACCAGCTGTACTTTTTTTTTAATGATCTGTCACAGAATCCTTTGTTGCAAGATGACAAGGTATAGGTGAAAAGCCATGTGACAGGACACTGTGTCTAAATATCTGATCTTTTGCCATCCCCTAATTTTTATGGGATATTATTATTATTATTATTATTATTGTTGTTGTTGTTATTATTATTCACAGGAAAGTCCTTGGTTGTTCTTATTATGTTTACACAACAAGGAAAGGAAGAAAGAATATTAACTGAATTACATGCCTACTATTGTTAGTGATGACCAACTCAAGTTGGTGTGTTTTAGACGGCTTTATTATTGCAAGGACTTATTTTCAGTTCTTCTTAATATGGAAATCCACAAAACAATGAAAGAGTTAATAATAACATGGGGGTTTCTCTTGCTCTTGGATGTTTTCTGCCCTACTATGGCCTTGGGGGGCTTATCAAGGGAGGAAATGGACAAAGGTGGGGCAGGCAAATGGGATGAATGAGAGTTTCCCATTAACCCTGCTGTGTTCTTTTATGCATTTGTTGTTTTTTTTTCCACCAGAAGAGCCTCAGAGCTTTGTGCTGTAAGATCTCAGAGGTTAGAATAAGGCAGAAGAAAGCATGGGGTGCAGAGGAGAGTACAAACGGAATGCAAAGTTTGGAGTGAAATAAGAAGAGATAACACTGGTAGAAAGTAGAGAATCAAGAAATTGTCATTCAAAGTCTGCATAGATTAGGAGAGAGTTTTTGAAGTCTGTAAAAGTATCCAGTATTATCAGATGATGAAATTAAAGTTATCAGTGAATTAAATCCAATTTGTGGCCAGTTGTAAAGGTTGTAGAAATGAACCATAAGATTGGAAAATACTTTGTTTTAGATACATTTTTGCCAATCCTGCTCTCTAGTAATAGGATGAGTAACAAATCATTCATCTGAACCTGTGCCTAGTGATCTGCTAGCACCATAGGCAAGAGCATGGGATCTTCCAAAGCACTTTAGGAAAAGCACATCAGTGTTAGGCATACAGCTCATGAAACTTCACAAAGCAAACCCACCCCATCACCCCCCCCAATAATGAAAGCTAATCTCCTCACTTCAATCCCCATAGAGTAATTTAGCTTCTTTCTGAACTTCACAAAATGGACTCATACCGTACATACTCTTTGGTATGTATGGTATGAGTTTAATATGGTATTCTTATACTAATTCCTGTTATTAGGTATAATTACAGTTTATTTTTAGATAGTATTTCATTGAATGAAGATAGTATGCCTTATCCATCCTGCTGGATGGACATTTGGCTTTAAGTTATTCTGAGTTTTTATTTTTAATGATTGCATGAGATTCATTTTGATATAAAATAATGGAGAATTTCTAAACAAAGCCAAGCTAGTTATTCATCTATTACTTTAATTAGATAAAACAACAAATGAATTGAATGCTGAAAGCCAAGTTCAAAGGTGAAGTGTGGTATTGCCCTTGGTAGCAGAAAGGCCTAGTGCACTATTGCTACATGCAAAAATAGTGGGAAATGGCATAGAGTAGATGGACATGTGGGTACTACAACCCGGTAGAAGAGAGTGTGTTTAATCGTACATGCCTGATGAGGCCTCAGAGGATGGGTCAAGTGCTTGTTTAGCAAGATTTGAATTGTTGGGACTGTGTAGGATGTGATGGGGCATGGACAGGAAGACTGCAAAGCAAGCTGTTGTGAAGAATGTGTCAAGAACCTGGAGGGTTGGGCCTGGATGATGCTTTCACTACTTGCTTGCTGTGACCCTGAAGCCTCTCTGCCATCTTGTGAGTGCTGAAGGTCAGAATCCCACGACTGTAAAGTAAAATTACTTGCTATGTGTCGCAGGACTAGGTGACCCCAGAGACCATGCTCTGTTGATCTTTGCTGTGACTGAGTCCTGCCAAAAGGGCTTACATATGTCATTGTATGACATCTTTTAGGCAGGGCCTATAAAGAGTGCTCCCCATTTGAGCCATCTTTCTATTTAGTGCTTGTGGTCTTGGCATAGTAAGGCAGAATAAGCAAGGAGTCTGAAGCCAGATTGCTCATGTTTGTTCTCAGAGCCTTTCTCTATTAGCTATGTGAACTTTATGAAACAAGCAAACTTTTCTGCACCATGTTTTCATGATGCTTATCACACAGGATTGTTTTAGGGAATAAATGAGCACACATATGGAAAACACTGAGAACAGTACCAAATATGTGGTATTTTTGTCCCCCAGTCTATCTTTATGAAGCAGCAGTAAATGATCCAACCTTTTGCTTGGCTGGCTGCATTGGGAACACGGCACATGGCTGTTGATGTCTTTGGCACATCCCTCCATTCATTTCAGTCCAACCATGAGCCAGGCTGCTCACGTTAGGCTTGCACCAAATGCACTCACCCTCACACAGTTTTGGAGTCTAGCTGTGTCCTGCCTATTCTCTGTTTCTTCAATTTCTTCCCCATTTCTCAAAGTCTATGAATTTTAGTTATTTTTCCACAGCCTTCTTGTGAATATATCTACTGTGTGCCCTGAATGCTTGGTCTGGTCATTGCAGAGATAGAATTTCCCTTTCATTTTCATTGATGAATTCCGTTCTTGCATTGCAAAGTTACACTGACTGTTTCTTGTCAAGTCAGTTTGTTAGCTGTAATCAAAGGACTCCACATCCATCCCCACACTTGCTTATTCTAAAAGTTACTCCTTCATTTTATTGACTGTATTGACTGCTTAATGTAGCTTCAACTGCCAGGTTGGTAATTGACAATAGATACACTCCTTAAGGAGTTTACAGTTTCCTGGCATGCCATGCATGGACAGATTTGTAATAAAGTGTGATTGTGATAATTGTTTTACTAGAGATGTGCAAAGAGTGTATGATAGCACAAAACTCAACACCCAGTTCTCAGTGGGAAGAGAAAGTGAGAGCATGACAATGAGGATAGTGGAGGGGAGAATATTTCCATGACACAAGACACTAGCCACCAGAGAAGGACGAATAAATAGCAAAGGGGTACAGACCAGGCTGGTGAAACCCACAGAAACAGCTGACCTGAACATCGGGGAGCTCTCGCTCCCCAGACTGATAGCTGGGATACCAGCATGGGACTGATCCAGACCCCAGGAACAAGGGTTTCAGTGAGGAAACCTCGAAAATCTACAGGACCTCCTGTAGTAGTTCAGTACTTATCCCTAGCATAGGTGTGGACTTTGGGAGCCCATTCCACATAGAGGAATACTCCCTGAGCCACGACACACGGGGGTGGGCCTAGACCATATCCCAAAGGATATGATAGACTCTGATGACACCCTATGGAAGGCCTCACCCTCCGGGGGAGCAGAAAGGATATGTGATAGGTAGGGTTTTAGTTGGAGGGGGGGTGGTAGGGGAGGACGGGAAGGAGAAGGGAACTGGGATTGCCATGTAAAACAATCTTGTTTCTAATTCAAATAAAAAAATCTGCAACAACAAAAAAAGATCCTAGCCACGAAGAAAATGGGAGGAAAAGATTATTTAAATAGAGGGAATGAACCAGTTGCATCAGGGCATAGAACAGCCTGAGATTCTGTTCCCTGTACCTAGTAGATCCTGCAACTGCTTAGCAATCATATAGAGGAGTGGCTGGGATGTGTGAGGACCAGGTAACAAGGGTTCACATGTGAGAGTAGGCAAGCAATGTTTAATCCCATGAATAGTAAGCTAGTAGAAAATGGTTTAGGTCAGAAAGGAACATGATTTGACTGATGCATGTTTTAAAGATTCTACGCTGGTAGCTTGTACAGTGTGATTTGGGACTAGTCACACAAGTACAACAAATACAGAAGCATCGACAATGAACGACACAAAACAAAACATGAAAACATGCCCAAAGCATGACTGTATAAATAAATAAGAAAGGAACATTTTGATAGATTTGTTGTCTGGGTAAATGTCGCTCTCTTGGGCACTGTGAGCAATGAACAGCCTAGAACTTATAAGAAAGAGGGAAGAGTTGAGATTCAGGGACCAGGTGGGTGACAGTGATGTGTCACAGGACAAGGGGTAAGGTACTGAGTTGTGAGAATGAAGCGTCCCTGCCCCTTTCAGACCTTTGAAACCTATGGGACGTCCACATGGAAACATATAGCAGGCATTTGCCTCTTGTATATGAAACTTAAGAGTGATTTCTATTGAATGCTCAGAGAAGAGGTCTTGGGGGGGTCATCCATTCGTATGCATAAGACCAATGACACTTTAATGTGGCTAGCCACACTCATGATGACAACTCCAGGCCATGAAAGATATTGGAGGAGGGTAGCCTTGGAAGATAATTTTTGCAAGGAATACCAGTTGGGGAGTTGGTTAAAAACAAGTTAAAAAGAAAAAAAGGTTGTCATGGAACTTATGGCCAAACCTATGATCAGGAAGTGAAATTGGGCCACGATGTGGAAAACAGGCTTAGGAGTGCGTGGCTCTGACAGAAGTTGTGGTTTGACTGGCCCGATTGCTTTCAAATAAATCTCTCTCTCTTTGGGACTCCAATTCTGGTGAATTCTGACTTGTGCATTCTAGCAAGGGCTTATGGCAATTTATTAGTTCAAGTGGGGTAAAAATATCTCATCTGCTCATTTTCCTTTTGTTTTTAATGGAGAAGGATTCAATCAGAAATGATGTAAATGGAGTTCTTAATTGTTCTAAATAATAAAAACCCAGAGTCAGATACAGAGGAAAATGCTGAGAGATCAGAGAGAAGGAGGAGCAAGCCAAACCCACCTTTATCTCATTAGCTTCCCAGTGGAAAAGAGCAAGTTTCTGTTTCTTCCCACTTATATCCTCTCTCTGCCCTGCCATCTCACTTTCTGTCTGTCTGTACAGACCTCCAGACCTCTATGGTTAGCTACTGGCAAGCTCCATCCTCTGATCTTCAGACAGGCTTTATTTGTACAAACAAGGTGTCACCACAAAAGGATTATTTTCTGTTCAGCATTTAGAGAGAAGCCCCAGCATTTCTTCACAGATTCAAGCTACCTAAAAAAAACAGCATCCACAGCAGCATTTAAAAAAATTGAACTCTGAGTTTTCATGCATTTCAATTTTGAGTTCCTTTAAAGCAGAGGCCAGGAGTATTTATCTTAATGTCCCTAGCACTCCACCCAGAGCCCAGCATGCAGATATGCTCCAAAGCCCTTGTGTTTTCTTTCTTATTTACAATGATACATCTCCATATTTGAGTATTTCTGAGCTGTCTTAAACATTCTTACTCTATAACATTGATGTTACTGTATAATGTCTATTTTTCTTAGTTTTTCCTTCCTCCCTTCTTCCCTCCCTCCTTCCCTTCTTTCTTTTTTCTTTTGTTTATGTATACATTTGTGTATGTGTCTAGGAATTGCTCCGCCTCACACACTGTCCACCTTATTTTCATTTTATTTTAGTTTTTGAGATAGAGTCTCCGACCGGAAACCGGATCCTCCTGTTTCTGCCTCCCCAGTGCTGTATTACAAGCATCTGCCACCATGCCTGACCTCTTTTACATGGTTTCTGGGGATAGAACACAGGTTCCCCATGCTAGAGCAGCAAGCGCTTTACTGATTGAGTTGTGTCCTCAGCCCTAATACTACTTCTTTTAACTACTAAAAGTTCAGTCTCTTATTTTCACTCCAAATGTTCAAGTGAAATGGGAACTTATTTCAAGGCTGTTTATATGTCACAGCATCTGAGAGCTGGCGGGTGTAATGGAGGCCAGCCTAAGGAAAGCCAGGTGGAGATGAAACTGCCAGAATGACCTGCTGCTTCTCTCCTCTTCAGGATCTGTTGCTTCTGCTTCTTGTGCTCTGGTTTTTCTTTCTCTTCAAAAATTTTTGTGGTACAAAAAGTATAATAGAGTAGAAGCATTCTGAACTCCCCCCCCCAAATGTCAAGAGCTTCAACATTCTGTGATTAGAGTCTTGTTATGGTCATCTCTGTTCTGCCTCATCAGTCCCTCAGAGTAGGTGATGGTGGACCCTCTCTCCACCATCTGGGAAACAGAATTCACAGTAAGCAGGTCATAGCCTTTACTTGATTTGCAGGTGAGAGCATCCCAAGCCATTGTTTTAATTTTCTTCTGTTTTGCAATCTGTGTCAGGGATGCATTTTCCTTGCCCCTCCACCCCTCCACCTCTTTACCCCTTCACCCTGCCCCCAGGTGGTAGCCTATCATATGCTTCCAAAAACAGTGACTACGGGACTTTCCTTGATTTTGAGAAATTTCTCAACAAAATATGAATGTTCTTCTGCTCTGACTTTGGATATTGTCTCTGTGATTATTGCTAGAGGCCAGAGGGAATTTGGAGTCCGTGTACCAGCCCTAGGTTTAGCTCTGTTCATCCAGGCTGGGACAAGTCACAGTGGAAATAATGATGATCTTTGCTTTTTGTTCCCATTCACATAGAAGCATTTATTGTTTTCTTGTTAGTGAGACTGGGTTTCCCCATTCAGAAGGTGCAGTTTTTACTTATTAGAGAGTAAGGAATAAATGGAAACTTTCATAGCAAGAGAAAGGAAGGAGCCTGGATGTGCTACCTCTTCATCTACATATACCCTGTGCAGAGTGCATTTGAAAGCTGTATTTCTCTCAGAATGAACAGTTCTTAGCCAGTGGGAACTTGTTTCCGCTAGTAAATTTTGAGAAAATATTCTAATCCTGGGTAGAATGGAATTTGCATTTTAAATAAAAATCTTTACGGCTTTGGTTTTTTCTTAATTACTTAAGATAGGAGTTTTCTTATATGTATGCTTTTAATATAATTTGGCGATCAAATTCCTAAAAGTAGCCTATTATATCATCTCCTATATTTTTTTTTCATTTGTACAGGGAATCAGCAGCCTCTTCAGTTCTTTAAAGGTAGTGCGCCTCTTACGCCTGGGCCGTGTTGCTAGGAAGCTGGACCATTACCTGGAGTATGGAGCTGCAGTCCTTGTGCTCCTGGTGTGCGTGTTTGGATTGGTTGCCCACTGGCTGGCCTGCATCTGGTATAGCATTGGAGACTATGAGGTCATTGATGAAGTCACCAACACCATTCAAATAGACAGCTGGCTCTACCAGTTGGCCTTGAGCATTGGGACTCCATATCGCTACAATACCAGTGCAGGGATCTGGGAAGGAGGACCCAGCAAGGATTCCCTGTACGTGTCCTCCCTCTACTTCACCATGACGAGCCTTACAACCATAGGATTTGGAAACATAGCTCCCACCACAGATGTGGAGAAGATGTTCTCAGTAGCCATGATGATGGTTGGCTGTAAGTACCTTTTTTTCCCTTTCTCTATTAAAAATGATTTTAGTGTTTGAATTTTTTTTTTCTTCCTGGCTTCAAACTCTTGACTGGATTGAAATGATCTACTTTTTCTTAAGAAAGGTTTTAATTGAAACCATTTGCAATTGGTTTACTTTTGATTCAGCCCTAGGAAATAAAAATGCAGGGAACGTATTTCACTCTTTAGAATGCATTAGTACATGAAAAACAGCATGGGGGGATGATAGAAAACTCAGACTGGGGAGTCTGTGATTTGATTCCATGAATGGTGTTGTACCTGGCAGCTCTTGAGAAGGAACTAGCTCTGCTATCTAGACAGGAGGTGTCTGGCACATTCTGTAGGTTTTGTTGGCAGTCGGATCTCTAAAAGAGCAGATGGGATATGATGTAAGACCATACGTTAGAAAATATTTTAGTCAATAACCGAATTTCTGAATTAAAGTGGACTTCAGGATATAGTTTGATGTATTTTTTTATAATGAGGACGAGTGAAAATAAATTCATTAATGTAGTCTTTTGTCAAACACTGTAGTCAATTGAGTTTGTGATAAGAGAATGAAAGGATTGGTGAACTGGAGACCTTTAGCAGTGAGAAGGGTCCAAGAATCAGTATACATTCCTGACTAATGTGACTTGGTGATGTTCTCGATAGCAGAATTCCTTTTCAAAGACTTAGAGACCATGTGCTCTGCCCCCATATTCTGACTGAATGGCATCAGAGTTTCAGGCATGAAAGCTGTACAAACCTTAGATACTGTTTCAAAATGTTTTGAAGGAAAGTTTTCAGGTCAGGCATTTCCACCTTCATGCTGACCTACCTGACTCATTCAAGATTAGTTCAGACACCTAGAGTAATTTTAATAGAGTTGTGCTGAAGAAGCAGTCACTATTAACGTATGTCATAACCTTTGAAGTCATTATCATTAATGTCGGTGTAAGCCTCCCCCCACCCCGCACCCCGAGGCTCCAAATTGTAGAGCTTCAGATATGGGCATTCATGAGATAGATTTTTAGAGTTCAGGGTTATTGGCTGTCCTGAATAATGAATAGCTTGAATTTACGCATTCATACTTTAGTGTGGGGAAGCTATTAGAGCAGCAATGCTACTTTAACCATCATGTTAAAGTAGAATCACAGAGACAAGAATACCCAGGTTCTAAGTGTGGATTAGGGTTTCAGTGAGAGGGAGGATTAGAAAGCAGGTGCTATCTATCCTAGGGGCCTTGAGGGGAAACATCTTCCACATACACACAGACCTTCCATGATGAATTAAACTGATACATCAAAAAGATATTTGGGCAATAATGTAAAAAAAGAAGACATTCTTTTGAATGTAGAATTCAGCACTAACCTGCTTTTAATGCTTATGAAATACATGTTGCTTGATTCTTATACAGACCTAAAATTTGGTAACCTTTTTTATTTTGAATAATGGCTATGTGAACTGCCAGAAGTTCTGCCCACTGTGAAGACTTCCCTTCACCAGGGTTTTTTGGGGTTGTCACAGAAAGGGGTTGTAATGCACCAGCTGTCTACCTCTGGATGCAGAACCATCAGTAAAATAGCCCCTAGTCTCCCCCTCAGTCAGTCCACCACAGGGAACACCCCATGAGGCCATCGGTACATTGTTATGGGAGTAGAAACCATAGTCATTTGGCCAACTTCTTCATGGAACTTGCTTGTTCCTTCAGAGCCTACTCTGGCCTGATCATGTGTATACCACTTCCATTTGATAATAGATTGCTGCTATGCACATCTACTTTAGGGATTGATGGGTCAGATAAAACACAGCTCACGATGGGCATCTCATCTCATTTGTGGTCCATCTCATCTCATTTGTGGTCATCGCTTTGTGGTCCATTGTCAAACGTTCCATTTCTACTAAAGCTTGATAGTGGGCCAAGAGCTATCTCTCAAAGGGAGAATAGTGATCCACAATTGATGGTAGACTCTTGCTCCAAAGGCTCTAAGCAGTATCCCTAACTACCATTGACACCACAAGTATTATTTGATCTCCTGGATGATATTGTCCAAGTGGTAGAACAGCCTGTACCAGGCCATACTCAAAACTAGAACTTTCTGAGTCACTTGGCATATGAGCCAGAGTAACACACTCAAGGGAAGAATGCACATTGTCCAGAATCCAAATAGGTGCTCTAAATATTAGACTTCTCTCTTGGTGGTGGGAGGGACCAGGTGCAATAACTTATTCTTTACCTTGGAAGAAATGTCCCCAGAGATCCCACATACTGGACTTATAAGTATTTCACTGAGGTAGAAGGCCCATGTAGTTTGAATGGAATTTTTACCCATTCTCTGATATATGTGTTAGCAGTGAGTTCAAAATGGTTGCTACCTCCTGCTTACTTGGTTCAATCAGCATAATGTTTTCAATATCATGAGCCAATGTGATATTTTGTGAAAGAAACAGATGATCAAAAGCTATTCAAACTAAGTTATGACACAGATCTGAAGAGTTAATATATCCCTGAGGTAAAACCATAACAGTTTACTGCTGGCCTTGCCAACTGAAAACAAATAGCTTCTGGTGGTCTTTATGGACAGGTACTGAGAAAAAGGCATTTTCTAGATCAATAGCTGCATACCATGTACCAGGAGATGTGTTAATCTGCTCAAGTAAGGATGCCACATCTGGCACAGCAGCTGCAATTGGAGTCACTACTTGATTGAGTTTTCCATAGTCAACTGTCATTCTCCATGGTCCACCTGTCTTATGCATTGACCAGATAGGAGAATTAAAAGGAAATGTGGTGGGAATCACCATCCCTGCATATTTCAAGTCCTTGATGGTGGCACTAATTTCTGCAATTCCTCCAGGGATGCGATACTTCTTTTGATTCAATTCACTCTTCTCCTTGGCAGAGGCAACTCTAAAGGCTTTCTAACCACAATAGCCCTCATTCTACATGACAGGGAACCAATGTGAGAATTCTGCCAACTTCTAGTTGTACCTATGCCAATTATAGATTCTGATGTGCAAGTATGTTTGTGATTTATCAAGTTGGACTCCTTTTGACTGGTTCTAGTTTGAAGTTATTATAGATAAAGGTGTTTGTACATCTGCAGGTTTTTTTTGGATATAATTCTTAATTCTCTGTAATAAATGCCCAGGATTACAAATAAGTATATACTTAGATTTCAAAGAACTTGCTGAACTCTTTTTCTGGTTGGGTAGTCTAGAATATCAGTAACACAATCAAAGCAAGATAAATACTACATAAAAGTTGAAACACATTCCTATTTCCTTTGCTCCTCAAGTCCTAAGGCTTTGAAGCATCCAAGATTCCTGATTTCTCATGTGTTATACCCACCACCAACAAAATCTTTTGACTTGACCTTCAAACTACATTTAATTACTCAATTGTGCTTCCACAGCTTACCACCTAAGATCAAATCAATGTTGTTTATAGCTTGGGCCATTGAATTAGTCTCCTGTATTTTCCTTGTTATTCTTTTCCTAGAATCTCTGTCTAGTGTCCCCATTTAAAGTAAATATACAGCACCATTCCCCAGCACAGGTATCTCCAGAGCACACAAACAAAGCCTACACTGCTTACTCTGTTGCCCTATACATGTAGAAATTTATTTTATTTGTTCTTTGAGAATATCATATAATGTGTTTTTGATGATATTGACTCCTCTAATCCCTCTCAGATCTGATGGATATTCTTGGTTGTCAACTTGACTATATCTGGAATTAATACCCAAGTGGCTGGGTACATCTGAGAGGGATTTTTCACACACACACACACACACACACACTATTGTAGGTGCTTCTTAAAATAAATATACATACACATATATAGAAAAAAGTTCAAGTGGAGTTACCCTAAATAGGATATCAATGATTCTGTTTGATACCACAGACTAACAAATAAAAAGCCCCATGCCAGGGATGTATTACCTTTTTAGGAGTTGTTGGCTAGTGAGGTCCCATAGACCCCCCAAATAATACAGTATTTTGCCAATGCTATTGGATATCCTTTGGAGCTGATAATAAGGATCCTATTGTTGAAGACACTGTATTTGAGCCACCCAAAACAGAGATGTCAGGCTGATATTGATATGGAAATACCGTCCCTCCTGGCTAGCTTTCACAATGCTAGGAGGTAACCCATGTTACCAAAGGAGAAGTGTAATCTATCTGACCCAGAAAGACATGCCCACATGCAATGGTGGCATAAACATCCTGTGACTTCTTAAATATGATTGGCTTTAAGTTCTACATCACAAGCGGAAACCAATTGCTGGCACCATTGTCAAGTCAAGAACATTTGGCTAGATAGGTCATAGGCCTTAGGGGAGAACCTACTACTGTTATTATGCTAAATTGGAACAATATTAAACTGACTCTCAATGACTTAGCATTATACTCAGAGATTAATACTCTTAGCCCCCATCAGAGATTTGCATTAGATAGTGCATATTTGCCTATTCCATCTTTATTGATGAGATCATATCCTACCTTCCCCTTATATTTTCTATTCTTCTTGCTCTAGTCTGTTTTCTCCCAGTTCATGCTAGGTCTCTGGCTTTCTTTGAGCATATCAAGTAAAATCTTGTTCTCTCTGCTTACAGCAATCAAATCCTGACCTACTGCTGTGGGGTTTTATTGTTGGGGAGATGGAAACAAACAGGTACTCATCCTAGATAGAGAACTAATGATAGACCAAAGTATAGATACAACCAAAGTCTAACTTGGTGAACCAATAAGTTTTATTGGAGTTACTTAAAAGAATATGGATGAGGGAATCACTTAAAAGAGCATAAATGAGTCAAAGACATCTGTGCCACCAATGTCCCACTCTAGCATGGGTGACCTCACAAAAGGTGGAAACCTGAAGCATACTGCACAACTTGCAAGCAGTTCAGCAGGTTGGAGCGTACCCTTTCCAAGTAGCTTAACTTGTTTGAATTTCTTCTGGGCATTAGCCAGTCTTTCCTTCCAGAACATTTGGCTTGTCTCTGCTTATTTCAGTCAACTTGGCTTGTCTGATGGTATCACTCAGCAGTCTTTTTAGCTTGTATATGCTTGCAGAGGAAAGGAACTGGTGAATCTAGTCAGTTTCAGAGACTTCTTGAAGCTATTGGGGTTGTTCCTAAGCTTAATGTGTTCTCCCTCAGCGTGGAATGTCTCATCTCCTTAGAACATTTGGTTTCTTAAAGGCTTTCCCTTGTCATGGAAGGTTTAGTACCAGATGAAACTACTACACAACACTTACACCCTGAATTCATACAGGTCCCAACTGAGTCATGTTCTCATAAGTTCCCTTAAAGCTACCCTACCAGATACTACCTCAGTGAACACCAGTCACCATATTCTCCACCATTTACCCATGTTCTTTAAAATATTCAAGAACTCAAATTGAGTTTATCTTGTTTCACTTTTCTTTCAAAATGTCAGCTTCTCATGAGTAGGGCCTTTGGTTGTTGCTTTGTACTTCTGTACCCTCAACACCCGAACAATTCCTAACCATTCCTGGCTTGATCCTACTGAGCTGTGCAAATAAATGAGGTTGAAAAGGACCTCGATGGTTATGATGGGGGCGCTCCCATCTTTATGTGTGCCCCAGATAGGGTTTTGATGAAAATGACCGACCAGGAAGATGTGCACTCTTCCTGCTCATCTACATTTGTTTTTCTTTGGGATTCTAGAAACTGTGGTAGTTGTTTTGGCCTACCCCAAGTCTCTCAGTTGGCCTATTGGCACAAGGTATAAGAAGACAGCTAGCAGCTGCATCACCAGTTTTTTCTCCCTTCACTCTCCCTCTGTGTCTACCTTTGTCAGAAATTTTCATGTAGTTCCAGTTGGGTTTTCAAAAGTTTATTGATTTAGGGTTGATTCTATTTTATTCTCCATGTTGTATGTGGCTAACAATATCTGCAAGACCTAGATCTTCTTCCTCTCATCTTCAGTTCCTATCTAGTTTTAAGTCTGGCCATCTTCTCCCTTGGGTTTCTGCTGTCTCATTTCAATGCATGAATAGACATTTTCTCCATCTATTCTGCTACTTGGCATCCATATGCCAATTGCTCTTACATTTATGCTTAAGCCTCAGTGTGAGTTCAGCTTCTATAGCCAGACTGTTCCAAGGAAATGCATTTTAATATTCTTCTTAGTTCTTCAGTCTTTGGTGATTTCATGGCATATTTCCCTTCAATATACTGTGAAGTTTATAGAAATCTTTCAGATTCATGAAGTGTTATAGGTTGTACAGTTCTAGGCTTATTAGAAGCATACGTACAGAATACTGAATATTAATGTTACAACTGTTTGTAATCTTGTTTTTTAAAAATTTTCTCTACCAAGGAAAATAAGCAAAACACACTATTGCTTGCCTCAGAATTGAGTATGTGCTTTCCATCATCATTGCCAGGGTTTTAATGCTCTCTCTCTGTGAGTGTGTGTATCAAAAGGAGAAAGGGGGAAAAAGAAGTTAGGAAACTTCATGCTTTCATTTAAGTTGGGAATCCAGTCAGTCTGTGTTGACTGTAAAGTACCACTTTGGACCTTTTAACACAATAACTATGAAAAAACCTTTACCAAAAAGTTGATGGAAAAGGTGATCCAGCATTATGAACAGATCCCCAAAAGTCAGCCAAAGTGTTAGGAACAGTCACTGCTCCCTCTTCCAGGAGTCCCACAAGTAGACTAAGCCATGCAACCATCACACATACACAGAGGGTCTAGGGCAGTCCTATGCAGGCTCCCTAGCTGTCAGCCCTTAGTATAAATAGAGGAGCTTAGTCCTACCTCAACTTGATATGCCATGCTTTGTTGGTACCCTGCCACTTTCTGAGCAGAGGTGGATTGGGGAAGGGGAGCAAAAGGGAGGCAGAAGGTGGGAATGGGACAAGGTGGAAGAGAAGCTGTGGTCAGGATGTAAAATAAGTGAAAAATTTAATTAATAAAAATAAAGATATAAAATCTTTTTTGAAAATAGACATTCTGAAATTGAAAAAAAAGTTGATGCAGATACCAGCAATGTCAACTGCCTAACAGAAAAATAATCACTACTCATAAATGATGTCTTGTTCTATTCTGGGGAAAGCCACTTGAAATTTCCATTCCATGCAGCAAAATTCAGAGATTTTCGTGGTAGCCAATCCAGTTCCTCTGTCCCCTATGAATCTTTTCTTTCTTTTATGGTGTTTTCTGAAGTCCAGGATCTTGCCACATAATGCTAAGTTGCATGTGGACTCTGTCAAAGAATTTAATTACATGATTCTTCTTGTGGGTATCAGAGAATCTTCAAAGAAAAAGTTATGACTATGGTCGTTATTTGACTTTTCCTTGGGAGAATGTAAACACAAATCTTTTCATCTCATATAGGACATGGATGACTGATAAAAGAAATGATTGCTTATGTCTAGTTGGGTGAACCAATGAGTTTATTTGAGTTACTTGCAGGAGAATGGGTGACTCAAAGACAGCAGCTTCCTCACTAGAAATCCCATCCTAGTATGGTGATGACTCAAGAAAGCCTCAGCAACTTTCAGGCAGCTTCACTGAAGAGTCTCCCTTTCTCCAGAAGTTGTCTACTGCCTTTATAACCATTTTGAGGAACCTTATGAATCCTGTAACTTTCTGAGCTCCTCAAGTCTAATAAGTTTCAGGAACTTCCTGGACCTTGTAAGTTTCTTGAACTTCCCGAATCATACAGCCTTTGTACTCCTTCCAGGAAGTATAATTTAGGGGAAATAGATATGGAACTTTGGCCTGTTCCCAATATTTCTCAAGCTATTTACTCTGTTCCCAGGATCCCAATATATCTCTGTTATCTGCTACTGGAGAACTTTTTAACTTAAAGTCCTTCAATTTTAGGTTTGTCCAATGTGGAGAATCCATTTATTCAACCTGAATTGATTTCTTGGTTCTTAATATATGTCTTCAATCATACTTTTTTGACTTCAAATGTGTCTCTTTCTAGGTTTGGCATACTCTCTGTCTGGAGTGACCTCTCTAGTTCTGGGAGTAGCCATCACATTAACAACACAATCATATCCTCTCCAGTGCAGAATCTATCCATTTGTGAATGAGTCTGTTGTCCTCTTGGCATTCATGAAATTCACTATCAAAACCTGTTAGCAAGAGAGTATCCTGGCAGTTCAGTTCTGCAGCAGTTGTGGAGAATAGCAGATTTGTTTTTGTTAAATCAAGAAGTGGGTAATCTCTTTGCTAATTTGCTCAGTAAATACTTAATGATGTCTTCGTGAAATGGTTTCTAATCCACTTCATTTACATAATCTTGTTATTGAATCCTAATAATTTTTCATTTTCTAAAGATCAGTAGAGTATCTAATTTTGCAGCTATTCAAAAAACACCTTAGCACACTGATAATTTGTTTTGATGGCTATAAAACAACAGGATATGAGTGTAGACTTTTTTCTAATGTGATTATCCTCTTGTCTTAATGTATTTTTATGAATCTTCTTCTAAAGGTTCATCAAGAAAGTAATTTACTTTATTACTAAATTATCATACAACTTGCATTTTAGTTGAATCTAACCATCACACAGAACTCTGTTTGCTTCTTTATTACAATTTCATAAAACAGAGAAACATGAATAAAAGCAAGTTGTAGATAACTCTTATTCATACATAATTAGTAATTTTTCTCCAAGTATATATCTGTATATGTGCATTTGTTTTAATCTTATATTGAATATATTATTAAGTACACAGACAACATGTATCAAAGGGCTACCAGGTTGGACTTTGAGCATCCATTTTACTTAAGACATTATTTATTCTTTCTATTATTGTTTCTTTTTATCTTTCTATTGTTTTTTAGTTACTGGATTGAGGCAGCCTAACTCACATGGTGAGTGAACTCATTCAGCGTCTCTGTACAATTCATACTAAGGGTCAAACTGAGGTTATGGACTTTGCCTTGACACCTTTTTACTTGGAAAGAATCAACAGAGAATGGAAGACCTAGAGATTGAGTGAACATAAATTTAATGGGTGCAAAGTCCTGAAGAACCATATTATCCAGTCTTTAAGTCTCTGTGGGTTTTAATTTTTTAAATGTTAAATGTAGTAATTGAATGAATGGTATTTCTATCACTTTTTAAAATGCTGATACTCCATAAATCCTGGTGTCCTTTCACATGGTTACACCACTGTCCATGGGGTGGGGCACTCTAGTATGTGGGAAAGAGATGGTGTCACAAGGGGTTTCATGTTTTATTCATAGAGTGGTGTGTTGCTGTATGAAGAAGAGGAGTGTCTTCTATGCAACATACCCAATAAAGTTATGAGAAGGACAACAGGGTAGTATTATGAAGAAAAGGAAATACGCTTTTGGAAAGTGTATGGAAAGGGAAGTGTTTTTCCATGTAGAACTGAGGCACTGGGACTAGCTGAAATGCACTTGGCTCTGATGCACTTGGCTCTGGGAACAAAAGATATTTTCACATGTACCCATGGAGACCTAAGAGGTTATCTGACCCAGATGGATATACAGAAAGGCTTAAAAGTGAGTTGTCACTCTGTTCCAACATTAAGGACATTCTTCCATCAACTGCCATGTAACACTTGAGTTATTTCAGTATAACACTGACTGCTATGTTATATGGTCTCTTGTGTCTACTCTGGTGGTGTAGGTAGGAAATGGAGTGTGGGCATGCTCATTTTCACTTGAGTTTTCATTTTAGCCAGATGGGGAGAGCTTTAAGCCTAATGTTTATTTTGGAAACTGGGTCAGTTCTCTGTGTTTGCTCTACCCTTGCTTGTAAGAAAGATTTTTGCTTTTATCTTCTCTTTTCTTTAATGAACTGAGTATCCCACGATGCAACACATTTTATGGAGCTCAAAGTTCATGGTTCTAGGTAGTCTTTTATGGTTAATGCTTTCAGATGTATAGTCCAGTGGTTAAAAAAAGGCCTTGTGAGGTACATTCTAGTCCCAACTCCTTATCAAAATAGAACTGTCCTTTGCAGGAATGTTCTTTCATATCCTGTTTCTTTTTATGTCAAGTCACATTTTTCACAAGGCCACTCAGAATCTGTAAAGAGTTTTTCCAGAAAAAAAAAAAAAAAACAGGGAATGTTCTCAATGGTCTATTAAGTAGCCTGGGTGTGGTGCTGAGATCTGGGACTCAGGAACTAGATTGTATATTAGTAAGAATTATTTGGTCCATTTGGGAGGCATTGGCATGTGGCAACTACTTGAAGTTTCTTGGTCCTCACCAAGCTTGTTAATACAGCTGAGGTGTCAGACAAGAGAAGAACTGTGCCATTTCTCTCCCGACCCCAACTGTACCTTCCTACTTATCTTAATATCCATCTCTGCCTCCATAACCTACTTAGGTCTCTGTATACACAAAATCAAAACTTCATGTGAAAGAATAAAGACAAATAAACACTATAGTGTACGTTTGTCCCTTTGCCGTTGTTTATTTAGTTGAAATCATTGCCTTCCAGCAGATAGTTGTGTTCACTGAGCACATGCTGAGTGAGCAGATGAATGATACAGTTCACCTAACTTAAAATGTGATGCCAAGTAGGGAAATGGCCAGATACTTCCCAAGTAGAGAGAGGGAGAGAAAAATAAACAAACAAGAATGGGATAGCTTGGTCTTTTGGTGGAAACTCCATGCATTTCACTTTTGCTTGAATACAAAGTATATATGTCTGGGGAGAAAGAAGGAAAACCAAGACATCAAAGGCTTTTCATCATTTGAGGAGGGCTTTGACCTTTATCCTAAAAGGATATAGGGTAAACAGAAGAATTTGATTCTTCCATGTAGAAGATTGGTTGGAGAAGATAATGGCTGTTAGCAAAGAAACCAACTAGGAAGCTGTTGTGCTAACCCAGGAAGACAGGCTGAGATGCTAGGTATATGGCAAGTGTCTAAATGTAAAGCTGTTAAATGATTTTTTTTTTTAGGAAGGGCCAGGTAGTAAGTATTTCAGGCTTCATGGATTGTAAAATCTCTGTTGTAGCAGTTTGTCTCTACTACTGTATCAGTAGGATGGCCACACACAACAACCAACAAATGAACACAGCAATGTTGCAGCCCAGCTTTGAACAGATGGCAGACCAGGTGGCTTATGAAAGGCTATAGACTTAGGAGCTGGACAACCTAGTGTCAAGAGTCTCATCATCACTTATTAAGAATTTATACGAGCTTCCTAAGTTGTAGGTCATGACCCTGTGACTGAATATGAGGGTCATGGAAATTTGGCATCAGAGGTTTCTAAATGTGCAAAGATTTGATATTAATTAAAAAGCAAATGTGGAAGTGGTCCAAAGTGTTTCTGGCAGAGCTTGCTCATGTTACATTGTGTGATTCCACTGCAGCTGTGGTTCTGAACAAACAACATGCACACTTTGCCCTGCATATACCGCCAAACCATGCTACACTTAAGAGATGCTGCCTACAGTACTGGATCACATTCAAGGCTACTGTGCTACAGTTAGTGTCTCTACTGTACATCCAAAGTTTGATGCTTTTACAGAAGCATGCCTCAATAAAGGACCAAGACTTTTAATATTTCCTGCCTTTATTCTTCCGTGTGTATCAAATTGACCTGTCTTTTGATTGTAGCATAGTAGAATATTTGACTTTGAAAATTATTGTCTGAGTTGTTGACTTGAGTTTCATGAAAAAATATTTAAGTGCATTTTGGCTGGGAATTAGGATAGAATTTCAATCAATTTCTGAAATGGCCTGAACATACTTCTCCCATTGTATGCAATATATTTATGAAAAGTGGTGTCCATAGCATTGAAGTCTTTAAAAATCAATATGTTAACCAACTCTGAAAAGGGTTAGATTCTTTATGTTCTGTAGTCTCAAATATTCAGCCATGATTAAATTCTTCATGTAGAAATAAACACATCTATCTCATTACTATGCAAAGTTGTTTAATTTTTTAATAAATGGTAAAATGTATAACAAATAATTGTTAATTTTTATAATGTATTGACAGTAAATATTAGATTTCTATATCTATTTCATATGCCAATGTTCTTGGGTTGCATAAAAGTGTCTGGGGCAAAAAGGAATAATAAGTGGAGAAAGTTTAAATAGCATAGTTCTAAACCATCATTTGTGAAATGTAGAGAGTATACCCTATACTGCTGATTTACTTGGGATACCCTGAAAAAGATTTTTGGAAAAGTTGCTGATGCAGTTTTCAAAGTTGTAGTCAATGAGGAAGCGAATGTGTGTGGTACTAGAGGAGAGTTCAAAAGGACTTGTAGAATTCTACAAATTCAGTTGGAAAAGCTTCACAGCAGGTTTCTGAGGCAGAAGAGAAGGATCCAGCAGGACTTCAGGAGGAAGCTCTGCAGTTCCTCAGGCTGGTGGTTTCACTGGGCTGTCTGGAATGTGGTTTGGGGTTTCAGAGACCATGGAGAAATGACTCTATGAGTCATTGCATATATAGAGTAATTGGTATCCAGACTATAGCGCCTTGAGGCTGACTGGACGGGGTACTTGGGAAAGAAGAACCATCAAAAGGCTAGAGAAGAGAATATATGTGTGGAAATTTTCGTTTCTATGGGAATAAAATCGGCTTGGAGTGAAGTTTTATGAAATCCCACTTTGTAAGTGTATATGTTTTACTTGGAGAGGTCTATTTTCTCATCACAGGATTATTTAATGATTTCCAATAAGTTCAATTTTGACCTTTAAGGAGTTGCTCATTTCTCAGGACAGGCTGACGTGGGAGGCAACAGTGTGTTCTGTGAGAATAAAAACCTTATGTGATGCTTGTACAGGTGATATCAAGAGTCTATTGATAGATGATTTTAGTTTTGTCTAAAATGTTAATTCTTTTCATGGATGGAAAGACCATAAATCTATAGATGAATGTATTTAGGGCTAGTTAAAATGAGTGTCATACACAAAAGCATTTACACTTGATTTTAAGAATGATTTTGGTGTACTTAGAGGGGGATTTTCTTTGGGGAACTTTCTAAGCCAGCTTCTAAGTCCCAACTCCCCGTTTTCCTAGTTGATATTTGCCTGAATTGTGAGGACCAAGTTACCCACCTCTAGGAGGTTGGTAGCCCGGGAGGCAGTGCTACTTTTGGGTCATGTGTGTAGGAGATACGAGTTTTATGCAATGAGTATTATATCCAGTTTATTTTTCAGAAAATGCAACAGACATTACAAATTCTCTTTGAAGGTACAGCTGTCTGTTCAGAAACAGGCTCAACAGCTGCCCTTCAGAATCTACCTTCTTTAAGGCTGAATTCATATTTCAGAGTGGCAAGCAGTCTTTGGAAACATCACCAATTTGAAGTAATTGTGAAGGGAAGACACTTACATTGGTGTCTGTAGTTGGGCACTGGTAGGGAAGCCATATATAGACTCTTCTGAGGGTTTGTTAGGGGATTCACATTTCTGGGGAAGTTTCTTACTTTGGGCTGCCTTTGAGTTTCTACCATATTCCTCAGAGTCCCTGAGACCTTCTTTGTAGTTGGGAATCCCCAACATCTTTCCTTAAGAGTACCTAGCTAAAACAGAGGCCTTTCTTCCTTCTATACATGGTCACTCAAGTTCCTTTCAGCCTCAGTTTTCCTTACTGCACAGTGTCCTCAAACCTCCCCATCTTGATACATCCCCCTCTCAATCCGTTGCACCTGTCACATTGTATCTCATTATCTTGTTGTAGTCTGCAACTACACCCTTTAATATGTGTTCATATGTCCACCGCTTGCTTTTCCAACTAATATGAGAATTCCAAGTCAGGGAAGTCGTCCATACATTCCAGATCTGCATCCCAGTGGTGACAGGAACTTTGCTTTGGAAGAGATGAATGAATTTTGATACTTCATGTTTGCAAGGTGGTCAAAACCACACAACTTCTCCATAATCTAAGTACTTCAATGGTGGTTTAAAATGTGTAAACAATGGATAGAGAAGCACAACCACACAACGGATTTCAGGTTTTTATAACAGAGGTTTGTTTGTGACCTTCTGCTGCCTACTATTTCTCAAACAACCTCTGGCAGTACTATCTACCTGCTCTGTTGTTGTTGTTGTTGTTGGATCTTTAAGAGATTCATGCAATATGTTTTGATCCTATGTACTCTCAACTTTTCCCCAATTCGTCCACGTTCCCAGCCAACTTTGAGACACTTAAAAAATTTTCAAGACCAATTTTTGCTGCCCAAATATTCTTGGGGTGTATCCTCTACTGATGGACTATCACCTTACCAGGCCTATAATCTTAGAGAAAACTGTTACTCCCTCTCTCAGCAGCTAACATTTGCCAATAGCTCCATAGATTGGAGTGATACTGTGTTCCCAAACTCCTCATTCTCTGTGAGGTCTCGCTTGAGTTTGAACAGGTTTTGGATATGCTGTCACAGTGCTGTGAGTTCATATATGTAACTGTCCTGCTGCACGAAGAACATACTATCATCCTGCAGTCATCCACCCCCTGGAGATCTCTCCCTCTTTCCTCCCACTCTTCTACAATGATCTATGGTCCCTTTAGGGCTGAGAGTTCTGCAGGCTCTTATTCTTTGCATCTTGTCTAATTGTAGGGCACTGTGATAATTGTGTGTGTGTGTTCATATAGGTGAATGTAGGTTCTCCTGTGTCACATCACCCATGTAGAAGTCAGAGGACAGTCTCTGCTGTTCATTCTCACCTTCCACCTTGTTTGATTCCGAGTCTTACCCTTGAGTCTTCAAAGATGTCCCTTCTTCCCATCCAGCCACAGGAGTGTTGGGATTATTTACAGATATGTACAATAGTGTGAACTTACATCTCTGTGCCTCTGAGGCAAGTGCTTTACCTATTTAGGCATCTCGCATCACCTTCCTGCCTGTCTGTGGTCATATGGGCTGCTCTATACCCCATTTCCCAACATATGATGTCCTAGTGTTCTTCACGGGACATAGGATATACCTGTTTGCGTTTGCATTTCCCTCAACCAGTTTTGGGTTTCTACTGTCACCTCTCAGAATTTCTGCTAACCAGTAAACTTGTATTTTATTTATGTACTCGGCCTCCTTGCATGTGTTCTGGCAAGAGCCAAGATTTTAGCAATTTATAATATAACAAGAACAATAGAAAAGTTACTTTTTTATCTTAAGGGCCTGGCACTTGAAAAAGATATCTACACTTTCAAGATTATTGTTTTGGCTATAGGCTTTAAAATGTCTAATTTGAATCTCAAAGCAAATCTAGTTTCTCCGTTCTTAGCAATACCCATACTGATCATTGAAAAATGGCTGTCAGTTTCCACACCAATCATGTAAAAACAGCTGTCAATTTCTATGGAAGCAAAACAGAGTGGCAATTAGGGAGACCATGGGACTATAGGAACAGAAAACAGTTCATGAGTTTCCACAAGCTTGGTTCAGTTGTCTCTGTAGATTTCCCCTTTCATGATCTTGACTTCCCTCATGTATTCCCTGCTCCTACTCTTTGACTGGATTACAGGAGTTCAGTCTGGTACTTAGTTGTGGATCTCTGCATCTGTTTTCATCAATTACTGGATGAAGATTCTATGATGATAGTTGGGGTATTCACCAATCTGATTACGGGGGAAGGTCAATTGGGTACCCTCTCCACTACTGCTAGGAGTCTTTGCTGGGGCATCTTTGTGGATTCTTGGGAATTATCCTAGCACCAGGTTTCTCCCTAACCCCATAGTAACTCTCTCTATCAAGTTATCTTTTTCATTGCTCTCTCTCTCTCTCTCTCCATCCTTTCCTGCCTTCAACCATCCTGTTCCTTAATGTTCTCTCCCCCATGTCTCCTCTTTACCCCCTTTCCCCCAGTTTACCCATCTAATTCTCCTTCCCACGGTGATCCACGTGTCTCTCTTCGGGTTCTCCTTGTTACCTAGCTTCTCTGGAGCTGTGGATTGTAGTCTGGTTATCCTTTGCTTTACTTCTAATATCTACTTATGAGTGAGTACTTACCATGTTTGTCTTTCTGGGTCTGGGTTACCTCACTCAGTCCTAACATAAATGAACTGGTTATATTGCTAATATATTTTATTTTCTCTTATTTTATTTTTTGCTCATTAACAGTAGAAGAAAACTATTGGAGAATTTAAATTGGTTGCAAATAACTAGCTATACAACAAATACAATTTAGATACTGTCTCTTGCACCCCAGGTTGGTTATCAACTCACTGTGTAGACTGGAGGATCTTGAACCTCCTGTCTTCACTTATGAGGTATGGGGATCCCAACCAAGTATATGCTACCATGCCTGGTTTAGACAGTGCTGAGCATGGAGCCCGGGACTTCTTCCATGTCAGGCAAGTACTCCGTTAACTCAGCTGTATCCCAAGCCCCTTGAATTTAATTGTTAAGTTTGAATATTCTCTTCTAGAGAAGGAAACTTAAGGTTAGGACTGTTTCAATACTGAGTTTTATAAGCATAAGCATTCCCAGTTATTTTTTTTTTGGTTAAGCAAAGAAATATAAGCATATATGTGTATTTTAATGAAACTCTAATCAAAGCAGGATGGCATTCTTTTACCTAAGGAGAGATCACAATGGCTTCTGATGCTTGAGCCAAGCTTTCCTGTGGTGATGAGAGTTTAGTTGATAATTACATCATTATAGAGCAGTTCCTGGAGAAAACAGGATAAGTGATTGGATTTGGTTGACATGAAAAGGAAACAGCTGGGAGGGGAATCAAGATATTTTGCAGTCCTATGATTTTCATGACTCCTTTTTCTTTTAATCTCTTCCTTTTAATCTTAATTCTTGATAATTCAGGGTATTTACATGCATAAAATTAATTTAAGGGGAAATACCATGGCTACAGTAGTGAGTAAGGGGGCATGAGTGGTTAATGGAAATAATGAATATGATCAAATTGCATATCTTAAAATATCACAGTGAAACCCATTAGTTTCCACAATTAATATATGATAATGGAATTTGTTTTTAAAGTAACACATTTCATGTAAAGAGCAGGTATATAGTAAGATTTATTTTGAAGAATAGAAAATTCCTTTTATACACGTTTTCCCATTTCTCAGAATATTTTCAAGTCATTTTTGTTTTGGGAATGGTAGTTATTATCTATGTTATTAGAGGAAATTTGGTGTCAATATTGTCTGTTAGTGTCTATCTTTGGAGAATTAAATTATAGTTCTTTTTTCTGTCCTTGTCTCTTACATTTCCAATTTTCTACCTTTTCAATGTATTCTGATTGTAATTTTGATTCAGTCAGAATGCTGTTTTCATTATCACCACCATCTAAATACATTTTGCAACCAAGCCATGTGATGTGCTCTGGTTATGTTCCCAAGTAACATTGGGTTTTCTCTGGGCTGATGATTGTCATTAAATTCTTTTTTTTGTTTTTCATGCTCTTCTTTTAATTTAATCATTAAATTATCTTCCAGTATGTAATTTTAATCTCAGTTCACTCATGCTGGCTTGGTTATAACTCTAGTCCTTGGGTGCATCTTTCTGGGATTCCATCTAGCTTTATGTAGCCTGACTTTTGTCTATAGGCTTGACACACAGCTCTTAGCCTGGTGTGCTGCCCTCATTATGTTGTCCTTGGACCTTTTGCCTTTTCTCTGGTGGATTCCTTATCTGTTAGATTCCGTTTTTTCTCTGGTATTATATCATACCTTGATCTCATCTCCTGAACCACATCTTTCTCTAACTCCATCTGTTTATGGATTAATATTGTAAAATAAAAATTATAGTGTAGGCTATGCTATTGGTCTAATTTTCAGGGTTATATTTAAGAATTAAAGAAAGTATGGAATTTACCAGCATTAAAGATGAAACTAGATCAAAATATCTTTCATTTCTTAAACTCGGGATTTCATTTATTCTCTTTAGAGAAACATTGTTTTGCACATGATTATTCATTTTACATTGTTGACTTTTTGTTTGCATTTTAGATTCATTTGTGTCTTGTCAGGTTCTATCTTCTCAGCCATGCTAACTGTGTTTGAAATCTAGTCTCAACATTGTTTTATGAGAAGTGGGTGAAGGACGAGCAGGAGATGAGGGCTTGTGTATTCTCTGTCATCCTTCATCATTGATCCACGCCAAAGAAGCAGGTGCTAGGGAAGAAATTGTTCTCAACCTCATCCATTTATTAAAACCCTCTCCCTTCTCATGATTGTACTGGAGATATGACACTTTTACAGAGGTAATTAAACTTAAATGAAGTCATGGGGGTGAAGTTCTGACTTTATAGAGATGTTGTCCTTACAATAGGAAGAGAAGAAGAGATGGAGGTGGAGCCCTTGATTAGCACGGCTAAGGTGATAGGTATAATGACAAGCACCATTAAGAAACCAAAGCAATGAATTGGAAGAGACAACAAAGCTGTCTCTATCTACCTGGTGCAAATATGTGGGAAGGCAGCCATGACAAGCCAGGAAGGGGGAACCCACTGAAACCCTAATTGCCAGCATCTTGACTTTTGTCTTTCAGCCATAAGAACTAGTAAGAACTGTAAAAAATCAATTTCTGTTGTTTAAGTTGCTCAACATTTTTGTTATAGGCAGCCTAGATGAAGACAACAGAGACCTTTCTCCTGTTGCCTTAGCAGTCATTTTGAGAAGCATCAGTATCTTTGAGACTTTGTAATTCTTGTTAACTTTTTAACCACATTTGTAGGACAATTTTACTTAGGCTTTGATCAATTGGGACCTCTTTAACTGATTTTCGTGCCTCTTGCCAAAGACATCAGATAGTTTTGGGGGATGTTTCAGAGCAACTATGAAGGGGCACTCCCACTACACAGGGATCCACAGCATGGACACATCTGTGTAATTCCTGCTTCTTTGTATCCTTCCCTTTATTCCTTCTCTCCCCTACTATTTTCCATCTGTTCCATCTACTTGCAATATTTCCTGCCTGAAGCACTTTGAAATGTTGACAGTAAGTTATTGATCACTCTGTAGCTTTATCACTTTTAAACTCTGTGACAAAGTCCAATGGTCAAAAAAGATCTTATCTTCCTGGCTTTGTGACTTGACCCCAGATGCCTATATCTGCAAAGACACTTTTTGATGGTTCTAGATCACAATTTATTAATAAGACATTTTCTTTAATACTATACCAGGAATACACAAGGATTTTCACTTACACTGTTGAAACCCTTAATTGGAAATCTGACCAAAGGTTATAGGGCAGTTTTTTAAAGGTATTATGGCCACCTGATACAGCTTATGATCTCATTTGTCATCTAGGCACAAAGAAGATGAGCACTTCACTGGGGATGAAAGCCAGGTGCATATGACATGGGCAGTAGAGAACAATTGGTTACTATTTTATTCCTCGCTCCATACCGTGAAAGGCAAAATGGTTATGTATTTACACTTACACCCCTATGTAACTTCAAACATACTATTATATAAGTATGTATGTAAATATGTACCTTAGACTGACACAAATCTAATGTCCAAGAACCTTCATTATGGCATTCAACAAGAAATATAAAACAGTGTTACTATAAGTCTTTCTGCCAAAAGCGGCCGAGCCCCACAACCACGTGTGCACTTTACGACAGCTGCCTGCCTGAGTTAGGGCCCAAATTAATACACAGAAACTTGTGTTAGGTTCAAATGCTGCTTGGCAAATGACTAGGATTCTTGTCTTTTAGCTCAGTCTTAAATTATCATAAATCTATATATTTTATAAGACTTATCTTATAGAGGATGCCTTTCGCTGGCGCCCTCTCTTGCCGGTGGCTCACATCCCGTCACTGGAGGAGGCGAAGGGGAAAGGGGACACTTCCTGTTTCTCCTTGCTTAAATATGAGTCTCCTTGCTATGTCACTTCCGGCTTGGATCACCACTTCTCTACTACATTTCCCAGAATCCTCTTTGACTCTTAGTCTTGTGTAACTTGCTGTTTCATTGGCCAAACAGTATTTTACTTATCATTCAGTAAGACAAACACATACACAGAAGCACTTCCCCATCAAAACAGTGTACTTTTGGAGAATTTTCAAAGAACAGGAGGAAGCATTTAGATAGGAAGTTAAAAATGCAATCTATAGTCACACAAAAGAAAGACCATATGGCTTAATACCATACATTAGTTTGTTTTAAATCTTTTGTGGTTTATTTTCAATTTGAAAAGTGTGTTCCTTAATTAGTCTTGAAGTACGTTAGGATAGCATATGTCTTAAACAGTCATTTACATAGTATTTTTCCTTCTTCTATTTATAAATTTAAATTCTGATAAACCAACAAAGTGTAGTTCATAGGAAACAGGCAACCAGATCTTTTTCATTAGCTTGCTAATTATTTTCGTATTTCATTGATGTATGGTTAACAGGACACATATTTGAAGTATATCACTTGCTATTTTAACAAACTTTATACATTAAGTGATCTCCAGCAAAAAATCCAATTAGCACATCTATCATAGTTATCCTGTATGTGTGTTGTGTATTTCAAGTACAAAATACTTGGTTAATAACTGTGCTATGCTGCATATTGTTTCCAAAACTTAGTTTACTCCTGAAAGTTTGTATCTTTTGGTCAATTTCCCCATTTTCCCACACAGCTGCCTTCCATGGCTACACTTATACTGTTTCTCTCAGTGTAGCCGCATTGATTTTCTGCATAAGTGAGAATAAGCATTGTCTTTCTGAGGGAGGGTTATTTCACTAAGTGTGGCATCCTCTAGATCTTCTCTATTATTGCAAACAGCAGGGTGAAGGATGAACAGTTTTCTAGGTCCACCCCCTCACTTTCTTTATCTGTGTGCTTGCTAGTTTTACATCAACTTGGCACAAGCTAGAGTCATTTAGGAAGAGAGAGCCTCATGAGAAATGCTCCTACCAGATTGGCCTGTGGGTGTTTTCTTGATTGATGATTGATGTGGGAGAGCCCAGCATGCCGTGGGTGGTGCCACCCCTGTGCTGGTGGTCCTGGGTGTTATAAGAAAGTAGACTGAGAAAGCCATTGGGAGCAACCCAGCAAGCAACAATCCTCCATTGCTTCTGCATCAGCCCTTGCCTTGAGTTCCTGGCCTGACTTCACTGGATGATGAACGAGCTGACTGCAAGCTGTAGAATGAAATAAACCCTTTCATCCCCCAGGTTGGTTTTGGCCGTGGTGTTTATCTCAGGAGAAATCCTCTGTAAGACACTCTGCTTACCCTTGATGGACACTTAGGTCTTTTCATTCCTTGGCTATGGTATATAAAACTACAATGAATGTGATAGTGAAGGTACCATGGATTTCATTTCTATGGATAAATACTCAGAAACGGGATTGCTGGATCACTGTCAGCATTAATATTTAGCAGCTAGTTCAATACTCATCTTGCCTTGAGTAAAGAAGTCTAACCCATCTCATTGGTCCAGTGATTTCCATACAACTACTTCTATGAAGAAGATGTGATCATCCCACATTTCTTTTGAGAGCTTCCAGAGACTTCGGGGAATCTTTTTTAGACAATGAAAGGTACAGAGTGGGTTCAAGACAGGCAGAGCAGCCTGGCTCAGTTCCCAGTACGAAGGGACTGAATCCAGTCCCCTAGTCCTCAGCTTGTAGAAGGAAGTTAGAGGGAAAAATGCAGAAACTAGTGTGTTACTGAGTAGCATATGAAGGGAGCAAACGGATGAGAGAAGACACAGTCAGCAGAAACTAGGATGTCTAAGATGGGAGGGAGAAACAGTCGCTGAGTGCAATTAGCATCAATTCAATTATCATCAAGAGGATATGGCAGTGGACAAGGTGGAACCACAGCCCTTCAAGTTCTCAGGCTTACAGTGCTGTGGTTCAACAGCCTGTGGAAGGTGGCATGAACCAGGGATTCCACCACCTTTGCATGCAAAAAGGATAGGATAGCAGCATATGGCTGTCAACCCATGAGAGTGTAGGCTCAACACTGGTGGACATCCAGTCTGGATTTACTTTCCCACCGGGAGAGCTACTTCTTTTCAAAGGCAGGAGGAACATTTCTTCTTCGTGAAATCTTTCTACCTTCTAGATTTTCCTCATTACTTCATCACTTAAACTAGAAAAGATCCTGCAAGCTATCTCAGCTAGCTTCTAATTTGGCCAGGGCACCAGGACGGAATGCATGGTTGAGTGAACGACCATGTCTTCTTGGTTCTTCCGATAGCAGGCTCGGTATGCTTCTTTGGATCGAATAGGTGTGATCTTGTTTGAGAAAAGTGTGTAAACATAAGGCCATATTTTGTTAGTCTCCGTCCCAGAGAACTGGTGGAGCACTGGTGGAGCACCTCTCGGCTCTTGTATAGTTCGATGACTGGTTTTGCCGCATCCTTGTACTGCCGTAGCTTGGCAGCAACTGCTTCAGGTTTATCATCTTCCTGTTGGACAAGTGGCTCACCAGTAATGTCATCAACCCCCAGTACTTGAGGTGGGTTGAAGTCCAGATTATAGACCCTCTCGCTAGAAGGGTGAATCCATCATTGGCTCAGACGGTCTTTAAGTGTCTCAAAGGGAATGAATATTCAAACTGATCACTCTGTCCACATCACAGATTCTGTCCAAGGCTTCTGCCTGTACTAATGTCCTCGGGAAGCCATCTAGTAGCCAGTGCTGTGTGCTCTGGGTCTTCAGTTCTGACACCATTAGTCGTGTGATCACATGATCTGGAACCAAAAGACCTTTTTGTAGGTACTGCTTTGCTGTGTCACCTACTTTCGTGCTGTTCTCCTGCAAGAAGTGGCCGCTGGAGAGATGCTGGAGGCCAAAGTTCTGGGTGATCCTCTCGCACATGGTGCCCTTACCGGCGGTACGAGGATGATCGTGAGCAGGAGTTTGGAAGCCATGACTTTGGAGGGGAAGGGGTGGCCTCGATTGCAGCCTGCGCGCTTTGCCCTTGCCCCACAGCCCCTGCCTGGGCACCTTCTGCACGCAGGGATTCGCCGGCCCTTCATTCCTGATTTTATTAATTTGCATGTTCACTCTTTGTTGTTTGGTCAGTTTGGATAAAGGTTTGTCTATCTTGTTGATTTTCTCGAAGAACCAACTTTTTGTTATATTGATTCTTTGTATTGTTCTCCTAGTTTCCATTTTATTGATTTCAGCCCTCAATTGGATTATTTCCTGGTGTCTGCTCCTCTGGGGTGTATTGGCTTCTTTGTTTTCTAAAGCTTTCAGTTGTGCTGTTAATTCTCTAGTGTGATTATTCTCCTGTTTCTTCATGTGGGCATTTAGCACTATGAACTTTCCTCTTAGCACTGCTTTCAAAGTATCCCATAGGTTTGGATATGTTGTGTCCGCATTCTCATTGAATTCTAGGAAATCTTTAATTTCTTTTTTTTATTTCTTCCTGGACCCATGAATTATGCAATTGGGTGTTACTTAATTTCCATGAGTTTGTAGGTTTTCTGTGGTTAGTGTTGTTGAATTCTAATTTTAAAGCATGGTGGTCTGATAAGACACAGGGGGTTATTTCAAGTTTTTTGTACTTGTTGAGGTTTGCTATGTTTCCAAGTATGTGGTCGATTTTAGAGAAGGTTCCATGTGGCGCTGAGAAGAAGGTAAATTGTTTTGTATTTGGGTGGAATATTCTATAGATATCTGTTAAGTCCATTTGCACCATAATTTCTATTAGTTCTTTTGTTTCTTTGTTAAGTTTCTGTCTGGTGTTCCTGTCCTGTGGTGAAAGTGGGGTGTTGAAATCTCTTACTATAAGTGTGTGCGGTTTTATGTGTGATTTGTGTTTTAGTAATGTTTCTTTTACAAACGTGGATGCCTTTGTATTTGGGGCGTAAATGTTCAGAATTGAGACTTCATCCTGATGGATTTCTCCTGTGATGAGTAGGAAATGACCTTATTCATCTCTCTTGTCTGATTTTAGTTTAAAGTCCAATTTATTGGATGTTAGGATTGCTACCCCCGCTTGTTTCTTGGGCCCATTTGATTGGAAGATCTTTCCCCAATCTTTCAGGTACTGTCTGTCTTTGAGGTTGAGGTGAGTTTCTTGTATGCAGCAGAAGGAAGGATTCTGTCTTCTTATCCATTCTGCTAATCTGTGTCTTTTTATAGGGGAGTTAAGACCATTAATGTTGATGGATATTAGTGACCATTGATTATTGTTCATTCTTGTTTGTTTTTGATTTGGTGATGGTGGTGAGATTATGTGTGGGATTTTGTCCCTTTTTCCTTTTGGCTGATGGTAAGTTGGGATTATCTATTGCCTATGTTTTTCTGGTTGTAGTTAACTTCCCTGGGTTGCAGTTTTCCTTCCAGTACTTTATGTAGGGCTGGATTGGTGGATCTGTATTGTTTGAATCTGGTTTTGTCATGGAATATCTTGTTTTCTCCTTCTATAATGATTGAAAGCTTTGCTGGGTATAGTAGTCTGGGCTGGCATCCATGGTCTTTTAATGTAGGTAGAATATCTATCCAGGACCTGCTGGCTTTCAGAGTTTCCAAAGAAAAGTCAGGTGTGATTCTGATAGGTTTGCATTTATAGGTTACTTGACCTTTTTCCTTTGTTGCTCTTAATATTTTCTCTTTGTTGTGTATGTTGTGTTTATTATGTGGCGAGGTGACCTTTTTTTTGGTTCAGTCTGTTTGGTGTTCTGTAGGCTTCTTGTATTTTCATTGGTATGTCTTTATTTAGGTTGGGAAAGTTTTCATCTATGATTTTGTTGAATATGTTTTCTGTGCCTTTGAGTTGGATTTCTTCACCTTCTTCTATACCTATTATTCTTAGGTTTGGTCTTTTCACAGTATCCCATATTTCCTGGACATTTTGTGATAGGGATTTGTTGGGCTTAAGATTTTCTTTGGTTGATGAATCTATTTCTGCTAGTGTGTCTTCAACTCCTGAGATTCTCTCTTCCATCTCTTGTATTCTGTTGGTTATGCTTACATCTGTAGTTCCTGATCATTTACCCAGCTTTTCTATTTCCAGCATTCCCTCAGATTGTGCTTTCTTTATTGCCTCTATTTCAGTTTTTAGGTCTTGAACTGTTTCCTTGAGAGATCTGTTGATAACTTGTATTTTTTGGTTAGATTTTTCTTCCATTTCTTTAAGAGATTTTTTCATGTCCTCTTTGAGGTCCTCTATCATTTTCATGAAGATGCTTTTAATGTCATTCTCTTCCTGTTCATCTGCATCGTGATGTTCAGGTCTTACTGGTGTATGGTTCCTAGTCTCCGGTGGTGTCATATTGGGTTTTCTGTTCTTGGATGTGCTTTTACCTTGTCCTCTTCTCATCCTTTCTTCTGGTGGGTGTAGCAAGAGTTTCTTGTTCTCCTGGTGGATGTGGGACCAAGATTCTCTTCTGGTAGATGCAAACAGATTCAATACTCTGATGTCGGTCCTCTTCTCGTGGATGGAGATGTCACTGTTACCCGGGTGTCAACCAGTGCTCCTGCGTGCTGGGTCCTGCGGGCCGGCAGTTGGAGGCAGAGCTGTCACTGGGCCTTCGTGTGTTGGATCCCACCACCGAACTCCGTCTGGCACGCAGGTCGCTTGCATCAAATGACTCTGAGCAGCGATGACGAACAGAAGCCGGAAACAGCTCCTGGCCTACCTGGGCCGGTGGATGGAGATCTGGCTGCCTCTGGGTGTTTGGTGTTCGGAACCCGCTGCCGCCGAAATCGGTCCAGCACGCAGGTCGCTCGTGTCAGATGACTGAGCTGCGATTACGAACAGCAAATAACAAGTTTCTTACTTGCTGTTGAGTTCTGTAAGTTCCTCAAATATTTTTTTAAATCAATCCTTCTTGGACAGTTATTTAAAATCATTCTCCCATTCCATGGGTTGCCTTTTCACTTGACTGGTTTTTTGTTGCTTGTGCAGAAATGGTTTAGTTTGATGTCATTCCACTTGCTATTTTTTTTGTCTTTTTGCATATAGTTTTAGTGTCAAGCAAAAAATCACAGCCAACACCAATTTCAAGGCTCTGCTCCTGTTTCCTCCCTATCCCTTTTACATTCTCAGTTGGTATGTCTAAGTCTCTTTTGTTTATTTTGAGACAGTGTCTTACACTGTAGCCCTGGATGTCCTGGTGTTCACTATGTAACCCAGGTTGACCTTTAACTCATGTCAATACTCCTGCCCCTAGTCTCCTGACTGCAAGGATTATGGGTGTGAGCTACTACATCTGGCTTATCTTTAAGTTTTAAATTCATTTTGAATTTGTTTTTGTGTCTGGTATGAGATGAGGTTCCTATTTCAAATTTTTATATGTGAACACTCATTTGTCCCAGCATCATTTATATTTATCGAATATACACAACGCACAAACAAACACACACTCACTTATATCCCTAGTGCTTTAACATATATCTTTCTCTCTGTCTCAAAGGATGCAGCTGTAACAAAGTAAATGTAATTATAACTATTTTGGTATATGTACAAGGGCCTAGGAATTAAAAATCAAATAAAAAAATCTCTGTCCTGAAAACTTGAAAAATATCAAAGGAAGACTACCTGATGTGGTTGAATAAGAATTAACATTTAAATACACTTATGTGAAAGATGGCATATGTTATCTATATTGTTTACATAATTAGATCCTAGAATAAGCCAAATAAACCCTTGTTTTATACCAGACATAATCCCACAGTTCTGTATCATGGAGTTGCTATAAAATCAAATGAAAGAACACACTAAAAGACTATTTTAAATATTAGATATAAAATACTGTTGGTATTCTCAGTGTCCCCCAAAACAAGCCCAGCCATGTTGGCATCTGTTTTCACAGAACAAACTGACATGTTTTACTCACTGTCTCTTGGTCTGTAAGTCTGGACCCATTGCTGCCCATTTTAAAATTAGATCGTAACTAATCCTGAGATTAGATTAGATCGTAACAAGACCCTGAGAGACACATCAGTCTTGGCTCATTCTAGACATTGAGGGTAGCTAGTGAAGTGTGTAGAGAGAGAGCTGTTTCAGTTTGGATGTCTGGTTCATAGCTACTGTGGGCAAGTTGTCTGTGTTTCCAGTATCTGGAGGCCTCTCATGTCACTAGAAATCCCTTCTTCGTCCAGATTTCCCAGAATTGTGACAAGTTCAATGTAAACCCTTTCCTTCACAGAAATTTCAAGGTGAATGGCAAAGCAACTTCCTCCTTGGTTTTGCTGCTGTCTCCGACCCTGCACATGAGATTAAGGCATTGAAGTTTCTACTCATAGCGTCATAAAACACAAACACTACTTGTTTGTATTTTTAAAGGACACATTTTTTCTTTCTTGTATTTATACTAGTTATAGGTCTTTAGCAGGTATTTTTTTCCTTGCTTTGGGTTAATGAGTAGTTTTTTTGGTAGCAAGAGAGTGAAAAACGAATCCCTGTTGTCCCTGAAAACTCATTTAATTACAAAGCATTTTGAGCCCCATTTGACCATTTTTTTTAGTTTGTTTGTTTCTCACCTAATGTCATCTTCCCCACTCTGCCACAGAATGTGTTTTGCAGTTACAGAATGAGGATAAAAATAAAACAAATGCTTGGGAGGCACTTCGAGATAGCTCAAGGTAAAGAGCCACACAAAAGTGCATAGTCACAGGCAGGAATGGCTAATTAATTGTGCTGCATTTAAGGGATAAAATGGAGCAATTAATGCATTTAATTGCTTCATTGAAACAGAAAATTCTTTTGTAGCTTACCTAACTTCTTGGTGTAGTGAGAATGCTTTATAAATTTATTACTGACTGCATGGCCCTTGATTAGGGGAATCTGGTTATATAGATCTCTTTGTATTTGTATTTTCCACTTTGTAAATCCAGACTTGAATTCTGGATTCTCATTTTGAGTTCTTAGTAGTAGGTAGGGAAAGGCAGAAAAGTGAATTCTTTTCCAAAAATTAGACCAGTTGGAATACTTCTCGGTATCTTAAATTTCATGATGTAATGAATCTTGTTTAACACATTATATTTTTTACTCAATATGGACACAACACAAGTCATTTTATTTTAAGAAAAAAAAAACATTTATTTTGACCAAGGACAATGTTGAATTTAACAGTTTTGGACTTACACCTTAGAGTCATGGTCCAGAGATCTCACCTTGCCCTAGAGGAAAGATAAGGGGTGTTGAGTGGCAAATGCTGCATTCTACGGCAGCTGGGGTAGTGAGCCCCATTTCATGCTTCATATTTAGCACTTTCAGCACACTGTATTTTCCATTCTCCAGAGGTTCTGTTTTTCTAACTTACAAAATTGCATCCAGAATGAGTTTTCCAGAGATCTGAAATGGAACCTGAGCCTTCTCCCCTGAGGCTGATGACACATGGATGCCGGGGCTTTGTCGGGATTCTGGATCCTGTCTGTGTCAGTTGCCTTCGCTCCTCATTCATCTTCAGCATTGGAAAGCTCTAGTTGCCTCACTGTTTTTCCCGGTGGAGTCAGTGCCTGAGAGCAGGGTTGAGCTCAGTTCTTTCCCCATTCACTTGGTGGAGCTGATTGGAATACTTCCTTGATGTGATGAAAATGTTGTTCAGACTTTATGTAGGGATTCACGGATCTCTCAAAGTAATACATAATACTCCATCTTGGGGATTTGATTATGAAGTTCACTTTTTATTCCATCACCAACTAACTGCTCTTTCTATTGTGGAGTTGGAGAGACTATACTCAGAGTGAACCATTTCAGGGAAGGCTACTATTTCTCTCATTGTAATGCTAAGTAATACAAGACAGGAGTTGATGAGAAAAGTAGTAATCACTGACTGACTTCCAAGATGGGCAAGGGGGACTATATATATCTTCTCATTTTACAATGAGCAGCTAACTCTCTTTCAATGCTATCAGCTAAGAATGCAAGTTCTCTACAAATACTCTTTTTATCCTCAGACTAACCTTATGGAATCAGAGGTATTATTATTCAGGCTTTGCAGGAGAGAGAAAACAGCACAAAGAGACTTGGCTTGTGGCAAGCACCCAGTTAGTAAGATGAGGAACCTGCAGAGCAGTTTCACTCCAGTGTGGAGTGAGATGCTCAGTTTAACTATCTCAGTGGGGCTGACTTATCTTTTGACTTCTCCTTTATCCTGGCATATCCCAGAATGCATTTCTAACTTTAGAAAGCACATAGCAAAAGACACACAAGAATTATATACTATTAAAATAGCCTGTCTGGGGAAGTAGATATATCTGTTTTCAAATAAAGTTACAATAACCTCATTGTTTTGGGATATAAAAATAGTATGTGCTTGTAAAGAAATATGGAGCAATACATAAAAGACAAATGAAAAATTATCATTATTGGAAACCTCACTACCTAGAAGCATTTGTATAATATTTGCTGGTATTTCATTTCTCAGTGCACAAGTGCACTTAAATCATTAAAAAAAACACAATACATATTATTTTGTAATCTATTTCCATGGTTACAATGTGTTGGGGATATATATGTCTCTGTTACAGTGGGCATAAGTATATAACATTTTTAAAATATCTTAATAGAACTCCTCACTTCTGATTTGGTCAGCAAAAGAAAGAATTGCTGAATTCTAAGTTAATCATCATGTTTTAAAATAGTAATTCAAGTCCCAACTTCCCAGGTTAAATATATGAGATGATGGGGAAACCACATTATCTTCTCTCTATTTCTCCAGCTAAATACCTTCTTATTTATTTTCCTTTTTTACTTAATTTTTTCATACAATATATTCTGATAATGCCTCCCCCAACTCCTCCCAGATCCTCCCCATCTCCTTAAGTACCTAACTCCAGGCCTTTGATTTCTCTCTCTCTAAAAAGCAAGCGAACAAACAAAACATCAAGGTCCCTTGTATAATATAGTTTCCAGTGTGTATGTGTGTGTGTTTTAAAGTTTATTTTTTGAGAATTTTATATAAAAATATTACATGTAAATAATTCCTTTCTTCCTTTCTTCTTTTTAATTCCTCCCCTGCTACCCTCTATGCCTCAAATTCATGGCATCTTGTTCTTTAATATTATTGTTGCATCCATCCATCCATCCATCCATACATACATACATACATACATACGTACGTACATACATTTATTAATGCAACTTGCTGAGCTTGTATAGTGTTGCTTATATATTTATGTACTCAGGGCTGACTGCTTGTGATTGGATAACCTATCTAGGGACTCATCCCAGGACCAGACCAATTGTCCCTCACTCAGTAGTTAAAGATGATCTTTGGACAAAGAAAAGATTTCTGTCTTTGGGACCAACTTTAACCACGCCTTCTTTATCCTAAATCACGCATCTGGTGAGATTAAAGTATCAGTTCAGTGGTGCGGAAGCCATGTGCCATGCATAGGTACAGTGACTCTCCATGGTGGAAAAACAGAGAAAAAGAAAGCTAGGGAGTGTCCCCTTATTGATAGAAACATTAGGAAAGAATTCTTGACAGTTAATATGATCCTTCTTGTGGTAATCAGATTCCAGTTGAGTCTTTTGAAAGGAATTTCAGCGGAAAAGCAATTAGATGTTAAAAGAAAAGAGCTATCGGAATGTTCAGGTTTTAAGAATAATGTGGGGGTATGCTTTGGGTTTAAGAATTAAGAGGATGATGTCCAAGTAGTTAAATGAATTTGTGAAAATGGGTCAACGAAAGAGTACCTCATCCAAATGCCCAGTCCATTTTCAAGCAGGCATATTGAACAAATTCTTTTCTCATCTCATTTCCAGTAAATAGTCAGAGTAAGTATTAAGCAGGATTTTATATGTACAATTAGAAAGGATTTTATGCTTAGTATTATACTGGATTTTGGTGCAGATAAATTTGTGGAACACTTTCAGTTTTCAAGTCATCCTCTCTCATTAGAATAAAGCTGTACAGATAGGTTTTTAGGAGGTATCACATCAATAATGAATTATTAGTGTTGGCGTGGATGCAGCAGTGTTTTCAGAAAAACACTGTACTTGAGACAATGCAACAAAATAAAAAAAAGTTGTTTAGCTTTTCATCCTCTGCCAAGTATAAATTTGAAGAGGGAGCAGTAAGCATGATTCTTGGCCTTACAAGGATATAAACAAAAACCCAGTTTCTTCGGGGGGATGGGGGGAGAGGAGATTCTGTGCAGGGCAAGGTAAAGCTTTATATTGGGAGAAAGGCATCCTTTACTTGGGTGGAAAAATGCAGCATAGTTATTTTCTAATGTACCATCTTTTGGCATTCAGACAGGTTTTAAACAGAGGTGCAAGCTATTTTTTAAAATATTAGTTTATTTCTTATTTTACTGGTGTGAACCTCAAACTGTACTTTCTTGCTTTTCTAGAAAACGGCCCTCTTGACCTCCCACATGAACTGCATCTAGATCTTTCAGGACTCTTCTTGGCAATCAAGTGGATAACAGCTTATTTATGTAGACCACTTGGCCTCTGAAGTTTTTCCCATCATCTGAATCCTTTCCTTTACCATCAAACTAAGGCAGCATCCTTTCTGGCCTTGAGAGCTCTCAGGGTGAGAATCAGTCCGCTTGCCCTCCAGCTTTTATTTATCTGCCTCTCACTTAGATGTAGGCAACCTGCTGCTGAGTGGTGCTTCAATCCTCTCAGACCAGTGCCTTCTGATTGCTGGGGCTGTCTGTGTCCTGAGATCCCATTAGGAATGTTTGCTATTTTGCTAGCCTTGGAGCTTTAAACCATAGTTCAGTGGGACAACAACCTTGATTGTTTTAGTTCTCTGATGAAAAGATACCAAGAACTAGGGGCTTTCCCTGAAGTTTATTACTTCACACATAAGGTTGGTTCTTCCTAATAAAATAACTCAGGGCCCCCAATGAGATGACTATTGTTTGATGAGGTATAAGAGTACATGGGCAGATTGGAAGGCTCAAGTAATGTCCTGTCCCTTTAAACTGTGCCTTTCAGTAATGCCCCTGTACTCAAATGATTATTCCTGGCATAGTTGAAGTCAGGAATGTGAGCATCGACCAGTGCTGCCTTCAAGTCCTGGCTGAGACATTTACCATGCTGGTGACACTTGGGCAGTTCTTCATTTCTAGAGCAGTTTTATAATTTATTATATGGACATTGCATCAGTATATTAACAGTAGCAACTGTTAAGTGAGGTATGGTGTATAGGATGCTTTCCTAGTACCTGGCATCAAATCAATATTCAATGAAAGGTTCCTTAAGGTTCAACCACCTTCCAATAGCATCGTGGGCTGGGGACCAAGCCCTTGGTATATAGGTTCTTGGGTAGCATTCAAGATCCAAACTACAGCACCACTCTCAAGAACAGGAAGGGATGGCCTCAGAAGGCTCTGCAGTGTCATGTGCTGAGTTGGTGGAACTAATTTAAGAAAGTGCTGTGTTGGTGGGAGCAAGAGTTCAGTTCATTGTGGAGAAAGTTTTGGTAGGAATCTCCATGAGTATGGGCCAGTCACAGAGACAGCTAGGAATATAGATTATTTTCCCCATATGCCTTGATTAGAACAGGGGAGAGCTTTTGTTCTCTGTAGCACATTGATCTGATTCCAAAAATAATTTGATGTCAATTCCAAGCCAGTCATTATTTTAATTCTGGAGACAAGAAAAATGACCAAGGCAATGAATCTGCTCAAAAGGATTGTAGAATTCAAAATTTAATAGAACTTGGCCTGAGAACTTATGTTTGAGACTTCATTCTCCCTGTTAAAATGTTCAGGGATGTATATTTGAATTGAATCTTCTCATTAGCATGGTATTAGCACCTATGAGGTTCTATTAACACACTGCCATAGATAAGGCCAAGTACAAGGCTCAGGGAGTTTATGGTAAGGGCCTGTTTTCTCATATGGTGCTTTCTTGGGATCTTCATCTGGCACAAGGGTTAAACAAAGCCCTCACCTTGCCTTTGTTGTAACGTTGACACATTCATAAGGCCTTTGCCCTAAAGGCTTTCCCTCTCCAAAGGTCCTACCTTACAAGATGGCCTATCCAACATCCTGCCTATCATAAGTCCTTGCCTAGGATAAAGCCTTCTGTACTGGTTGATTTCTATCAGCTTGACACATACTTAGACATATTTGTAAATGTGGAATCTTAATTGAAAAAAATACCCCCATAAGATCTTCTTGTGGGATCCACACTGTAAGAGAAGCTAGGAAACTAGGAGGACCCTAAGAGAGACATACATGGTCCCCAGGAGAAGGGGAAAGGGACAAGATCTCCTGAGAAAATTTGAAGCATGGGAAGAGGGGGGAGGGAGCTAGGAGATAGGGAAGGGGAGAAGAGGAGGAGAGAGGAGGACATGAGAGAGCAGGAAGGTTGAGTCTGGGGAAGAATAGAAGAGAGCAAGATAAGAGATACCATAATAGAGGGAGCCATTATCGGTTTAAAGAGAAATCTGGCACTAGGGAAATGTCCAGAGATCTACAAGGATGGCACCAACTAACAATCTAAGCAATAGTCTAGAGGCTTCCTTAAATACCCTCTGATAATGAGATTGATGACTACCTTATATGCCATCCTAGAGCCTTCATGCAGTAGCTGATGGAAGTAGAAGCAGACACCCACAGCCAAGCACTGAGCTGAACTCCTGGAATCCAGCTGCAGAGAGGGAGGCATGATGAGAAAAGGGGTCAAGACCAGGCTGGAGAAACCCACAGAAACAGCTGACCTGAACAAGGGGGAGCTCAGGGGCCCCAGACTGATAGCTGGGAAACCAGCACAGGACTGATCCAGACTCCCTGAATGTGAGTGTCAGTGAGGAGGCCTCAGCAACTTATGTGGCCTCTGTTAGTAGATCAATATTTATCCCTAGCATACAAATGGACTTTGAGAGCCCATTCCACATAGAGGGATAATCTGTCAGCCTACACACATGGGGGAGGGTCTAGGCCCTGCTCCAAATGATATGACAGACACATCCCATTTTCAGTTCTCCTCTTCTCCTGAACATCCAGAACATGAGGAATTTTTGGCACACAGTCTTACTCTTACTACCATGAACTCTGTCATGCCTTCCCTGTCAATATGCACTGAAACTCCAATCAAAATAAACCTGCCTCTTAATGCTGGTTTGATTGTGTGTTTTGAGGAAGTAAGAAAACTAACTAGCTGTGTATTACCATTGTCTATAGACATTTCATTTCTACAGTCCTTGCTTGCTTTACTTTGGACCATTTATTGACATTTCCAAGGTTTTCATACCTTATTGTAGATGAAAGATTAACATCTGCCTTCTTGTTGTTTCTGAGAGTTGGAGATATATACCATCAGCCTTTGATGACTATAGGAGATTTGTCCCAAGACCTCCCTTAGATACTAAAAGCTGCACATGGTCACCTCTCTTATATAAAGTTTCATAGCATTGTACTTGACCTATCCATGTGTCTTAAAAATCATGCCTAGATTATTTATCATAAAAAGTTGTTTTTATCATATTGTTTACAGAATAATTATAAGAAAAGTCATATTTAACACAGACAGTTTTTCTTTTTAACCTGTGGTGGCTGGTTGAATTTTCAGAACCCATAGGCATCTCCATCTCCAATCATTCAACAACTATTTACTAAGCACTTACTATGATCCATCCGTTGTTCTGGGTTCTTGGAATACAACACCAAAGTTGACATAGATTCTAGCTGTCTTCAAATTTATGTCATAAAACATGGAGAAAAGCAAATAGATGATATACAAAGAAATATGGGGATTCATAGTATATCACTGGATGATAATAATTAGCATATGGGAAATATGAGAAGAACAACATGGAAATTGTAGAATTAAAGGATTGGGGGAGTCAGGTATAGTTATAGGAAAGGTCGTAGTTGAGGATTGAAGGTGACCTTATGTATTCTGTGAATAATTTGGTGGAAGCACCTTTTAGAAAGAGTGAACACATGATGCCATGTCCTTTGGGACTGTGGGATTATGTCTGCAAAGTTAATAGCTGAAGAAGAGAAGATGAAAGGCAGTATGGCTGATGAAGGGTAAGGGAGAAAGGAATATGTAAGTGTACGTATGATGAATAATAGACAATGTCCAGTTGCATTGTTATAGCAAGAGAGCATGAATGGACTGAGGCAGGCATAAAACTGTTTTTGTGTAATCCATGTCCTTGAGGTTTACATTAAGGAGACATATAGGATCAAGACACTGCCCACTAATTAACCTGTATCTTGTTATTTAGTCACTGCCAAGAAAAGACACTCGGACTCACACTGGTCTGTTATGTCATCACAGGAACATAATTTATTAAACTTGCTTTCATATGGTCATCATCATATCCATCTCCTGTTGATAGGCATGGCATTTATATGTATTCAATGAAACACATGCATATATATTATATTTATACATAACATATATTGATATGTCTTATGTACATATAAAGTATATGTAAGTCTGAGATGAGAGACATAAGGAGATTTCATTGATTTCCAGTGAAAAATTTCAAGACAACTAATAGTTCAGTTCACATGTTATAAAGGTATAGTACTCCCTGCTTATCTTTGTTATAAAGTTGTATATATCTTTATTTTCTGTTTGTGTCTAACTGCCTCTGCATTAGAATCCTGTGGCAACTCAATTGTTGTAGTTGCATGCTGTTACCAAATCCGTGGCACTCAGTCTCTATTCTCTCATTGGATCTTTTTCATTTTACAGGGGTTTGGGCCTCCTGAAAATGTAAATACAAGTAACACTACTCCAGACTACATCAGCCAATATTAGTGGTGACTCACTGCAACTAACTCAATTGAAATGGTTATGAATGTTCTATTTTTGTATAAGGAATACAGTTAACATCTGAAAGCTCATTATATATCATTAGCGATTATAATTTTATAATGACCCTTGGTATAGTCTTCAATTTTAAGAAAATGCATTAGTATGTTGTTCACCTACTGCTGAAAATTCAACCCCTTTTCACTCTGATTATTTCCATTAGAAGTTCTGTGGATGTCTTTCCATATTTTCACTCTGAGTTTTAAGAATAAAGTGGGAATTAATCGTGATATTTTTTAAATTTAAGAATGCAATTTAATTCTCCATTCTCTTTTCTTCCTCCAAACTCTCTACTTTGCTTAAAGTTCATCGCTTTTTTCATCAATTGTTATTGCATGCATACATATATTTGTATATACATACATATTTCTGAATATAACCCATGAAGTCCATATAATGTTACTTATATGTATATGTTTTCAGGCCTGACCACTTAGAACTGGACAACCAATTGTTGTGCTCTTTTCTGGGGAGGATCACCTCTCCAGCTCCCAGCTTTCCTCAGTTGCCTGAAGTTCTTTGTGCAGGGTTGAGGACTCATGGGCTTTCCCCTGGCATGTTTGTTGATGTCATCCTTGTTTGGCTCATATTTAGGCAGTTACATTAAGGAGACATACTGGGTGTGGCTTCTGATGTTGCTGGGAGACACAATCACACAGCAAAGTCTCTAGTCCTCTGGCTCTTACAATCTTTCCACCCCTTCATACATAATGTTTCCTGAGCCTTAGCTGTAAGAGTGTTTGTAGATATATCCATTGGGACTGGGATCCAACATTTTGACTGGTTGTGGTTTTCAAATATTTATTTTTAAATAATTTATAGAGTTCATTGTTTCTTCATAAGATCCTACCCTCCTTCTTCTCTAGCTCCTCCCATGTTGCTGCTACTATATCTCCCTCCAAATTCATGTCTTTTTCTGTATTTATAAATGCATGTGTTCTCACACACAAATGTGGACACATATGTGCACACATTATACACACATGCATATACATGTGTGCATTCATATGTGTTTGCTTGTATACACATCCACTCACATATGCGCACAAAGAAACAAATCAAACATTTTCCAATCACATACCAAAATCCAACTTACCATTTTATGTTTTAGTTTCCCCAGAGTACTGTAATTATTGTAGGTGATTATATAAATTTAATTTATAGAGCATTGCTATATTACCTGAAAACTGGAATCAATTGATAACTCCTAGTCTTCAAATATAAACATTTCAGATTTATTTCAACATATTGTCTTCTGTTCATTTATGTCACTATTGATTATTATTGACTCATTTTACATGTAAGGTACAGAGGATGTGTTCAATGTATTCTATGGCTTTATTTATGTTGATAAATTGTACCCTTCCACGTGCCTGTATATTTTTACTCCTTAAGAAGTTTTAGTAGGCTGGAGAGATGGCTCAGAGGTTAAGAGCACTGACTCTTCTTCCAGAGGTCCTGAGTTCAATTCCCAGAACCACATGGTGGCTCACAAACCATCTATAATGAGATCTGATGCCCTCTCCTGGAGTTCATGAATAATGCAGTAAGAACACTATACATAATAAATAAACTTAAAAGAAGAAGTTTTAACTAAGTACTGCTTTAGAAGCCATTTGCAGATATTATAAAAACATCGAGTTGTTAAGGGAAGAAAAATTCAGCATTTTTTTTTTTTGCTTTGGTGCTAATTTATATGTTATCTTCATGCACACACACAGATAATATCTGATATATGTATATATTCACCAGGTAAAAGCCCAGATTCTGAATTAATTCTGTAAACATTTTAAGGACTAAAACACAATGGAGATAATATTTGATTTGTAGTTGTTACTATAATGATCTTGAATATTTTCCTGTTTGGTTTGTTCTGAGGTATTGTATGGATATTTCCTCATAGTCTGTTTAAAATTCCTTTTTTAATTGGTTATTTATGGTGTACAGGAGAATTTCTAATTCTAGCATGTTGATTTATACGCTGCCACCCTTACTGAACCTAGTGCTACTATTTTGTTGATTCTACTTGGATTCTATTAAGTGACAATCTTCTCAAATGATTGGTCACCTCCATCCTAGACTGTTTTCTTTTTACATGATCTTATTGCATTTTTTGTAGTCTCAGTAAAATAGGTCATAATGTCTATGAAAATGGACATATTTTTCCTTTCTCAAATGTAAATGAATGTCTCTAATTTCACAACAAATCATGATATTTATTGTTGATTTTACAAAGCAAGTAGTTTCCTTTGTAATTGGGTAAGGTTTTAAAAGTAAAATCATTTTAATATCTATTATGAAGTTTGTGTGCATGTATAACATGTTATTACAGAGAACCAAATTGACATTTTTGTGTGTACCTGTTTATTTTTTTTTTAATTTTCAGTCATACATTAATTGAAAAAGATTAAGTGTCTGGAGGTTTAAACATCATTGTAGGAACTTAACTACATCAGTGAGTATAACATTCCATGATTCCGGTTTCTTGGAGCTTACAGTTTAACGACAGAAGACAAAAAAAGCAAATATAAATAAGACAATTGTGTGTTTACATACAGTAGAAATAGAAAGGATAGTGTAAGTAAGGAATGGGGTGTGGTGGAGGAGCTGGTACTGTTAGTGAGGTGGGATGACAGTTCATGCTGCTGAGTAGAAGCCTGGTACAGCTTTTTTTAGCTTCATTCTGACCTAATATGCTATATGGTGAGAAGGTGAACAAGGAGAAAAGCCATAGGCTCTGACGGTTAGAGGTCCTCCACGGATAAGCAGCTTGGTGGTCTCCATGACAGTACTATTTAAGGGCACTGAAACCTTTGGCAAATGGGTCTTAGTGGGAAGATCTGTAGGTCTGCATGAAGATGTTTGGGGATAGGTTTTCCAATTCTTTCTCTCTGCTTCCTGGCCATGAATTGAGCAGTTCACTTTGCAATGCATTCCTTGCTCTTCCATCAGCTAGTGCATCTGAGCCTTAAAGCAATGTGTGTGTCTAGTCTTGGACTAAAATCTCCAAAATAAACATTTTTCTTTTTAAGATTGTTTCAGATATTTTGCTATAGCAACATGAACCTAAGACAGAAAGGAATGTATACAAGAGCTCATTATGCTCACCTAAAGGATGACAGAAACAGAGCCAATGGGTGGCACTGGGGTGAAGAAATCTACTTCTAGTGAACTGGGGGTTTCTGACCAATTGCCTACAGGGAATGAAAGAAATTAAGAATTTTGTCCTTGGGGATGTACTATTTTGTTATTTCTAAGTGTTTAGGATGGTAAGAAGAGATAGCATGCTATCTATTTTTATTTCTTTATTACTTCATCTGTATGCATATTTGGCTACACGTATGCCTTTGCCTCACTTGCATGTCTGGTATCTCCAGAGGCTAGAAGAGGGCATTGGATTATCTGGAAATAGAGCTAGGGATGAATTTGAGCCACTTTGTAGTTGCTTGGAATCAAACATGGGTCCTTTGTAAGATCAGTAAGTGCTCTTAACAATTGAGCCATTTCTTCAGCCCCTACCATATTATGTTCTCTTAAAATGTAGAGAACTCACTTGGCAGTACAGGCTCTCCTCTGTCACACAGGGAGCTTCGTACTTCTGCATCAGAGTCTTGGGACTCAAGACATGTCACTACTGATGAACAGAAGAGAGAGACTCTAACAGATTGAACCATCTCACTTACCTCGTTGAAATCAGGCAGAAAGTTCTTAGGTAAAATGTTTCTTAATTGAAAATTCTTGTTGATTCAATTGTCAAAGAAAAGTTGCTGAAAAAAGTTTCAACATTCTTCCTTATGTTATTGGAATAATTTACTTTCTAGGCAAAAATCACATCTAGAAAAATCTTTGCTCTACTTTAACAACAACAGTAAGGTCAGGGTTCCTAATTGTGCTTACCTGGGGCAGTCTAACTGCTTGAAGCAAAAGGCAAACCATTTGATAAATCTTCTGCTGTCTTTAAAATTTAAAGGAAATCATGCCATTCAATCATAGTCTAAAAAGTTTTCTTCCTTTAAAATATGTCCGAAATAAAGGATACTTGCATTCAACAGCAAAAAAGTGCATTTTTTTTTTTGTGTGTGTGTGTGTGTGTGTGTGTGTGTGTGTGTGTGTGTGTGTGTGTGTGTGTGTTGCTGAGTCTCAAACTCAGGACCTTGCACATGGTAGGCTGGTGCTGTGCAATTGAGCTGCCTCTCCAGCCCCTCTGAGGTCTTTATTTTTCTGTAGGGCATAGGCTGCTTACAGCTCTGCTTTGTGCTTATCCACTCGCTACTCTAAGTCGTTAACCCTGATCTTGAGAACTATGGTGGCTTTATAGGCAATGCCCAAAAGGGGAAGGAACATAAAAAAAAAAAATAGGTCACCTCTTCTTGAGATCCTACTTGTATTTTCTCGATGCTCAGACTCCCTGTCTAGGTGCAAGACTCTTGCCTTCCAGAGCTGCAGATGTGCCTGGATGCTCTTGCAATGCTGTGCTGAATGTTGATCTGGGATTTCAGGTCCCCTGCTATAAACTCAGTTTTAGCAGTGACTCTGTCCTTCAGTCCTTGCCTGAAGTTGTCAATGAGACCATCAGGCAGTAGGGAATAAAAATGCACAATAAACTAGCAAACAGCATGAAGACAAATCATAACAGACATTTCATTTCCTTCTTGGATAGAGTGACAGGCCTCATAAACCAGGGGGAGGGGTAATGGACAAGATCTATGTGGCTTGCTTGTAATTACTTCTGAAATATTCAGGGTATGGCTGGGCCATGCTTTGTGTTTCCACAGAGACTAAACTATTCTAAGTAAACAAGATTTTTGCTACGATGCCTGACTAATCTGCTTCCCTTCCCTGAGACTCCACACCCAGCCTGGTTAGTTAACGTCAGACTTGAACAGTTAAAGAGAGAAGACTTACCTAGAGAGATACCAAAAGAGTTGGGGCTTCTAGAAAGTCACAGTTCAAGCACCTGGAGGATTTAGGATTATAAAGTTACAAATATCATGACTTGACAATGAATGCTGTCTTTTAAAAAAGAGTCCAAGAAGAAATGAGATGGCAGTGTAAGGATTACAGAATGGAATAATTAAAAAGAGATGCTATAGGCAAAGGATTCCAGAATGCTTTGAGATGGGTTAGATACTGAGCTTATTTTTTAAATGAAATTTATTTACTTTATGTATATAAATGTTTTTTCTTGAACATATGTATATGTACCACATATGTACCTGATGCCCAGGGGGTTCCAGAAGAGGAAGTCACATTCCCTGGAACTGTAGTTATGGATAGTTATGAGCCAGCGTGTGAGTGATGGGAACTAAACCCAGGTCCTCTTTAAGAGGACAAGTGTTCTTAGCCACCAAGCTGTCTCTTCAGTCCCTTGGGTTCATCTTAAACCAATTAAACAACAGTTTCAAGCATGTACCAGCTTATAGGAAAAGTAGAATAAGATACATTGTTGATGTCCCCATAAAACGAGACAAGGAGGGCAAAAGCCCAACTTCTTACAAAACAAACAAATAAAACCAACCCAATCTCATGATTGGCATGCTTTTGACAGTGGGAAGTTCTGTGGCTCTTTACTGTGAGTGATAGGCCATTCACTTAATATTTATGTATTTAAATTTCAATTGAAAGCAAGGCAGATAAACCCTTTGTGTTCTCTTTGTTCAACTGAAGGATGGTTGTGTTTTATCTTCCCTATCCAACCTCTGTTTATTTTCTTTAAGAGAAAGTGGATCATTCTTATCCTCAACAGAAACTTTGAACAGTGTTGATCCAAGTGAAAGAGGGCTTTGTACTGTAAAAGAGAAGAGAAGAACATTGTTAAAGAGGAACTTCTTTGCTTCCATTCTGCTTCAGCCCGGTTACTATCTCAGACTTCCCATATTGTATGTGGTGACGCAGAGTGGCATGTGTATGTCACATTCCCCAGTGAGGTAGACTGTAAACTCCACTGAATACAGGCAACATGTAAGTTCGGGTTTGCTGTTTCCTAACTGAGTATGGTGCCTGGCACTTATTAGTCTCTCAATAAATGAAGGAGCTATGAATGAGTGAATAAATGAATGAATACATCTTTGATCTTTGATATTAAAATACAGAATGAATAAAAAAATGCCTCAACAATCAACAACCCCTTGAAGCTGAGTAAAGCCACAGTCATTGCCTATTGAAAGGGTTTTTGTTGAGGACAGGTGCTTTTCCATACATGAGAGGGGGTGGGGGGATGTTGGAAAGAGGCAGATCTGTGGTACTCTGAGCACAGGATGGCTGTGAGTGGGCCTGATTCCAGCCCTAGTCTCAGCTTAGTTTTGATCACTGTTCCTGGGGGTGTTTCCCTTTTATCATGTCCTCGAAAGCCTATTTAAAGGCACTCTGTGGGTCCTTTTGATTTAGCAAGTCAAAGCGATCAAAGCCCTGAGAACTAGACATTGTTACCTCACTCTGGAAGGCTGCCTTATCTCTCTTCTTAATTCCCCTTCATTAGTTCATGGAGTAGGAAGCTGGGATTCACTCACTGAAGAGCAGGGGAAGTGCCAGGGGTTGGGGATTGTCACAGCAGTTGAACACAATTGGCAGAGTGATTTTCTAGCCCTTGGAAGTCCAAGATGCTTCCTTAATGGTCACACTCTTCCCCACCCCTTCCCAGTGACGAGACAGGAAGAAAAGAGATTTCAGCAGGGGAGAGGAAAGTGATGAATTCAAGCTTTTACCATATAGTTATTCTATGGAGTCAAGTGGAGGATGGTGCTGACTTTTATTGCTGATACATGTGAGTCTAATCTTCTGGGGACTCTTTATTCTGTGCCTTGTTATTTTTCATATTTGCTAATAATTTTCAGTATTATCCATGCAAATATTACTGGTGTTTCCTTTTCCTTTTAAGCTCAATGTATATAAAACAGTGTGCATTCCAGTGGCTCTGATGGACTGGAGAGGTTAGAAGGCAGCACAGAATGGGTAGTGGGGATGGAGCACTTGTTCAGACCACATTGCAAAGTAGGTGGTGTTTTTCTTAGCCTGTATGGGAACAATGCCAGCTGAACTTGGAGCGACTGTCTTGTTGATTTTTCAAGATCTCCTGTGTATTTTACACAGAAATCTGTAAAATACACAGGAGAAATAAGCTGGTGTTCAGAACTGTGTTTAGAGCAATGGAGAGCTCAATTCTGAGTTTGGCAAATAGAAATGCTTGCCTTGTCCTCTATGATGTTAGTCCCATTTGCATCAATGTTTTTCATCTCACTTACAAAGCTTGAACATGCTGGCCAGCTATTAGAATGGGTCCTAGGGTTTAGAGAAGTTGGGCTTCATTATATTTTAGACATGTGCCCCCCATTTGTTTTTTGATTGGGAAAATGATTTGGGATTGAATCCCAGCTTAGAATCCAGCACTCTGTCATATCTAACCCCACTCAGGATTATCTTTAGCAGCCAATGAAGCCCCAGTAAATCATCTTGAAAAAAAATAATAAAATTCCTTTAAAAATGCTATTTGTAACTTTGATGAGATCCTCCTTCTAGGAAAACATGTATATGTGATTGGGAATGAGGGACAGGTGACACAAATCTGCTCCCACTTGAGGGTCACGTTCAGTTACAAAGGAGCCATGGGGACTCACAGGGAATCAGGTGGAGCATATGCTGTGACTCTTCTGTGATGAGAGTGTTCCAGCTGGAAGAGAAAAATTCAAATATCTCATTAGCTAGACCGACTTTACATTTCATCTGCTTGTACTTCTGTCAAAATAGTGCACACACATCTCCTAACAGCTCAATTCAGTGTGGGGACTCTGCTCTTGTAGACTCTGACAGATTAATGCCGGTGAAGGAAAACATTTATAGTAATGAAAGGAGAAAGGAAAGGTAACTTTATTCTTAACACATAAAGGAGTCAGTTAGGCTGAATTTATTGTATGCCCATGTGGGAACAATTTTTTGTCTTTCTTTCACTCTTAAAATGTGTGGACTACAGTTGTGACAAAGTCATCAGGAACAGTCTGGAAATACTGCTTAAAAGAAAAAAAAGTTTATTTATTTTAGTTTGTGAGTACAAATGTTTGCGTCCGTGTATGTATGTACACCACATGCGTGTCTTGTGCCCACAGAGGGCAGAAGAGGTATCAAATCATCTGGTATTGGAGTTAGAGACAGAGATGGTTAAGACACCCTCATGAGCTGCTGTGTGGGTGCTAGGAACCAATCCTGGATCCTCTGCAAGAGCAGTCAATCCTCTAAGTAGCTCCTCAGTCTTGTAATTTTTTTAAATAATATATCAAAATTTCTGAAATATTGATAAATCACATTCTTTTACCTGTATCCTGTGTTTCAATTCTTTGTGAGACTAATTTAGGTGTGTTGCTTTATTTAAGAAATGATCTCCAATAATCACTACAATTTGGTCTGTGGTATAATGACATTATTTACATATGACATAATCATTTTTGTATTGAAGCCACAATAGCATCAGTACTGAGATGTTCGTTATGACTTGGAGGACTCCGAAAGCAGAACTGGTTGTTTACTCCTCTGTGATCTCCATTCGTTTTGTTTTCTTTTCCTATTTCTTCCAGCCATATGAATGACGCAGCCCAGTTTCTTTGCCACAGTAAAGAAACTTTCTTATCACTGAAGCCCTGACACATTCCCTGATATTTCTCAATGGTGTTTTATGAGCTCTCTGTAACTGTCAGCATCCTATATAGGATAAGATATAGTGTGAAGGTGTAGCTTGAACAGCCAACATTGTTCTTGTATCTGAAGTTCAAAGATACCAAGTAATACAACTGATGACATGAAGGTCTTCCTCTGTGTTTGTGTTAGCTGTCTGCTTTTCAAGTTCATATCTTTCCTTCCAGTCAGGGAAGGATGATGACATCTTTTGCTTTTACACAGGAAGGCTCTGGGATGACTTGTACTCCCCTTTCCTTGAGTTGAGAAATTTTATTCCTATAATGAACATTTGTTTGTTTTACCCTGAGATTTGGTTGGAAAAAATGGAAACCAGGGATGGATTGAGATATGATAGGTGTGTGCATGTTGTGATTTTATAGCTCTGAAAATAATTTAATATCTCTGGAAAAAACTTTAATATGCTTATAAGTAATTTCATATTCTTATATTTCTTGCAGCATTTACATTTATCTTTCTCTGGCAAGCTTGGAAGTCTGATTTGTAGACAAAGGTTTCTTTTGTTGGTTGTAAATACCAGCTTTATTTAGTTTAGTATTTACCTGCGTATCAGTTTCTTTGGCCATTAACTTTTAAAGTTTATATATTCCTTGTATCACCAGTAAGCAATGCATAGTTTGTATATAGCAAATTCACATTATATATACATAAATATATATTTAAATTTACATTATCAACCTTTGTTCTTAAACCAAACACTTTAATCCATTTATATTAGTTTTATCTAATACATTTAAATTCATACCTATAATCTCATTTTGTGTTTTCAGTTTCTAAGTTTTTAGGGTTTCTTCTTTTTAGTCATCTTCTTTTCTGTATTTCCCCTATGCTATATAAAGTTATAATCTCCATGAATAGTCCTGTCATGGTTTTTCTAGATACCCTCGAGGTTATGCTCAACAAAATCTCCCATTTATGGTTATCTCTATTTTCTCCCAGGGCAATACAAGAGCTTTAAAATAAGATCTATTCATTCCCTTCTGAACTTTCATGCTGTTTTCTTTATTCTACTTAGTTTTTAGCCCCATGAATTAGGCATCATGGTGAGCAAAACATAATCACAGTGACAACTCATCCTTCACTTTTGAAAATAGAATCTTAGCATTTGACTCTTTACTACCTATAAATTATATGTAATATCTTTACTGTGTTCCCTTACTTAGTAACAGACCCCTCAGACCGAGCCTCTGGTGTTGTTAATTCTTCATTAATCTGTAATGCTGGGGCAGTGTCATGTACTGAGCAGGTGCTTAGTAAATGCTTTCTGGCTCATCGATTTCACATCCTAATATACTCATGAGTTTTCATTAAATGAGAAAATTTAGCATCCAAATGAAAACATTTGGAGATTCTTTTGCTGTGGCTAGTCCTGATTTGCCATGCTTCACTGGTGTGAGACTGACTCAACTGGAAATTTTAATTACTAAGCTAGTTTGGCACTGGAAGTGGTGTGTAGGAAGATAAATAAACAATGAGGAAAAAAAGAACTGTTTTTTTTTGCCTTTGGGAATGCAGTAAGAATAACAGGCTTCCAATTTTCATTTGCTACTTGTCTACCTAACTATAGCCTTTCCATTAGTTCGCATAATATTCACATTCTGTAGAAAAAGCCATTATGTATTTTATTCTTTTGTCTTGTGCTGTGTCCTCTAGGGCTTTGGTAGAACTAAGATACTCTACAATCACTTTCTTTTTATCCATCCTGTTCTTTTTTAATATCCTAGCATCTTTCAAATAAAAAGTCTGTTCTTTTTTTGTTAGTCTAAGGACATAAAAAGAAGACTCTTCTTTTGTTATGCACTGAACACCCTTGTTAATTTTAGTGTTATTGCTTCCACATGGTTCATCCAGAAAAATATTTCCCACAAGTAGAAACATTTTTTTTCTTGCCTAAAAGTATCTGATCTAAGGAAATATCTTAGAAATAATCTGAATTAGCTCAGGATAACAATTGAGGACTCCATGTTAGACCTTTCCCACGCATCAATTATAGCCTATGGCCAAAGCCATGTTATGTTAATCAGGAGTTGCTTCTATTTATTTCCAAGCTACTTGCTTAAAAGACTCATGCATTTTCTTCGGTCATATTCAGTTTGCTTTGATGCAATTTAAGCATAAGTAAAATGTTGAAACATGGTGGTAATGGAGAAGAGAGGCTCCCATCATAAAGAACAAAGAATAAAGAACAAAGAGGTGACAAAGTGTGATGGCATTCCCTGCTCCCTCACAGTGACCATTTGTTTCTTTGCTCAAATTTTGAAGAGCAATGTATGCTACCCTTTCAATAACACTTCTCTTTAGAAGTGAGACAGGGGGCTGGCTGGGTGCAGACCTTGCGTGTAGATGGTATTACTTACACATATACAAATCTTCAACAATTTATGTATTTTTCATTGAGATTCTTAATATAGCTACAGGAACCAAAAGGTTCACCAGAACACTTCCTAGATCCTCTCAGAGATTTTTATTTGTAAAAATGTTGAATAATGATCAGAATGATTGCTAAAGAACACCAGCATGGGGATTCTCTCCAGACAACACAGAACTCTGAAGAGCTTCCTCCAGGAGTTTTGAAGGGCTTGGAGTGTAGTTGAGTGGTAAGATGCTTGCCTAGAATGTACAAAGCCCTAGATTCAATCCCCAGCAGCCTGTGTGTGTGTGTGTGTGTGTGTGTGTGTGCGCGCGCGCGCGCACGCGCACACACACACACACACACACTACATGTAATTTCTACTTAAATAAGTAACTCAATGAGCCTCACGACTTGAATAAAACAAGTCACTTCTTTAATAAACATGGGGCAAAGAACTTAAATATATCATGTTAGTAAGTTTTCTTACTGTAGAAGTGTAATGATTTGGATGTGAAATGTTTTGAGAGAAGGTTTACATACTGGGAGACTTCAGGTGGTACTTTTTGGGAGCTTTTGAAAACTTCTAGGAGATTAGATCTAGATGGAAGAAGTAACCTTCTGTCTTCTCTTTTCCACCCCATGTACTCATGTTCTTGCTCGCACTCATTCTCTTCTTCTGAAGACCACAGCTGAAAACATTAGAAAAAAAAAGCTTTCTTTCCTTAATTTTATTTTCAAATATTTTGATCACAGCAACAAGAAAGCTAACTAATGATATAATTAGAAGATGATGAAAGTGAAGAGAAGCAGCAGAAATATACCTTTTCTCATTTAAAAGAAGAAAACTCAAAGGAGCCACCTTGGAAAGGTTCATCAACATTACTAAGCAACATATTTTTATACAATGGAATTCTACTTTTTGAACTCTTCCTTCTGTGAACTCTTGATAATAATCCTAACTATATTTATACATATTTTAAAATTTGACCTTATAAAAAGAACATTAACACTGAGATCCAAGCCATAAACAGAAAAAAATAATAATCTTTTCAAATCCTAAGTTCTTCTAGGTTGTTAAAAATGATGAAATTCTGCATTGTATCTTCAATTCAAAAAGCATTAGGTGTGTCCAGAATGAGCCTGTAGAAACAGTTCCATGAACCTTGTTCTTCCTTATAGTAGGAAAATGGTGGCTATCTTCAAGCAAATCCTGTTTCCAAATCTATACTGTCAGTGAGCCACAAATAATAAATGTATTTTCAATATTTTATAGAAGTGTGTGTGTGTGTGTGTGTGTGTGTGTGTGTGTGTGTGCACATTGTGCCATGGTAGTTACAGAGGTCAGGCACTTTACAGTAATCAGTCTTCTTCCATTATGCGGGTCCTGTGGATCACACGGAGGGTGTCAGTCTTAGTGGCATGCACCGTTACCCTCTGAGCCACCTCTTAGGCACTGATGGAGTTGTTTTTGACTAATAGGTTTCTAGGTCTGTATTAGTAGCTGAAGGTTTAAAATTGCAGGGCATATGATTATTAAAATCTTTCTATAATTTCCTAGGAGATTCAGCAAAGTACAACCAAGGAATATTTATAGTAAAAAGTAATGCATTAAAACATTTCAAAAATAGGAAAAGGATCTTCCTATCTCAATACTCAAAGCTTTAAGGCTTATTTAGGGCTAATTGAGCATATTGGAATTATGTATTATTTATAATTTTATTAACGGAGTCTGAAAACCAAAGAAAGGGTGACTGTCAAGTTCCTTTCCACTATTAGGTTCAGTGTTATGAATTGAAGGTCTTTTGCTCTATTTTGGAGTTATAATTAGAATAGATTATAGGGCTGGCTATCTACAGATTCCCAGCTGTGGGAGAGAGAGTGATGCATTCATCCAGAGCTCTAGAAATTAAATTAAGAGGAGTTATCTTTTGAAACATCCGGAAAGTTTATTGAGCTTGGTGAGTTTAATTTCAGAGCATTCAATGAGGGTCAAAGGTGGATTCATTTAGTGAAGGCCGTGGATGGAAGAAACAATGTCATATAGAGAAAGTAAGGGTGGAGAATGTCTTACAATTAATGCTTTGCTTCTAATACATCAGCCATACAAAGGCTGTTGAGAATTGGTTAAATGTTAATACATAGGAAATCATTGACAGCCAACCTCAACTTCCATGTGTTGTAGGGGATGCCATTTGAATATCTAGCTTAACTACACTGATTCAAATATAGCATAATATTCTGGAAGAAGATATTTATATTAATTGAGTGGTGATGCTTCTAAACAGGTAGAGAATCAACAAGAGGAAGCTGACTGAATACACACACACACACACACACACACACACACACACACACACACACACACACACATCACTCAGCCATAAAAAAGAGTGACATTTTCTTTTTACTTGAAGGAAATGGATAGAACTGGACATCATCACCTTAAGCAAAATAACCAGGACACAGAAAGACGTGCCTTGCATGTCTTTTCTTATATCTGGAAACTGAAAACAAATACATAAGCAAAAATTTGATCTAAAAGTAGAGGAAGGACTATTAGAGAAGGAAAAATAGGCCAGGAGGGAAGGAAGGAGAGGAGAAGAGAGGGAAGGGCAGAAAGGGCAAGTAGGGAGAGTAAAATCAATAAAAATACCACATGTGAACATGCAGAAAGGTCATAGTGACTCATTAATACATATAATTAATATGAGTAATGTTTTATGGTAATAGCAAAAGAGAACCAGAGAGGAGAAGCACCAGGGCTCAGCTAGCATCCCAGCCTCCAGCCCTACCTTGTCAGATACTCTGCAGCAGATACTGTCTGGATGTCCTTGCAACCTCCACTCTGCTTCTGAATAGTTTCACCTATTGCTGGCTCTCACTTTGCTTGCTGCCCCTTGGTCCTGCCACTCTTGTCATTCTGATACCCTGCCCCATGAGTCTCCTTAGAGCGTTCTCTGTGTTTTCTTATGGGCCTCCATGTGCTATGCTGCTGCAGTAAGGGAGGGTTTCCATTCGTCTTGTTCAGTGTTACGATCTCATGGCCTGGAACAGTACTGGCAGTCGGCACAGTCTCCATTAGCAGATGTTGAATGGACTGTGTTTCTATCACTTCATTTTCCTCTAGATCTTACTTCTGAATTCTTATGGATATCTAACTTGTGTCACCTAGAAGCAGGTGCCCAAACTCCAGACGGAATCCACTTTTTATAAGAGCTCATGTGTACTCCGCCACTTCTAGTCCATGGTGCTCACTGATGACGTGACTCAGGTTGCTAATGTTATAGTTTTATCACCTACTAGGGTAGTAGATGATGATGAGTTGATGATTAAGGATAAATGTGTCTGTAAGTGACTTTGGCTTCTCCTAAATGATGTTTCCATGACAAAGCAGTTCTTAGGTTCTGTTTAGGTAATGGAGATTTTTTTTTTTGCTGTTTTCTAATTGGATTGAGATCTTGAGTGTTTGCTGACATTAAAATTGATCTCTGGGAAAAGGGAGACAGATCTCAATAGATTCTGCAGATGAGTAACAGACGTTTGGCAATCTTAGGAAGTCTACAATGATGGCATTATTTTATGGGTCAAGATACACACATGTCCTGGCTTTTTAATATCTTATTCCTCCATTTCTCCTACTGAGTGTCTAATACAGTTCTCTGAGGAGAACCTTAAAATTCTGTAGGGATATTTCTTATAGGAGTGTGTGTGTGTGTGGGGGGGTACTGAAAGGAATCTGAAGAGATCATCTCCTTCCAGTGCCTGTCCAGCTGTAGGTTGGGTGGTTAGAATCTCACAGAAAGCTTGCATCCAAGACTCAAAGATTACTCCTGCCAAGAGGAACAGGGCAAGGTTAGACCTTATTCTAAAGCTACAATTTCAAAGGTTGTGGATGTTCCCTTCATTTCTGCATTTATTTCTTTTTCCTTGAAAGCTTGCCCCTCAAGCTCCAGCATCATAAGCACCCATTTTTTCTCTCTTTTTATTATTATTAATTCAAGTTAGGGAACAGGCTTGTTTCACATGTAATTCCCCTCTCCCTCTCCCTCTCCCTCCCCTTACCCCTATTCCTTCTCCCCCACCTCCAACCTACCCCCCACCCCATCCACCCACCGCTCCCCAGGCAGGGTAGGGCCCCCAACTGGGGCTCCACCAAGTCCACCAAATCTTCCTGTAAGCACCCATTTTTATATGCACAGAATTTCCACCTTTGCAGTTGTAAACGCTAAAATTAGGGGACAAATTAAAGTTTGGTTTCTTTCTCCAAAAAAAAGGGCTCTTATATTCTTGGTAAAACAGGGCACAAAAGAAAATAAAACAGTTCAGGGTCACTTCCTGATCCTCAGACTCTTATCTGAGAAGTAACAGGCCATACTATTTATTTAATTAAGTGTGGATTTACTTATTTGTGTGTGTGTGTGTGTGTGCTTGCATGTGGGAAGCTGTCTTTACGGGGCTATGGTATGAGGCAGCTAACTTGCTCCTTGTTTGTACCTGAGGGGGGGGTATGGATTAAGATATCTATCCTGTCTCTCTGTCTTTTCCTTTAATGTCTTTAGCTAGCCTTTTTAAAATACCTTAACTGAAATGGGGAACATGGTATCACGTATATGGAACAAATAGATATTTCTTCCTCAATTCTCCTAAGATTCAGCAACCACACCTTATATTTAGTTTCTCGTTATCTGGAGTTGAGGGTCAGGAGTAACCACACCTCAGACCAAGTCTGTTGTTATTTAGATAAGATACCCAAGGCCAAGATCAAACATCCTACTGTAGCCACACCTTTGACCGTTAGGTGTTATGACTTACTAAGGACAGTTTTGAACTCTCTGAACTTTAGTCAAGATAGAGTGGAGCCATCTTTATGGGCCCCGACACTTGCATGGGTGTGCTTATGTGCATGCATATATGTGTGATGAGGTGAAGTGTTTAGGTGCCTTTCCTGATCCATTGCTCTCCACCTTAGTTTTTGATAGAAGGTTTCTAACTGAACCTGCACAGCATTCATTTGGCTAGGCTAGTAAGCTGGCTGATACCTCGCTTTCCTCTGGCATTGGAGTTACAGATGCAATCAGCTTGCCTAGCTTCCTCAGGTATGCTGAGGATTCAAACTCAGGTTCTCATGCCACTGTAGCTGGCACTTTAACAACAGGGCCATCTTCCTATTCCAGTGCCATACTGTTAAATTATAATTTCCAAGAGAAGAAAACTTAAAATGCTCTTTTATTAGAAATCTTAATATAATTTTAGAGATAGCCAGGACTAAAGAATATATTATTTGTCCCTCTTGTTTTAAGGATGAACTGGGCCTTTGTGAATCCCTTCTTTTAAAAGCATTATATCATGTTCATTTTTATTTCACCTAATGTGTCAGCTCTGTGCTTTTAGTTGGGATTTTATTCAATTCATCTATCTATCTATCTATCTATCTATCTATCTATCTATCTATCTATCTATCTATCTATCCAGATGATTTTTGAAGCATTGATAAGAGTGAGGTTTTTGTTTTTTATACTTTTAGGAAGTTTACCATATAGGCTGCAAATCATGATGTTGTATTGCATGAGTAATGTAACTTTTAGCCTTTATATGTCAATATAGTTTGTGGCAATCACAATGTCAAACAAATATAATTCTGAACTCTTTTGAAAAGAGTGTACAAGCTGGACAGCATATTTCTAAATTCTCCCTGAAGTATAGATGGGCAAATGGAATTAACTTAGACATCTACTTTTGCCAAATTCAGGTGATGATAATGGTAAGACAAACACCTCATTTCAGTAAGGCATCATGATAACAGTTTATTTTGAAGGGACCAGCTCCCCATTTTGGCAGCCATAACACATATGCTTGCCTGACCTTGCCTTGGTCACTAGGAGGTCAGATGCCTGCCTTGTGGCAAGGAACCAATTAGAAGTTAGCTGGTAGTGCTATGCTTTACAACTCTGGGTGTGCTTTACGGACAAGTGCACAGCAATGACATGTAGAGCATAGTAACCGCCCTGGGAGGGCCTATGGGCCATAACAACCAGTTGACCAATCAACACAGGGCAAACCCTCTAAGCCTGGAGGCACACCAATTCTGAGCCTGTGTGTACCCCTAGATACTCCCCTTACACTGCCCTATAAGATCTCTATGCCATGGCTTTGCCACATCTTTCCTAGCCATCCGCCACAGTGGATGGATGAAAGGCCCGAGCCAACATGGGTTTAGCTCATTAAACAACTGCAATAAAGCCTCTTGCTGTTTGCATCAAGTTTCCACCTCTGCCTGGTGATTGTGGTTGTCTCAATCCTGGACCGAGATCCTGGGGGCCTGAGTCTCCAGGGGTCTTTCATTTTAAGGAAAATTAGGAGCAAGGGACTGATAGAATACTTCTCCTATAAATGCCTTTTCTTCCTTTTCAGTGATACAGGATTAGAGAAATCAAAGATGGAGTTTTGTTTTGATATTTTATGTGTAGAAAAGCCCAGCTTCTTTTATCATCACTCATTCCCAATTTACATATCTAAATTTCTGTTATTCTCCTTCATTGCCTACTACAATATTTATTGTTCTAGTTTTAGTTCCTTCCACATATAAAAATATACATTCAATAAATGTATATATACATTGTGTATATATAAGTAACATACATACAATTATATATACAACTAATAACATGCATAGATATGTATAATACAACAAATGTACACACACACACGCACACACATACACACAGATAGAAAGGTAGTACTTTGTGCATTTCTAAAGTGCTCCATCCATTTAAAACTATCCTGTGCTATCTTCGTTTCTTCAGTAGGAAAAGCACATCCAACTATGTTGACAGAAGTCATTTCTTTCCTCCTAAAAGCATGATCAATTTTGCAGACAAAATGCTCATGACCAATTTCTTTCAAGCTTCAAATCAAGTGTGACAGCATGAAGAATTTTATAGAGCAAACGCAAAAATAGCCGTTTGAAATTTTCAACCAGTATCAGTCATTGTTCGCTTCCACATACATACATTCAACCGAACTCCCTGTTAACATAACGAGAGGCCCCACTGAACAGAGTGTTGAGCACACAGCCATTAGAGAGAACATGTGGCTAGTGGAGTTTTTGAGAACATCTACCCGCAGCATTCTGTTTTCTGGTAGTTTTAAGTGCAGATAATATAGTTCAATATAAAATTCAGAGCACACACTCACGTTCTCTAAGGTATTGACCTTGTTGGTCAAACTACATCATGCTTGGTTGCTATTTCTTGGGTTGATAGGTTCCAGAGAAACCCACACATGTAAGTAGATATGTTTTGGCACATCTGAACTAAAATTGTAGCTTGATGATGCCCAGAGAGTGGTCTCTCTCTCTCTCTCTTTCTCTCTCTCTCTCTCTCTCTCTCTCTCTCTCTCTCTCTCTCTCTCTCTCTCTCTCATTCCCCCTGTTTCCACAGTGTGTGTGTGTGTCTGTGTGTGTGTGTGTGTGTGTGTGTGTGTGTGTTTTCTCTCCGCAGGTGTTAAATTTTTCAAGGAGGGAAGTGTTCAGCATGAGCAAACATGACTAATAATTGTGAGCTGTTTGTTTGCAAACAGACAAGTGTTGGCAATGCAAAATCCGCAGCAGCGTTCTTATGTTAGCAAAGTACTGTGGGAGTTGGACTGGGGAGACTTTCCTTACAGACCCAGGCCTTTCTTTTAACACATTTTCTTCAGAATTTCAACATTTTATTTGTGAGAAGTTAACGCTGTATGAGGCCTCATGTGTCTAATGGTTTATTTACTTAACAACGTGATGATTTATAACAATTTATAACTAGGACTGAAACATGCCTAGGTGATGGTGTTCACCCAGGCAGTACATTATGTCCATTCATTGTAATTTTTTACATTTATTTATTTAGTGTATGCCTCTGCATGTGTGTGCACGTATGCTCATTCATATGTGCATGCCATCATAGCATGCATATGCAGATTAGAGGAGTCCATTCTTGCCCACCACTACATGGGATCCAAGGATTGAACTCAGGTTATCAGGCTTCAAAGCAAGTGTCTAAACTCACTTGCTTACTTGCTAAACTCATTTTGCTGCCTCATACTTCTTATATTTCAAGTACTCACCTATTTAACTCCTCATTTTTGCTTCTGGAGGCTAATTCTGTGAAGTGTAAAGCATCCCAAGTCATCTCGCTGTTCATTCACTCTGCCTGACGTGGTGTCTCACACATAGGTGTCTTGAAAATACATGTAATAAATATGTATATATTTTCTCCATTTCCTCAGCATATTTTAATATTCATATATTTTAAGATTTGATATATAGCATAATTTTCTATTATCCAATCCTTAACTTACCTAATCATGCAACAAACACACTTTCTAAATAAGCATTTTAAATTAATTTCTCTAGTAATTATTTATGAGTCTGATTAACAGTGAAATGATAGCATAGTTATTATGAATTTAATATAATCTCAGCACAAAGAATAGAGCAATGGGTTTAGCTACTGTAATTATCTCAAAGGGAAAAAGAACCTAGATGCCCTGAAGGACAAAGGACAAAGTTAATTCAGATCTTGAGAAGAGGCATTTTTTTTTTTCTGATTCAGATGCCATATTAGATGGATTTACTTTTTGGGTGTGGGTTCTTTGATTACATTTGTAAAGTATTTCAAGACTTTTTCCTGAACATTGTAATCAATCATGCAACTATGATAATGACTTCTTCCAGAAGCTGATCTTTATGTTTATTGAAATAGAATATTTGTTTTCAGAGCCTTGGGTTTGAGATCCCTGGTGCTTCTTTATCAGTTTGCATCCTGTAAAGTTGCTACAAAGTCACCGGGCAGTCATTCACCTCCATCCCAGAGCTTTACCTGTAGAGTTTAATTTATGAATTCAGCTCTAAGTGATGTCCTTTTGAGTTACAGAATTTCTATTAACATTTTTTTGTGATTTGTGTATTTAGTAATTCAAACTTATTTTTATATTTTATTATCAGTAATTTTCACTTAACTAACTGTTCAAATGGCCTTCTATTCTTCATGTTTCTCTTTTACCCTTTGAAAGATAGCCTATGTGTTTATAAGTATCCCTTATATGTATACACCCTGAAGCTGTCAATATGGCAAACAAGACTGAGCATTTTCATCTTTTTATGAGTACATTTTTCATTTAGGTCACCTCAATTTCATGTTTCATTGTATTGCTGTTTACAAGCATAGTGTCAACAGCACTGGATTTCCAGCATCTGTGTGGAATTTGGATGCTCTTGACTTGTACCCCATGAGCAGTAGTAGCTGCAGCTTTGGAACCAACCCTAATGCCAGATTCACTCTAATTAATCAAAATCATCCTATACAGACACAATACTTCTTTTTTCAGAGAAAATGCTGTATTTGGGAGGATAAGTAATAGACTAACTAATTTGCCAGTTTCCCAAAAAAGATTAGCTACATTGATTTAGATTCAGAAAATTGTCCTGATTGGCTGTGTAGTGAAATGGACGGTATCGAGGCAGGAAAGACACTTGGAAAGCAGAAGGGCAAGCATCTGCTGTTTATCCCCCAGACTGATGAGTTCAGCTCTACTGCAAGAGTGAGTACTAATTAACTCATTAAACAGCTCCCACTGAGATTCCTCAATGTAATTTTGGGTTGAACTGATGTTCAGAGACTTAAAATCTCATTGTAGAAGTTTATCATTGTAAACCACTGATAAAATGTTTAGAGATGTCAAAAATAAACTCATTTGTTAATATAGTAGAAAGAAAATGCTAACATTCTCTAAGTCTCTTAGTATGCAGACTGTAAAAATTTTTTGCTTAGTCATCTAAATGCTAATTAAGTTAATAAATACGAATTAAAATGGCATGTTTTATTAGTGAGAACCTCAGCTGACTGTGTTTGTATCTGTGGCCAATATTGAAGAGTTATGCTGCTCAGTTACAATCCACCCAGGAAACATATCCAGAATGCATTCTAATAGCAAGACTAATGTATGAATCTGCAATTATAAGAAGGAATGAAAACTTTGTCCCAAAATGATTTATTGTGTGAATTAGAACGGGAACCTGGCACTTGGTGGCCCACTCCACACTATGCTTTAGAACCACAGGTACCTGAACTCCAGTCTGAAGTCTTCTATGCAGACCTTAGCACTGTTGACAGTCCAGCTGCAATTGCTATTTTAAACATGAGTGTGGTTACCAAGTTTGTGGCACATTTCTTGTGACCTTCAGCTGATGTTCAATTGGCTGTGCATATGTTGTAGACTATATCTATACAACATGCAGCTCAACACTGGTTCTGTTAGCCAATGTTTATTACCATCAGAGAGAAATATTTTCCTGAGAGAAATCAGTGGTCTTCATTAGATAATACAGGAGGATGACATTAAAGAGTTTTCAATGGATCCCAGAAGGTTGCTTAAATGATTATGCGCTTAAAATTAGCCTTCTGGGACCCCAGACTGATGTCTGGGAGGCCGGCATGGGACTAATCCAGACCCCTGAACGTGGATGTCAATGAGGAGGCCTCCGCACTCTATGGGGCCCCTGGTAGTGGATCAATATTTACCCCTGCTGTAAGAAGGGACTTTGGGAGCCATCCCACATGGAGGGATGCTCTCTCAGCCTGGACACTTGGAGGAGGGCCTAGGCCCTGCCTAGGATGATATGACAGACTTTGGCCTTACCCTCCCTGGGGAGCAGAGGGGGGATGAAGTGGGGGACTGGTGGAGGGTTGGGGGTAAGGGGAGGGAGAGGGAGAAGGGATTGACATGCGAAGCAGGCTTGTTTCTAATTTGAACTAATAAAAAATAATCTCTTGGAAAAAATTAGCTTTCAGTGTATGTGAACTTGTCCTTGTAGGGTATGTGTGTGTGTGTGTGTGTGTGTGTGTGTGTGTGTGTGTGTGTGTGTGTGTGTGTGTGTGTAGGTCAGGGGTCAGCACTGGTATCTTTCTTATCCAATTACTGTCCATCTTAATTTTTAAGATATGGTCTCTATTCATTGAAAATGCAGCTCAACATTTGGGTAGACAGGCTGGCCAGGAAGCCCCAGGTTCATTTCCTCATCTCTCCTCCTCCAGTGCTGATGTTCCAGATGTGTCCCATCCCTACCTGGCATTTATGTGGGTGCTGTGTATCTAACGGCAGATTCTCATCTTCCTGCTATGAGCACTTCACTGCCTGAGCTAGCTCATGAGCTCCTAAAGTCTTGTAAGGGTGACAGAGATAGGATTGCTAATGTTATTTAAACAGATACTGTGTATATTTAATGAGGAGCTAAAGTTTTCAAAATAGATAATCTGAAATAAGTAGTGGCATCTTCCATGAAAAATGTTAGGCAAGTTATACTCATTTAGTTTCTTTTGGATGCAGACCTTAGCACTGTTGACAGTCCAGGTACAATTGCTATTTTAAACATGAGTGTGGTTACCAAGTTTGTGGCACATTTCTTGTGACCTTACATAGGTCTACAAGACCTATGAACATTCATAATGTTTGAATGTTCTTTGAACATTCCATAATACATACTACATGCGTACCATCATGTCCATCCTCTCACTCTTCCACCGCCAACGCCAACTTTCCCCAGGACCCACCATTGCATCTTGCTCAACTTCATGTCACTTTTAAAATAATTTTTGTTACTTTTTAATTTTTTAAACCAGTTTAGCCCAGCTCAAATGTACATGAACATGGGGTTATCTACTGTTGCATGGAGAAACTCCCAGGGAACATAATCCTAAAATGAAGTTATTCTTTCCCCCAGCAGTTGTCAGCTGCTAATGGCTTCTCAATGAGAGATGGGATCTCAGGTGCCCCTCCATACTCTATGCCGGAATAAGTTATTTATTTGGGGGTAGGGTTTTTTCATAATTTTTTAATCATTTTACCTACCAACCACAGTTTCCCCTCCCTCTTCTCCTCCCATTCCCTTGCCCCTTCCTCCCAGCCCCACATCCATTCCTCCTCAGACTCGATTCAGATAGGGCAAGGCCTCCCACGGGAATCAACAAAGCATGCCATATCAAGTTGAGGCCTCCCACCCCCTGCATCAAGGCTGAACAAGACATCCCATCATAGAGAGTAGGTTTCAAAGAGCCAGCTCATACATCAGGGATAGGTCCTGGTCCCACTGTAGGGGCCCCACAAAAAAACAAGCTACACAACTGTCACCCACATTCAGAGGGCCTAAGTTGATACCATGTTGGCTCCCTAGTTTCTGACTAGAATCTATGAACTTCCACAAGTTTAGGTCAGCTGTCTCTGTCCATGATCTTGACCTCCCCACTCCCCTTGCTCATATAATCCCTCCTCCTTTGCTTCAACTGGACTCCCAAAGCTTGACCCAGTGTTTGACTGTGGTTCTCTGCATCAGTTATGCTGGAATTTTTAACTGGCTCGATCTTGTGCAGGTCTTGTATAGGCAACCCCTGCTGTACTCTGTATTTTAGTATTGATTATCCTAGCATCTAACCTCTAGAGCCTAAGTATCATATCAGAGTACTACTGACTACCTTCTGTGTCAAATCTGGGTAGAGAAATATCATCCAGTGTGTAAACTGAATGATGGCTACTACACAAGCACTTTATGGAAGGCTTAAAGATGTGTCCATACCACATCAATACAATCAATTGAAAAGTGACAAGAGTAGATCAATTCAGCTCATACAAAATGACTGCATTATGGGCTGCTCTATGCCAATTAAAGGAAGGGTTTAGTCTTGGGGATACCTTTGTTAACTCTAAGAGCACTGTAGTCTACACAGGTTCTGCTTATTTTCCATCTAAGAATAGGACCATGTTTCTGAAGTGTTTTCAAGTGAACAAACAATTCAATAAATTTACTATTACTATTCATCATTCCACAATTGAGTGAAAAAGTAAAGTGTGTCATGAAAAGGCTGCTACCATAATATACTTTACCCTTTAATGCAAGCCTGTTGCCCGCTTTCTGAAATCAATATTCCCCGTCTGTTATTTAAAGAATATTGACACATCATTATTTTATTATGATTCTAAACATTTTATGTAGGTTTTTTGTAGCATAATAATGTATGTTTTAGTGAGCTTTCCTTCCGGTTGTCAAGTGCCACAGAATCCTAAGTGACATGCCTACACATTGAGGTCAAAACTTTTCAGAGCCTACCAGCTTTGAGAAATCAAGTCTGGTTTTCTATTTTTGAAATGATTTTTTACATTGGCAATGGGTTTTCTTCTTTGAAGAATTCTCACACTTTCTTTGGAGATATTTTTTCCCCCATTTAGTAGACGTTAGCATGGAATTAAAACATGGAACTGTATGTGCATTTGTAAAAGAGATAGGATTTACAGCTGTAATACTTAATTGCTCTGCTAAACACCTGTTTTCAAATTTTACAGTCTATTCTGAAGAAAATATAATTGCATCTTCCAAGAAAGTCCATTTCCTAGCACCACTCTCTGTAAACCTGAGTAGGAATTCAAGTAAAATATTCTTTTGATCAGCGTCTCTCTGATACGGTCACCACCTAAATCATCACCAAATTGGAAATATTGATAAATGTATTCCCAGTTCAAAAAATGTAATGCAGCTTGGCAATGTTTCTGTATGTTAAATAAAAAAAATAAAAATGCACATGCACTAGTATATTTCATAGTATGCTTAGTGAAATATTCTCAAATACAAATGTCCTGATGTAGCCAAAGGAAGCCCCGCTTTGGTTATAAATTTAAGAATTAGCACATGGGCCATATTATGTTTAAAAAAATAAAAGGACATTGGCTTTGGCATTGAGCCTAATGTTGAACAATATATTTTCTTTACCTGTAAGTTTGTCTTGGAAGTTTTGTTTGTGCTGTGAGATGAGGACAAGGTTTGTTCTGTTCCCTATGGAAATCCTGTTTTTCTGACTCTTGTGCTGGAACTACTATGTTTTCCCCATTTAACTACCTTCAGATCAATTGACAAATCAGATACGGCTCTGTTCCCAGGTTCCATTCAGGTCAGCTTATCTGCCTAATTTAACTATGGAAATGACTATCTTCCATTGTCTAGGATATTAAATGCACATATTTAAATTTAACTTTATATATTACATGGTACTTGGTTTTTTAAATGTCATTGTCATTTTAATTACTTTTTTGTATCATAAGTAATAAAGTTAGGGCCAGCAAGGTGACTGACTCAGTGTGTGAAAGCCTTTAGCATGAAACCTGGTATCCTGGTTCAGTCCTTGGATCCCACACGGTAGAAGGAGAGAACTGACTGCTGAAAATTGTTCTTTGACCACCATACACGCACGTTGGCACATGTGTGTCCCACCTCACTCCTCACAATAAATAAATACATGTAAAAATAAAACGAAAAAAGAAATAAAGGTGGATTTTTGTGTTTATGCTCCTAGTTTCTCACAATGCGACAAAACTTATCCTTAGTACTTTTGGTGAATTTCTGAATAATGTCCCTTTGTACAGTCATGTCGCTTACACGTAAACACTATTCTCCACTTTAAATTAGTATGGATGATGTATTTTCTTAAGTACTTCACTATGAAATATGTAATCATCTATAGGTTTTAGTAGACAATTTATAGCGCCATCAAGATATTTCCGCCTAGGTTTTTGACATTTAGACTGGGCAGTGTGCATGTGTTACAGGTCAATGGTAGATTACTGTCCTGTTGTGTAACATGGGTGAATCTTATGCTCAAGCAGAGAGGTGGGGGTCCTTTTCTGAGTGCCTTGTCCATACCAGCCTTCTGTTTGTATTAGTATTCTCTTTCAAATTCTCTAAAAACTAAATGGGCAAGGTGTTATTTTTGAGGGGGTCAATAGAAAGTGGAAACTTAGGAAGATTAAATAACTACAGTGGTCATAAACTAGTGTGGTGCTTTCTGGAGTTGGTTCCAAATTCAACTGGTTCAGATCTCCCATGTTCTTATTCTTGACGGCTGCTTAAAAGGAAGACACACATTCATTTATGTGCAAGGTACTAAGAGTACCTTATTGGGAGGGCTTCTGTTTGAGTGTGTGTATATGGGTGAAGTTTACATATTTAGCAATAACAAACATGCAAAATAGCCTAGATGCCCCTTAGCCGAAGAATGGACAGAGAAAATGTGTTACATTTACACAATGGAGTACTACACAGCGGAAAAAAACAATGGAATCTTGAGATTTGCAGGAAAATGGATGGAACTAGAAGAAACCATTCTGAGCGAGGTAACCCAGTCACAAAAGACAAACATGGTATGTACTCACTCATATGCGTATTTTAGACATAGAGTAAAGGATTACACTGCCAAAGAAGCTAATAAACAAGGAGGACCCTAAGAGAGACATACATGGTCCCCTGGAGAAGGGGAAAGAGTCAAGATCTCCTGAACAAATTGGGAGCATGGGAAGGGGGGAGGGAGCTAGAGAATGAGAAGGGGAGAAGAGGAGGGATGCAGAGGACATGAGGGAGCAGAAAGGTTGAGTTGGGGGAAGAATAGAAGAAAACATGAAAGGAGGTACCATAAAAGAAGGAGACATTTTAGGTTTACAGAGAAATCAGGCACTAGGGAAATGTCTGGAGATCTACAAAGATAACACCAACTAACAATCTAAGCAATAGAGGAGAGGCTACCTTAAATGCCAACCCCTGATAATGAGATTGATGACTGTCTTATATGCCATCCTATAGCCTTCAGCCAACAGCTGGTGAAAGTAGAAGCAGACACCCACAGCTAATCACTGAACTGAATTGGAATTCAGCACAGAGAAGGACGATTCAAAAACAAAGGGGTCCAGACCAGGCTGGTGAAACCCACAGAAACAGCTGTCCTGAACATCGGGGAACTCTTGCTCCCCAGACTGATAGCTGGAATACTAGCATGGGACTGATCCAGACCCCAGGAACATGGGTTTCTGTGAGGAAACCTCAAAATTCTACGTGACCTCCTGTAGTAGTTCAGTACTTATCCCTAGCATAGGTGTGGACTTTGGGAGTCCATTCCACAAAGAGGAATACTCCCTGAGCCAAGATACACGGGGGGGTGGGCCTAGGCCCTATCCCAAAGGATACAATAGACTCTGATGACACCCTATGGAAGACCTCACAATCCAGGGGGAGCAAAAAGGATATGTGATTGGTAGGGTTTTAGTTGGGAGGGGTAGGGGAGGACGGGAGGGAGAAGGGAACTGGATTGTCATGTAAATCAATCCTGTTTATAATTCAAATAAAAAATGTTGAAAAAAAATACCAGAGAGAAAGAATACAGAAGTATATAGCAAGCATGATATTTTAATTAAAAGATAGACTATTGGAAACTGAATGCATGAAAATGTCAATAAACAAACAAACAAACAAAAAAACAAACATGCAAAATCTCCAACAAATTCCAAATTTTTATATGGATGAAAGTGCAAGAGGGTAAATTGAACCTGTGCCCTGTTTGTTACTTTCAAATAAAAATATCTTCTGCATCATCTCAGGCCTTGTAATGAATTAGAAGTCAAGGAGTCCTAAGTGCTGCCAGGCAATCCCAAGCTCCTAACTAAAAGCAGAAAAGCTGGACTCTGAGTGTCCTTGAGAACACGACACCAGCTGAACTGCACAGACTTGACTTACTGTCTGTCAGCAGAAGTCTGGTGACAATCGCTCATGCTTCACAGGTTCTGAGACTGCTATTCTGTCAAGCCATGTCTACATGCTACTCACGCCAGCACCTGAGTTATTTGTTTGTTTTTTTCGACCTGGAGGAGAACATCGAGGGGGGATGTTTAGACATTGATTACAAAAACAGACAAGAAATTTGATTATTATTCTACACCAAATCTTCTCAGAAAATGAAATATTGAGTGAATTCTATGTCGCTTTGCTAAACAATCATCCTTCTGAAATGTAATGTCTGTGACCAAAGTGGTTGGACGGCTCACAGTTACTGATGTCTGGTGTGCATGACACACAGATCCATATACATGCTTGAGCTAGATTTGCATATTGTTTTCATCTTCAGATAAGTGATACAAGTTTGTTTGCCTAATGACTGAAACAGCCACTATAAACATTACAAAAGCCATTACTTTCACTCATCAAGAGACTCATTCCAGGTCAATAAACTGGTAGCAATATAAACAACTGCCTTTCTTGTGTACTCTACACTTTAAGTTGGCATTATTCCTTAATACTAATGTGGGATTAATGTGCCTAGTTACAAATTTATATTTTCTAATTCCTTTCCAACTCCCCCTCTTCTATTAATTCTCCTGTTATTTCTCCATCCTCTGATTACTTCATAAGTTTGACAATATTCCTCTCTGTCAGTGGCTAGAGTGTAAATTCTTGTAACTTTGTAATAAATGACCTAGTAAATTTTTACTTATTCTTTGTTTCTTAGTCAATATGCATACCTTCAAATATGTCCTTTATGTAATTCTTGTTGCTTATACCTGTGAGAGGTATCTTAAAGGAAGAGTTGAATTTATGGTGAGGGGAGAGTTATTTTGACAGTTATTTTGTAACACAATGAAGTAATTGAAAACAATAGCTGAAGAAACAGAACAAAATTCTTTTATTGATTTCTATGTTAGCTATGGTCAGCGTAGCACTTAGCACAAAGGAATGTGTGGTGTGATTTTTGAGTTGGTGAATGATTATGGCATAAAGTTATAAAAGAAAACAGGTCTTCCCATGAGCTGATAGAGATTGGCTTCAGAAATATGTAAAGTTTCCTCTGAAAGAAAGGAGAAGGGTGATATCATAAGAATAAGGAACTTCATGGGATCTGAGACTGGATGAGCCAAATATGAAGGGAAAGGTTCAGAATTGGGATTTCCTTGAAAGCTGCTTGTCTGGTTTTGACAAAGCTCCTTCTGAGATATGTAGGCAGAGATCCCCACCCCAACCCAAACAGCTGTACAGCTCCTGCCTTCATTTGCAGCTCCTGGAAGTATTTTTGATGTTCTTTAGCTTTCACTTCCTTGTCTGTCTTTGCTCACATACAATATACAAGCAGATGCAAATACTTCTTACCCAGGACTTGCAAGATTCTGTTTGCTGCAGTTCTTCATTTCCCAGGACACATAACAAATAAAAAATGACATGGTTAGATCTCGAGCCCAGCTTTTCAACTCATGTCTACTGTTTAGACAAATCTTTCAGTGAAACTCAATGTTGTACTAAGGGAATGACTCATTCCCTCACCCGGGAGGAGATGATGATCTGTGACATGACCGATGTGATTCATCTACACATTAAACCCTCACCAAACAACTTTAGGAAACACTTAAACATTGTGTCACTGGGTGCTGTTCTCAACCATGTTTGGTGAGAGACCCTTTCCCCAGTAGGTTCTTATAGCCCAATGTAGCAATTTTGATACTGAACAAAATGCTCTATGTGGCTATTATTGAGTACAGTTTCATTCATTATTTTATAAAAAGATCCTCATTCCCTTAGTTTAATTTTAGACATGAGAGCTATAAAAGCAGACCTTTGCAAGGAATAAAATCAAATGTTCTTAAATTAAAATTGTAGAATGAACATCCCTAATCCCTAAATCTAAATCTAAATTTGAAACCTTTTGCATGCCAACATGATTTTACAAGAAGCAAATTTCACAGTTGGCAGCATGCAATGAGCTGCAGTCAAAACAGGCACACTCAACTGAGGGAAGCTGGGAGAGGAGAGGTGGCCTTCCCCTGGGATGAGCACACTGATAGCTTGTCTAGTATCAAATAGTCAGCCCTTAGAACATACAGACAAGTAACATTATTTTCAACAGGGTATATATACATACATGTGCATATAGATGAATGTATATCAATATACATATATGCATGCAACAACAATTAATGAAAAAAGAGGCCAGGAATTTGAGGGAGAGCAAAGAGGGGCAAAAGGGGAGAATCTGAAGGGACAAAAGGGAGGGAAGAAATAATGTAATTAAATTATAATCTCAAAAAAGAGAGAAAACACCCAAAACAAAAAGAAACTACAAATGGTTCTAAAACCAAAAACCAACACCCTACTATCACCAATATAAAAAACAAACTAATGAACAAACAGAAAAATAGGCATACTAAGAATACCGTATGAAGTTACTTTCGGGCTATGTGTGTAAGATGTCTATGAATGAATGAATTTTAGGTTTAGATTTAGGTCTCATACAAGACATATTAAAAAAAATACGAAATCAGTTCCAGGACAGCCTCCAAAACCACAGAGAAACCCTGTCTTGAAAAAAAAAATGAAATCAGAAACACCAAAGTATTTCAGGTAATAAATACTCCAGATATTTTCTTTTTCTAAATTTAAATTAGAAACAATATTATTTTACATATCAACCCCAGTTTCCTCTCTCTCCCATGCTCCCCTGGCCCCGACTGATCCCCCCCCATCCCATCCCTCTTCTGCTCCTGGGGAGGGTGAGGCCTTCCATGAGGGATCATAAAAGTCTGTCACATCATTTGGGGCAGGACCTAGGCTCTCTCCTGTGACTAGGCTGAGAGAGTATCTCTCTATGGTGAATGGGCTCCCAAAGTCCATTAGCTGTGCTTAATTTAGGAGTGGAACTCCTCACTTGCCTCTGTCCCATTCAATAAGCATGTATCTACTCTAGGGGTATGTTTACAATCAAAGGATTCATTACAGCATACTTTCTTTTTTTCTTATTTTTTCCTCTTTATTTTTCCCCCAACATAATATTTCTTTGGTCTATTTGGAAATTCCATATAATGCATCCTGATCTCAATTTCTTCTCATCTTCCCTGCAAAAAAAGAAGAAAAAGAAAGAAAATACAAGTCCCATTTGTGTTGCTCATATAGTCATTGGAGTGGTATCAATTACTGCAGACTCATAATCAAAAATGAGAGACATTAAAGGCTTCTGTGATAACCCTCCCCCACCCAAAAGGAAGAAACTATCCAGACAGGAAGCTATGGAAGAGAGTTCTTAGAAATTGTGACAAAGATGCAGACATGTAGCTCTTCACAGATGACAGCATATTTTCAAGCGGCAAAGGCTTGATCCCTCAAACACACTGACATCAGTTTGGGAGCAAATTCTACACACGCACTTGTTCTAAAGAGTCAAATCACTCTGGGAAACACATGAGAATGTTTGCTGAAGTGTTCCTCTGTTGAGAGCACCAAAGAAATCTATAAAGGCTAGTATTTTGGTAACTTGCCCAAAGCAAATGTCCGTTTTACTTAACCAAAATGCCAACTATGTTGAAAGCAGTATAGGAAAAGAAAACACAGCAGAATCACAGGTTTCAGTTGAGAGAAGTCTATTTAACTGCAACTGTGATATCACGTACATATGGCTATGGGCCAAAAATGACAACGTTAGGTTAACACTACCAATTGTTAATCATTTCCTGTTTGGCCTATTACCTTTGGACATATCACATGTTGATATAATGTGACTGATTGTCTCCTACATGGCAGACATGATACCAGGGACTGAGGTTGTGACTTGAGGGAGGGGTTGTTGTATTGGGCTCTTTGGTGGGGGCTTGGAAAGAATGTAGACTTCAACAAATCTCAGTTAAAATATGAGACAGAGCAACTGCAAAAACATATCATCAGAGAAACTACATTGCAGACATAGAGGGCCAGAGCTCACAAACTCAGGTTTCATTCATTCGTTCATTCATTCGTTCATTCATTCATTCACTGTTGCTGGGAATGTCTTAGTAAGACTGATATACCATGGACTTTCACTCTGGAGAGTGATGCTGGTTCTATAGACAACAAACATATTCACAATGCAATGCCAAGCCGTGATAAAGTGTTGTGCAGGAAGGTAAAGCAGGGGAAGCATGTGGGTAGTGGGGCTCCTTTGTAGATGGTGACATTTAGGAGACCTGAGCTATTGCAGAAGTGTAGGGAGTAGATGAATTGGCAAGGAATGTTCTCTGGAAGTGGTTAGAAGTGACCACAATTGTGATTCTTTCAGAAAATGCCAAATGTGAAAGTTTATTTTATGTTTGGAAAGTCAATATCGGTGATTGTGGAGGGTGGACTTTAGAAAAGACTAAGCCAGTGATATTAAGGAAGGAGCCACCTCAAGAACTAAAGGAGAAAGTGGCAAGGATATTTTCCCACCTTAGTCAGCCTGGCTTAAAGGTTGGTGCAGCAGATCTGTTTTCATCCTTAAGCATTCAATGTAGTCCAGCTGTTTTCCAGCCAACAAGTGTCAGAAGTGCCTGCATGACCATTGAATCCTCTTTTCTTTGATGATAACCCTAAAGAGCACATACTAAGAATGTAAAACCACAGGCTGGAATTCTGTGTTCCCATTGAGACTATCACTGTTCTGGAAGCCTGTGTGACACCCTATCCCCATCTGCCATAGGAATATAAAACACAGTAACACTTGGTCATTGATAAACCATCACATTTGCAGGTCTTTGCTTCCTTGGGAGAAAATCCTATTACCACTCTTTTCTTCCAGTTGGCATTTGATCATTGGCAAGGCTATCCTTAGGAGGCAATTGAAGCAATTCATCTGAGAGATGTGAGTGTTTAAAACAGGATGACTATTGTATAGACTGGAAGAAGAGATTTCTGTAGGGATGGCCAACCTCTTGCTCTTTTAGAAGGATTAAGTGGGAATTATAAATGCAGCTGTAAACTATGGAATCTGGTAAGTGTGGGTAGCATATTTCTTTTTCACAGCATTAATGGCAGCTGTCAGGCCCAGTCACCCAACTTCTCCATGCAAATGTTCAGTCTTAAGCTACTGTCAGGTTATGTACTACCTGACAAGAGCCCCGAAGATCTTTTCCATCACATGCTTATTATAGTTGACATTTCTGCCACAATGATGCACTCTGTACAATGAACTTGATATGGCTTTATTCCATACATGTCAAACCTAGGCAGTAATAATTTACTGAAAAGGTGAACACTTGGCACCAAGCATTACAGAATAAAACCTGCTAGAAGAGCAGCTGGTAAGAAAGAAGATTTGGAGTATGTTTCATGGGATATGCAGGATTTCATAGGACACAACCTTGAACATTAGAAAGGTGGAGACAGTTTTATCAAGTCAACACTTAGAATCTTTGAAACCTTGAACTGTTATCCTGACAAGTAACTATTGGCTCTACTGACCATAAACAGCTGATTACATTGCTTTATTTCTGTTGTCTGGCTCCTATTGAGTAGGCAACAGGCCAAAAGTTTGGGTAGTCAGAATACTCAGTTTTTTGGGCTAAAGTTCCAGCCATTTATTTACTTTCTCAGTTTCTGGGTGGTGAAGTTTTCTTGTTACATAGGTTTGTTCTTCTAATTCAGTGGTGATATTTTTGTCATATATATAAAATGGTCCCTTGAGTATTACTCTTTATAAGAGTCATTTTTTTGCAACTGGAAGTGGGATAATATTATTCAGTTAAGCAAGTGCCCCATCACATGTGAAGTAATGTACAGTGCTTCCACAACCATAGGTAAGTTGATGCCAATGCTGTGCATAGCTGTCTTACAAATCATGGAAACTATTATCTCTCTTATAATAAATTTGCACTTTGTGCAGAAAATCTGTAAGTCAACTGAAACTATTGTCAAAAAGCAATGGGAAGGCTCAGGTTGGCACAAAGGAAGATATCACAGACTGAAAATGACTAGTGCAAGAGGAGGTAGTCCATGGGTCCCAGATATCACTGTTAAGTCCTTGGCTGTTTTCTATCTAGATTCTGACAGTGGTACCAGCCTCTCATGTGCCTAGTGAATGCACCTGCTCCCTCCTGCCTGTTGGTTTGATTGTGAAGTAGTTTTCCATGGAGATCTGCAATGTTTGTTGATTTCCAATGATCAAAAAAGGTTCTCAAAACACACAAGTATGGAAAAATGGTGTCTACTGCAAGGGTTCTTAGTGCTTTTGATATGCTAATATTCAATGTGATATGTTAATGTGGATTAGGACTCTCCGAAAAAGATAATTAAAATGCAATGTTAATGAAACTTGTTTGATTCAGAGTCCTTGTTGTTTGTTTTGTTTTTTGTTTTCAAGAGAAACATCTGTTACCATCACAGGCCATTATTATGGTGTTCCAATAGATTACAGTTTGCAGATGTTGGCTGTTACATCAAATAAAATTCCTTACACCTTGGCCAACTAATTTTACCTTATTTAAATACACTTTTACTTTGTCCCCCCTTTTTCTTTTAGAATTTAATGTCCAGTTTAAACTCAGAGTCAGCTTAATTAATTTGTATACAGGCCTAGCAAAGAAAGAACACAGTGGCCTCAGATTCTAGAGCCTTGCTTTTGTATTTTGTACTCATTCAGATGAATACAAGAAGGGTGTGGGGAAGAATGACATATTCTAGCCTGGAAGAAGATGTTACTATTCCTCTTAGGAATCCCACTTGGCTATTTGAGGGAGAGTCATAGCATTCTAATCTTGTAACCATGGAGGCACTCATGATATTGATGTTCAGGCATGGAACAGGGAAGTTGAAGGAGTTTACCTGTGAAGTGGCATTCAGCAAATGGGCTAACTTTCTCACAGATTGCATTCCAATGCAGACCATGAGCAGAAGTTCACAGACCTTGCCTCTTGAAATAGAGAGGACCATAGGAAGGAAAAAGGAATAGGGTGGCAGAACCTACCAAGCTGGTTTATCCTGGACAGCACCTTAATCCCATCTACATTGGATGACCATGAAGCTGCCTCCTTTGTTCCCCAGAAGCTGCCAGTTGGAAAGATTAGTGGTGAGGACATCTCAGAGAAGGGGAGGAGAGCAGGATGATAAGTTTCATGCTGCATAAGCAGAGGAGGTACTCCCTTTTTAAAGGGAAGTTGTCAGGGGCAACTTAAATTAGCAATGATGAGGCTGAGCCAGTATTTTAAAGTAGATCAGTGGAAAATAAGGACGACTCATTTAGTTTTGACCCTATTAGCCCTTTCAGAACACTTTGCCAAATTTGTTGTTATTAGTGATCTGTCTTCCTTTTGTATTGTTTTTTTATAGTATTTCTGATACATTGATTATAACATTTTAGGGATATGAGAGAATTCATAATTATAGAATTTTATAACCAGATTGCTTCAAGTATTGATTTAAGAATAAAAGTATATGTGTAAAATTGTATAGCTATGCATAGCCCATAATAATTAGCATGTGTTTACACATAGCAAGCATGCAATGACCTTGTGTTCCAATGCATTAATCCTACCTATTGACTATTGCAAAAGGCACATATTATAACATCTCTAAAGCCCCATTTAGAAAAATGTCAGTGCTCACACAAACTAGTTATGTATTTCTAAAAACAAAATACGTACTGTTGTTGTATTAGTTGCTTTTGTTAGTAATCTACTTTGGGGGATGGATGATGCTGAGCCTGCTTGAAAGTTTAGAGAATAAGTTGACTGCTGGATAATAGTGCTTCTTTTCTAATGGAGTATTTGTTAAATAGTCTATGAAATCTTATTATGCAATAAGATAATTTGTGCATAGTGTCCAGTAACTGGAGAGATATAGTTATGCTCTGTTATCTATACATGAAGAGGAAAAACCTTAAACTTCCTTTTTTATACAGACAGGCTAAATTAATTTTTATTCATTTATTCATTAGGCAAAACCATGACTTGAGTGGAAAAGAAGGTAAAGACATAGTTTCTTGTTTCCAGGAGCTGAGTCAGTATAGGGAAGTAATAATGTATCTCAGAGGAAAATACAAAGTACAGAGTCTGGAAACTTCTCTCCATTGGGTAGACAATGTATGCTATAGGTTCTCTCAGGCAACCTTTATTTTATAGCCTGTGAAAACACACTAAAGATTTTTAAAGGTAAAAAGAAGAAAGTATGACTATTTTGAACTTTTTTGGTTATATACAGACTGTTCTAACAACTAACAGGAGAGAGTAAACTGCTAGAAAGCCATTGTGGTAACCATGGGACTGTAGGACCCTGGAGGATAATAGAAAGGTTATGCCATGAGCATAAGGGATGTTCTGAAAGAAGAATAAAAACTCAAGTAGAAATTTTGTTTCATTTTGTTTTGTTTTGTTTTTGAATAAACATCAAGAGAAATGGCAGTATGCCTGAACACATGGTTGTGTCATTGATCTAGGTCAGTGATTCTCAACCTGTGGGTCACCACTCCTTTGGGAATTGGATAACCCTTTCACAGAGGTCACCTAAGACCACTGGAAAATACAGCTATTTACATTGCAATTCATAATAGTATCAAAAATAACAGTTTAAGTAGCAATGAAAATAATTTTATCATGGGGGGGTCACCACAACATGAGGAACTGTATTAAGGGGTTGCAGCATTAGGAAGGTTGAGAGCCACTGATCTAGGTGGTTATACCTAGGTTCATATGTGGAAGCTGTGATATGTCTTCCACCATGTTAAAACTTTGTAGGTTTCATATATTGAGGGAAGGCTCACAGAATGAAATTTTAGAATTACTCATCTGCCTCCTGAACTTCAATATGGAGGTCTTGACTTCATGTACCCCAAATGCATTATTTCTCCACTTTGAAAACTTGAAGGATTTGTAGCTTTTAAATTAGAGTTGTGGCAGGAAAAATAATGATAGTTTGATGGTTCTCTGGACTTGGGTTTGTTTCCCCCACCCACCCACTGCCCTAGTGCTTAGTAAAGGAGCTGCAAGTCACAGGACAACATGTGTTTACATATTCCTGAGTTCAATGGCCTGGTCTTTTGCCTGACACATGGAGGGATTGTCTTCACAAGCCATAAGTAGCTCTAAAACTGGATTGTGATGGTTTCTGGATATAGTGATGGATTAATAATTCAGAATACAAAAGTGACAGCGGGACACTCTAAACCTTAGAACTGTATTATTCATATTCCCTAAGTAGTTTGTCACCCAAGATTGACTAATTAGAAATGCCATTATATCACAAGCATATACATCTAATTTTCTTAAATTTTTAATTCACTGGAAATAAAAATCAATCCTGATTAGTGTTAATATGCACCCTAATGAATAAGTTGTCATTCTCAGGCTAAGTGAGGTGAACTATAATTTTCCTTTTGTTTACAAAGCTATTAGTTAGCCAACTTTCTTTTCTATAGTTGTAAATAGCTGATTTTTGAAAGTAGTAATCATAACAGAAACACAATTTTGCCTGTGTCATATCCCAGCTCAGAGATACTATATATTATTTAAGGGATGGAAGTACAGTGTTTCTGGTTCATCTACATACTAGTTCCTTACAGTTCTTCTTTAAGATAGGCTTTTCATGTGGGAGAACTCTGAGACCTGTCATGGATATAACTGACAGTGTTATCCATGGTTTTCTGTAGAGAAGAAAGATTAACTGTGTTCAGTACCAATCATAAATTTGGTATGAATGCTGGGTTGCATAGCTGTTGAGCCTGAAGCTCTGCTCAAGTTCTAGTTTGGGTCAGATTTACTTCCCAAATCCCTTCCTCTATATTTACAATGAGAATAAAATGAAGACCTATAGAGATGGTATGGATTCCTAGACACACTGTGCGTAAAGCTCACAGTAAACACAGCAAGTGCTGCCAACACTGTTATAACTGTCAGGTTTCTTAGTGCTCATTCTATTACCTGGATTCCACCTAACTGTGCTCTAATAGTATCTATGGTCTATACCCAGAATGATATGATAAACATGGTACATGCACATTATAAAAATCTGAAAATACAGAAAACATTCCCAAGCTTTTAAAACCTTAAATTCTTTAAAAGAGAACCACCACAAATCCTATTGCCCGGATAACAACTGCCTAGATGTTCACGGTGGCCAAGAGTTTATCAGCATCCATAGTCACTGTTCTAAGTACAGCTATAATCTAAACTTTCTCCCATGCATTCAGCAATGTGTATGAAAAATACAGATAAAAAGTGAAGTTTTTTGACTAACAGATACCTATGAGTACAAATTAGGGTGAAATAGAATAATAGTGCAGCAGATGCTGTGAGAAGAGCTCAGGGTAAGGAGAGGTATACAAAAGAGAGATAAGGGGTAAGAATCTGGAACTAAGAAACAGCTATAGGTTTCCAAAGATGACAAATATTTATTTATTTACTTATTTATTTATTTATTTTTGTGTTTATCTGTATGTATGAGTATTGTTGGGACCAGCCGACCTGTTCAGATGTGGCTTAAAAGGGGAGTGAGGATTGAGAAAAGAAAGAGACAAAAGAGAGAAGATAGAGTTGGGAGGGCTCTGAGTGACTGCTGCACACACCTCAAGTCTATTACTCATAGTCGTTATATATCTCAAGCAAAAGGGGAGGGCAAAAGACTTCCTTACCCTGATACAAGGAACAAATGAATGTAATTACCTCCTTAATACTCAAAACATCCAGTAACCACGCCCCAAGTCAAACATCCTATTATTTGGTCTTGAGGAGCAGGGCATTTAGTAGCCACTCCCTTGGCCAAACATCCTGTTGTTTAACCATGAGGAGCAAGAATAAGTTTGAGCTCTCTGACCTTAAGTCAAGATGGAATACAGTCAATAACAATGGGCCCTGACAGAGTATTCATGCAGGTGCATGTGTATGTGTAGGTGTAAGTAAATGTGTATGACAATTGTGGAGGTCAGAAGACAGCAACAGAAACTGGTATCATTCTCAGGAACTTCATCTACCTCTTTGGAGACAGGGAATCTCAATGGGCTAGAGCTCACTGATTAGACTGGGCTGCCCAGTGAGCTCCATGTAGTCTCCTGTATATACTCCTCTCTCCTCAGTGGTGGGGTTATAATATCACACCCAATATCCAGAATTTTTTCCTCTAATTCTTGAGGAACAGACTCAGGTGTATGTGCTTGCAAAGAAAACACTTTATTGACTGAAAAGTCTACACAATAGTCTGATAACATGCAATTTTAATTCACAGTTTTCTTTGGCTGCCTGACAATTGATACATTTAGGGATTATTTGCATATTAACCCCTAAGAAATAGATCTGAACAGATGAGACTAGTATATTATTCAGCTAGGTTTTTAATCAACTTTGTAAAGACTATAACTGTATAAGCAAATGATGTATACTAACATTTTAGAAGTCTACATGTATTGTGATGGATTAGAGACAATGAAGAAAATGAGTTTACTTAGCATAAAAGAAAAAATCACAAGAGAGAGATAAGTGATCTTGGTACTTCATTTTACTTTCTTTGATTTCTTAGAATTCTTGTTTTTTTTTAAATTAAAATCTTGTTTTCTCCACTCTTTTCTAACTTGATTTTCCTTCCATCTTTGATATATCATAAGTAAATGATAAATTAGGATTATGACTCTCTTCTTAACTTTAAAACCATATTAATTATACAGAGACTAATGCTAATCACTAAGGCTATTTTGGTAAAGTTGGTTGTTATGATAAACTCAAGATCCATCCTAGGCTAGTGAAATCTCTCCAACATTATGCTAAAATTTGATGTGTGATGAAAATGATCTCTCTTCTGTCTTGGTTTCTTTTGTAAGTTGACTGTTCATTCTAATAGTTTATTGAAAAGCTTGTAATATTTCATTGGATTCCTCTCTCGAAATTTCAGTATCTCTGAGAGGGATAGTGTTTTAAATAATTTTCAATAGTCATCATGTAACACAAAGTATTTAATGAGATTCACTTATAAAAGATACATGGTACAGTGAAGATATTGGCTGGGATGGAGCATGAACTAAATGAAGACTAGAGAAAGAAAATGCCTGGCTCATATGTGAATGCCTGGAGGGGCCCTGTATAAATGGTTCCTTGCAAAAGAAGATCCAAGGAAAACAGGAACCTTTAGAGGAAAGTTGGGAGGAGAGCCAGTCTGGCACCAGAGATTTCTGAAGACCAGCTTTTTGCTTTGGAACAACTGGGGCCATGACAAGTGCTCTAACAAACTGTACAAATAACCACAAGGTGATGGAACTCATTCCCCTCTCCTTTGGAATATCATCAATAAAGGTGGGCTTCAGTGAACTAAGTAGTTTAACCACTTCTGCAATCTTACAGAGTGCCAGCATTGCATGTCAATGTCTAAGGTCAACAGTCACATATTAAGACTCATATACAGATAATCAGAAAAAAAGTCAGGGTTGACTTCCAATGTTAGGTTCAAAAGAGTCAGCAAAGAGAAAAGATTGTTAATAAGAACATAGTGTGTGTAGCTTGCTCTAAGAACAAACAAAATGGAATGAATGCAGAATATATTTTGTTTATAACCTTCCCTGACATCATTACTTTATATACTGTCAGTAGCAACCCACTAGTGGAGGTGTCTATGGTTAATTACCTGAATATAGATTTTTTGTTTGCTCTACAAATAATTCAGTTCTGAGAAATAAGCTACAGATCATTCATACACTTTGAGTGGTCATAACCTTACTTGTGGATTTTTGTAAACTATATATTAAAGAAAATGTAATTTTCCTTTAAAAACTGTGATTCGAGATAATTAAGATTAGTATTTATAGGAAATTGTGTTTATGACTTGAAGGTGATAATCTCTTTCTTATTGGCATATTCAAAATACATGTTTTTGCCTAGATTTATAATAGAATTACATTTCCTCATTCTTCTTCTTCCAAAGCCTCACATATACTCTCCTTCAAACTCATGGCTCTTTTTTTCATTAATTGTTATTGCATGCCTATATGTATACATATATCCAATGGATATGATACATCTAAAACAATTCCTTCACCAAAGCTCAGGAAACAAGGTGAAAGAGGGCATGGTAAGATTGTAAAAGCCAGGGGATAGGAGAGTTTGTTGTGATATTGTGTGTCCTACTATTCTCAGAAACTACACCCATATAGTCTCACCAATCTGACTGGCCAAATATGAGCAAAATAAGAATGACATCAGTGGATCTTCCAAACTGGATGGGGAAAAGCCCATGAGGTCTCAAGGCTACACAAAGAATTAAAGACAACCAATTAATGTTGGGAGCAGGAGAGATGGTCTTCCACAGGGAAAAGTAAATTGGTTGTCCATTGCCAAATGGTCAGCCGTGAAAACATAATATGTCTTTTTAAAACATTAAAAATGTTGTAGCGGCTGGCATACAATCTGTACTCTATAAAAATACATTGAATTGGACAGTTCTTTAATACTGATATTTGTGATTATTTATAGTAACAACATTAAATCTTCAAAATATTTGCATGAATTCTTTGAGAATTTCACAGTTTATTTCGATCATCTTCTCTCCCAACTCCTTCCCTTAATTCCTCTTAGATCTACCAAACCTATATCTGTTTTTGAAAATATTAAACATTTTGAAAACAACCTTGAGAGCACTGTGCCTTTATAAGAATATGTGCTTTCAATTTTAAAGCATAAAACCATATTTAATGTTGAAAGCTTTATTCCTGAATCACTCTGGCATGATAACATGTACCACAAGAGCCTCTCTACATTCCTGTCGAAGGAACTATCTGAATGAGAACTACTCTGCTTTATTATGATTTAAATTATTATAGTTGCATAGCTAATCAAACTTAGTGGCTTTTAAAAAAGAACTACCATTTATTATGTCATGAATCTGTGACTTATGGAGGACTTGAGGGACATGAGTTATTTCTAGTTCATTTAGTACTGGCTGGCATAATTTGAATGGGCCTGGGAAAGCCACTCTTTAATTGGCTCAACCAAATAGTGGGTAAGACAGTGCTGCTGCATTGTGTGCTATACATAAAATTGCCATTCAGGGGAGCTTCATCTTTCATATCTTGAATATGCTGAAAAAAGAACTGATGAGTAAGTATAATCTTGAGTGTGATCAGAAATGGTATTTTATCAATATTTAAAATCACTTAGTCTATGGCCAAGGCTGTTGGCCAGGGTTCTTTCTTCCTTTCCATGAAGATGTATTTAGAACCTTCAGCTTTCTTGTAAGATGAAAACTAAATTTTCAAGGAACATGTTCAAACAGTGAAGAACTGGGATTTTCTAGTTTCTTAAAGCTTAATCTAGATGTCATTGTACAACCACAGCCAACGTATTCCATTGGGTTATGCCAAGATTTAAGGGGAAGGGATGCCTTTTGATGACAGGGGTATCAGAAGTATTTGTCACCTTTCTTAATCGCCCATAATTTTCTTTACAGTAATTATTTTGTAACAGGAAAACTAAGACTTTACATAAGACAGTTACTGGTGTGTATGCCAAGATCACCAAGCCCAAGCTTATCAAACTAATAGCTTCATTGTGTCTAAAAGGCCACAAAAATCATACAAAAAGAAACTTCTGAAATTCTCATACATCATCCCTGTCATTATTAGAGTGATTGACTATATCCACTTAGAGACAAAAACAGTGTGATGTATCTCTACACAGCTAGCAATCTCCATCATGAGCATTTATGTTTGCTAAGTGGCAATTGAGTTCTCTGATATATTTATTATCTTAATGTGACTAGGGAATATAGAACTTTTCTTTTTAAAGATTTCACTACAATACCTGTCTTAGTAATACATATTTCAGGTACACCATTGTATCACAAATAATGGATTTCAAACACTTTTTTTGGGGAGAGGCAATGAATTTACTAGAAAAATATCAAATACCAGTGATGTTCCAGGAACTGTGTTCTTTTTTAAAATTAATTTTATTTAAATTAAAACAATCTTATTTTACACATAAATCCCAATGTCCTCTCCCTCCCATCCTTCCATTCCCCCACCCCCAACAACTCCAAATCCCAACTCCAACTACTCCTCATGGAAGTGAGCCCCCCATGGGGGACCATCAAAGTCTGTCCCATCATTTGGGGCAGGACCTAGGCCCTCCCCCATGTATCTAGGCTGAGAGAGTATCCCTCCATAGGGAATGGGCCCCCAAAGCCCATTAGTGCACTAAGGATAAATACTGGTTCGACTGCCAGAGGCACCATAGACTGCTCAGGCCCCCCAACTGACACTCATGTTCAAGGGGCCTGGTTCAGTCTTATGCTGGCTCCCCATAAGCTTGGGTCCATGAGCTTCCAGTTGCTCAATTCAGCTGTTTCTGTGAGTTTCCCCAGCATGGTCTTAACCCCTTTATTCATCACTCCTCCCTCTCTACAACTGGATTCCAGGAGTTCAGCTCAGTGCTTAGCTGTGAATCTTTGCTTCTGCTTTCATCAGCTCCTGGCTGAAGGCTCTAGGATGGCATTTAAGGTAGACATTTATCTCATTATAGGGGAAGGGCATCTAAGATAGCCTCTCCACTATTGCTTAGATTTTTAGTTGGGGTCATTCTTTTGGATCTCTGGAGATTTCCCTAGTGCCTGGTTTCTCATTAAGCCAATAATGGCTCCCTCTATTAAAGTGTCTTTTTCCTTGCTCTCCTTCTCTGTTACTCCCCTAACTCAACCTTCTTGATCCCTCATGTTCTCCTCATCTTTCTTCTTTCGCCTTCCCCCCTCCAAATTTACTCATGAGATCTTGTCCCTTTCTGCTTGTCAGAGGGTCCATGTATGCCACTCTTAGGGGCCTCCTTGTTTCCTAGCTTCTCTGGGGTTGGGGATTGTAGTCTGGTTATCTTTTGCTCTATGTCTAATATCCACTTATGAGTGAGTACATACCATATTTTTCTTTCTGAGTCTGGTTTACTTTACACAGGATGGTTTCTTCTAGTTCCATCCATTTGCTTGGGAATTTCAAGATTTCATTGTTATTTTTTTCTGCTGAGTAGTACTCCATTGTGTAAATGTACCACATTTTCTTTATCCATTCTTTGGTTGAGGGGCATCTAGGTTACTTCCAGGTTCTGGCTATTACACATAATGCTGCTAGGAACATAGTAGAACAGATGTCCTTGCAGTATGAATGTGCAACCTTTGAGTATATGCCTAAGAGTGGAATTGGTGGATCCGATTCCCATTTTCCTGAGTAACCGCCATACTGATTTCCAAAGTGGCTGTAAAAGTTTTCATTCCCACCAGCAAATCCTCTCCAGCATAAACTGTCAATGGTGTTTTTATTTTAGCCATTCTGACAGGAGTAAGATGGTATCTCAGAGTTGTTTTGATTTTCATTTCCCTGTTGGCTAAGGATGTTGAACACTTTCTTAAGTGTCTTTCAGCCATTTAAGATTCCTCTATTGAGAATTCTCTATTTAGATCCATACCCCATTTTTTAATTGGATTATTTGGTGGTTTGGTGACTAGGTTATTGACTTTTTATATTTTGGAGTTTAGCCCTCTGTCAGATGTGGAGTTGGTGAAGACCTTTCCCATTCTGTGGGCTACCATTTGTCTTGTTGACTGTGTCATTTGCCTTACAGAAGCTTCTCAGTTTCAGGAGGTCACATTTATTAATTGTCAGTCTCAGTATCTGTGCTACAGATGTTATGTTCAGGAAGTAGTCTCCTGTGCTAATGTGTTCAAGGGTACTTCCTGCTTTCTCTTCTAAGAGGGTCAGTGTAGCTGAATTTATGTTCAGTTCTTTGATCCATTTGCACTGAAGTTTTGTGTATGGGGATAAATACAGCTCTATCTGCAATCTTCTACATGTCAACATCCAGTTAAGCCATTACCATTTGTTGAAGATGCTTTCTTTTTTCTATTGCATAATTTTAGATTCTTTGTCAAAAATCAGGTATTCAAAGGGTTGTGAATTAATATCAGGGCTTTCTATTTGATTCCACTGGCCTACCTGTCTGTTTTTGTGCCAATACCAAGCTGTTTTCATTACTATAGCTCTCTAGTAGAGCTTGAAGTCAGGAATGGTGATGCCTCCAGAAATTTTTCTATTGTACAGGGTTTTTTTTTTTTTGGCTATCCTGGGTTTTTTTGTTTTTCCATATAAAGTTGAGTATTGTTCTTTCAAGGTCTGTGAAGAATTGTGAATTTTGATGGGGATTGCATTGAATCTGTAGATTGTTTTTGGTAAGATTGCCATTTTTACTATGTTGATCCTACCTATCCAAGAGCATGGGAAATCTTTCCATTTTCTGATACCTTCTTTAATTTTTTTCTTTAAAGACTCAAAATTCTCATTATACAGTTCTTTCCCTTGTTTGATTAGCATTACCCCAAGGTATTTTATGTTGTTTGTAACTATTTTAAAGGTTGATGTTTCTCTGATTTCTTTCTCAGCCTATTTATCATCTGTATATGATAGGGCTACTGTTTTTTCTTTTTTTTATTTAGAGAATGCTTTAATAGTTTTTTTTTTATCAAACCCACGGTAGATAAGATCTTACATATTTAATACAGTGTGTTACCCTTGTACAAATGGAAAAAAATTAAGTTCAACATTTCTAGACCAATATGGCTGTTAATTTCTGTACTATTCCAACTCAACACAGTAAAATGGGATACTTTTTTCCAAAGTTGACAGCACAGCTAAAGTTTCCAAAAAATCAAATTATATATATATATATATATATATATATATATACAAAATTTGAATATATATAAAGACCAATAATAGCAATATGTTATGCATTAGCAGCAACAACTTTTCCAGGTTCTGCAGTCATTTGAACAAAATTGTAGAGACATCCAGGATACTCCATTTAAAAACAACAACAACAACAACAAAAGTAAAAAACAAAATCCCAGAAAACAGCACAGTTCTGTTACTCTTGTGCTACCTGGCACCATTTTTTTTAAATTAGCTTCTCAATCATCATCTGGAAGGAAACCATTCTAAGCAACATCATTAAAAACAGCTCTGATAAAGCATGGTCACTACTATGTATCATAAAGCAGGTCCACATATGAGTGAGTACATATCATGTTTGTCTTTTTGTGATTGGGTTACCTAGCTCAGAATGGTTTCTTTGAGTTCCATCCATTTTCCTGCAAATTTCAAGATTCCATTGTTTTTTTTCATCTGAGTATTACTCCATTGTGTAATTGTGCCACATTTTCTCTATCCATTCTTCGGTTGAGGGGCATCTGGGCTGCTTCCAGTTTCTGGCTATTACAAATAATGCTGCTATGAACATGGTTGAACAGATGTCCTTGTTATATGAATGTACTTCTTTTGGGTATATGCCTAGGAGTGGAATTGCTAGATCTTGTTGTAGACTCATTCCGGGCTACTGTTTTTTTGAGTGTATCCTGTCACTTTGCTAAAGGTGTTTATCAGCTGTAGGAGTTCCCTGGTAGAGTTTTTCAGGTCACTTATGTAAGCTATCATATCATCTGCAAATAGTGAAAGCTTGACTTCTTTCTTTCCAGTTTGCATTCCCCTTGATCTCCTTTTGTTGTCTTCTTGCTTCAAGCTAGAACTTTAAGTACAATATTGAAGAGATATGGAAAGTGTGGCCAGTCTTGTTTTATTCATAATTTTAGAGAAATCACATTGAGTTTCTCCCCATTTAGTTTGATGCTGGCTGTTGGCTTGCTGTATATTGCCTTTATTATGTTTATGTATGTTCCTGTTATCCCTGATCTCTCCAGGACCTTTATCATGAAGGGGTGTTGAATTTTGTCAAAGGCTTTTTCAGCATCTAGTGAGATGATCATGTAGTTTTTCTTTTTCAGATTGTTTATATGCTGGATTGCATTGATGAATTTTAGTATGTTGGACCATCCCTGCATCCCTGGGATTAAGCCTACTTGATCGTGTGGATGATTTTTCTGATGCGTTCTTGGATTCAATTTGCCAGTATTTTATTGAGTATTTTCGCTAGGGAGATTGGTCTGTAGTTCTCTTTCTTAGTTGTGTTTTTGTGTGCTTTTGGTACCAAGGTAATTGTAGCCTCTTAAAAAGAGTTTGGCAATGACCCTTCTGATTCTATTGTGTGGAACAATTTGAGGAGTATTGGTATTAGATCTTCTTTGAATTTTTTGAATTTCCAGTAGACTTCTGCACTGAAACCATCTGGTCCTGGGCCTTTTTTTTTTTTTTTTTTTTTTTTTTTTTTTTTTTTTTTTTTTTTTTTGGTTGGGAGACTTTTGATGACTGCTTCTATTTCATTAGAGGTTATAGATCTATTCTATTCAAATTGCTTATTTGTTCTTGATTTAATTTTGGTAAGTTATACCTACCCAGAAAATTGTCCATTTTCTTTCGATTTTCGAATTTTGTAGAGTACAGGTTTTCAAAGTATTACCTGAAGATTCTCTGAATTTCTTCAGTGTCTGTTGTTATGTCCCCCTTTTAATTTCTGATTTTGTTAATTTGTGTATTCTCTCTGCCTTTTGGTTAGTTTGGATAAATGTTTGTCTCTGTTGTAAAATTTCTGGAAAAACCAACTCTTTGTTTCATTGATTTTTTTGTATTGCTTTCTTTGTTTCTACTTCATTGATTTCAGCCCTCAATTTGATTATTTCCCGGGATCTACTCCCAGGTGAGTTTGCTTCTTTTTGATGTAGAGCTTTTTGGTATGCTGTTCTCCAGTTTCCTCATGTGGGCAGTTAGTGCTATGAACTTTCCTCTTATCACTGCTTTCAGTGTGTTCCATAAGTTTGAGTATGTTGTGCCTTCATTTTCATTGAATTCTAGGAAGTCTTTAATTTCTTTCTTTATTTCTTCCTTGACCCAGGAGTGATACAATTGAGCATTGTTCAATTTCCATGAGTTTGTAGGTTTTCTGCAATTTGTGTTGTTGAATTCTAACTTTAAACCATGGTGATCAGATAAGATACAGAGGGTTATTCCAATATTTTGTATCTGTTGAGGTTTACTTTGTTGCTGAGTGTGTGATCAGTTTTAGAGAAGGTTCCATGTGGTGCTGAGAAGAAGGTATATTCTGTTGTATTTGGATGGAATGTTCAATAGATGTCTGTTAAACCCAAATGAGTCATAACTTCTGTTAGTTTCTTTATTTCTTTGTTAAGTTTCTGTCTGGTAGTTCTGTCTAGTGGTGAGATTGGGGTTTTGAAGTCTACCATTATAAGTATGTAGGTTTTTATATGTGATTTGAGTTTTAGTAATGTTTCTTTTACAAATGATGGTGCCTTTGTATTTGGGGCATAGATGTTCAGAATTGAGACTTCATCTTGATGTTTTTTTCCTGTGACAAATATGAAACGACCTTCCTCCCTTTATTAATTTTAGTTTGAAGTCTAATTTGTTAGATATTAGGATAGCTACACCAGCTTGTTTCTTAGGTCCATTTGATTGGAAAATCTTTTCCCAACCCTTTACTCTGAGGTAGCATCTGTCTTTGAAGTTGAGGTGTGTTTCTTGTATGCAGCAGAGGATGAATTCTGTATTCCTATCTTTCTGTTAGCCTGTGTCTTTTTATAGACAAATTAAGACCATTGATTTTTTGTTCTTGTTAGTTTTAGAATTGTTATTGTTGTTAGTATTGTGTGTATATTTCCCTTTTTGGCTTTTGGTAATGTGGAATTATCTATTGCCTATGTTTTTCTGAGCTAACTTCCTTGGATTGGAGTTTTCCTTCCAGAACTTTCTGTATGGCTGGATATGAGGATATGTATTGTTTACATCTGGTTTGTTATGGAATATCTTGTTTTTTCTACCATCTATAGTGATTGAAAACTTCTCTCGGTATAGTTGTCTGGGCTGGGTTCTGTGGTCTCTTAGTGTTTGTGGAACATCCATCCAGGACCTTCTGGATTTCTGTGTTTCCCTTGAGAAGTCAGGTGTAATTCTGATATGTCTGCCTTTATATGTTACTTGACCTTTTCCTTTGTAGATCTTAATATTCTTTCATTATTCTGTATGTTTGGTGTTTTGATTATTATGTGGTGAGGGGACATTTTTGGTCCAGTCAATTTGGTGTTCTGTAAGCTTCTTGTACTTTTGTTGGCATGTCCTTCTTTCAGTTGGGAAAGTTTTCTTCTATAATTTTGTTGAATATGTTTTTTAAGTCTTTGATCTGGGCTTCTTCACCTTCTTCTATACCTATTATTCTTAGGTTTGGTCTTTTCACAGCATCCTATATTTCCTGAATATTTTGTATTAAGGATTTGTAGGACTTTACATTTTTTTGACCAATGTATCTATTTCCTCTAGTGTTTCTTCAACACCTGAGATTCTCTCTTCCATCTGATGTATTTTGTTGGTTATGCTTGCATCTGTAGTTCCTGATCATTTACCCAGCTTTTCTATTTCTAACACTCCCTGTTTGTGTTTTCTTTATTGCCTCTATTTCAGTTTTCAAGTCTTGAACTGTTTGAATTGTTTCCATCACCTGTTTATTTTTTCTTGGTTTCCTTGCTTTCTTTAAGATATTTGTGGATTTCTTACATTTTTTTTGTCTTTTCCTCCATTTCTTCCATTTTTTGTTTGTCTTTTCTTATATTTCTTTAAGGGATTTTCTCATTTCCTCTTTAAGGGCCTCTATCATCTTCATAAAGTGTTTTTCTTTTTTATTAGTTCAAATTAGGAACAAGCTTGTTTCACATGCCAATCCCTTCTCCCTCTCCCTCCCCTCCCCCTCACCCCTCTTACCCCACCCTGACCTACCCCCCCCACTCCATCCACCCTCCACTCCCCAGGCAGGGTAGGGCCCTCAACAGGGGCTCCACAAAGTCCACCACATCATCCTGGGCTTGGGCCTAGGCCCTTCCCCATGTGTCCAGGGCAGTGCATCCCTTCACATGGGATGGGCTCTCAAAGTCCCTTCTTATACCAGGGAAAAATACTAATCCACTACCAGGGACCCCCTAGAGTGCAGAGGCCTCCTCATTGACATCCATGTTCAGGGGTCTGGATCAGTCCTGTACTGGCCTCCTAGACAGCATCTGGGGTCGATGTGTTCCCCCTTGTTCAGGCCAGCTGTTTCTGTGGGTTTCACCAGGCTGGTACCGACTCCTTCAATCTTCATTCTTCCCTCTCTGCAACTAAATTCCAGAGTTCAGTTCAGTGTATATCTGTGGATGTCTACCTCTGCTTCCATCAGCCACTGGATGAGGGCTCTAGGATGGCATAAAAAGTAGTCATCAAACTCATTTTAGGGGAAGGGTGTTTAGGTTATCCTCTTCACCATTGCCTGGATTGTCAGTTCGTGTCATCCTTGTAGGTCTCTGGAAATCTCCCTAGTGCCAGATCTCTCCTCCAACCTATAATGGCTCCCTCTAATATGATATCGCTCATCTTGCTCTTTTTTTACTTCATCTGTCTTGGGATGTTCAGGTCTTGCTGGTGTAGAACTCCTAGACTCTGGTGGTGTCATATTATGTTTTATATTGTTGAATGCATTATTATGTGTTGTCTTCCCATCTCTTCTTCCGGTGGGTGCAGGTGGGGCTTCTCCTGATGGGTGTGGGTCAAGGCTCTGATGATGGCAGATGCTAGATGGATTGGACTGCCCCCAGATCTTTGGGGGTTCAGAGGACTGGACATGGCTATATGCCCCTTCCAACAAGGGGAGAAGGGGGAGCGGGAGAAGGCCTCTTGCTTACCTCTCCTGACAGGTGTGGGGCCAAGGTTTCAGCGGAAGTAGCTGGTTGGTTTGGGCTGCTCCCAGGTCTCTGGGGATTCAGTAGAACTGCATGTTCTTTGGGGGAAATACAGAAGTGAGCATAGAAGAAAAGTCCCCACACACTAATAGAATTTGTCTCCTTAGAGTGGAAGATGAACAATTAACAGATGAAAACACAAATACAAGTGGAAGCAGAGATAATTGTGTTTTGTCAGGGATCTGAAGAATGCTAGAGGAAGAGAACATCTAGCTGGTGTAGAATGGAGCTTTAAGCAGAGACCTGAGTGAAATGAAGAGATTACTGTAGAAATGAAAGATGCTTGGTGAATTAGAAAGGCTGAAGTACATGGTCATTTGTGGCGAGCGGCCAACAGTTGTTTATTGCTTGGCATCTGTTCAGTCCCTTCACATATGTTTCTCAGGGAATGTAATTTATTTATATTTCATATAATTATTAGAGAATATCTTGCCTCTGCTGTTTTCTGTTGGTTCATAGTTTTTCTCATTTCTTTCTCCCTGTCTCTTAGACTTCTCTACAGTGCTTGGGTGATTTTTTTTTACTAACAGTCTGTTTTGATTCCTTGATTATTATTATTGGTATATTTGTTACAGGTTTTTCCATTGTGGTTACAGTGGAACTTAAGAAAAACATTATTGGATTAAAGTAAGGCATTTTGAAATGTGAGTGCATTAAACACTGATCATAAAATGGGCCAAGTAACAAGAGGATAAGGGGGAGAAGGAAGAAAAACACTATATGTAAATTCATCCATCCCTATATTGTGAGTCTTGATGTCCTGTTATACATCTTCCTATATTGCCTATTTCAACAAACTAAATGTAGTTATTAATTTTGATTCTTCTCCTTTTTGTTTGTATGCTAGACATGTATGGCCTATGCACCATGTTTACCACGTGTTGAGGCATCCTGAATTTATATAGTTCCTCTTAATTATTTTAAACATCCAGTACTTCCTTGCTGTTTAGCAGCTTTTCTATCTATTTAAAGAACTTGATGATTTTTTTTATTTTTACTTATTTATTTTTTTGGTGAGGGCATGTTAGGTGTTGATAATATTCCAACTTCTGTTTGTCTGAGGATATCTTTATATCTGAACCACAGCCTCACTGGGTATGGTATTGTTGGTTGATAGTTTCTTTCCCTTTAGATTTGACGGTCTCATCCTATTACTCTAGTCTGGCCTATAGGGTTTATGCTGAGCACAGGTAATTGGAACATGTGTATGTATGTATGTATGTATGTATGTATGTATGTATGTGTGTATGTGTATATGTATGTGTGTATGTGTTTGTTCATGTGGGTGTACTTGTGTGTATTTGACTTATGTCTATACATGTGTATGCATGTGTGTGTGCTACTCTCCTGTTTTCTCAATAACCTTCTCTTTGAATTTAACCTCTGAGAGTTATGTTATGATTTGGGATATATTTCATTGAATTGAACCAATCATGATGAGCCTTGGAACCAGTTATGATTGACCTCATGATCTTGTATTTTAGTTTCTTTTCAGTTTAGGGCCAGGCAGTTTTCTGTTATTATCTCTTTGAGTGCGCTGCTTCTCTCTGTATCAATCTGCAGACCCCAAGTGTCTACTCTTCTAATGGGATCCCAAAGTTGCTGTGAACTTTCCTTGCTCTTCATTCTTTCTTCTTTACTCTCCTTTGATAGTCCTTTGACAGCCTGCTAATTATTTATTCTATTAAAACTATTGATCCATTTATAGTATGTGCACTTTCAGTTCAAGGTCTACTGATGTTAGTGTTTAAGCCCCTACAGTCCTCTTAGGTTTCTCTGATAAAATACTGAGGTTTTTTTCTCTATGTTTCTTTGAAGTTTGTTCAGTTTCCTTAAAGGCTTTTAAAATTTCCCTGGCTGTGTATATATTGATTACTTTATGGTCAATTATTAGCACTTCATTTTGTCCATTATTGCTAGTTGATGATGCAGCTTCATGTTTGCCTGTCCCAGGAATTCTAAGCTTTGTGGCTACAGCTACTTCATCAGTGCATGAGAACTTAAGTTCAGGTCTGCCACAAGTCCACGCTGGAGCACTGCCACTGTTTCAATATTATGAGGTGCTTGAGGTCCCTGTTTCTTATAAATCCCTGGTTAGCATGTTGGCCAGCTGTTTCTGTAGCTCCCTCTAGGGTTGAGATGAGTCCACATACCTCAGGTACAGTTACTGATGTGTGCTTTGGAGCCCCAGGATTATTCTGTCTCTTCCTGGACCTCATGGTGGAGAACTATTCATAAGCTCCCATGAGCCATCAATACTTCCATACTATTGCATCCGAAGTCCAAACTCTTCTGAGCTCAGGTCAATGCAGTCTAGAGTCACAGCCCATGCTACTGCAGTATGCTGGTGGTGTATTATACCTTGCAACTCCTGAAGCTACCCAGAGGTAATGTCTAGAATACAAATGTGTTCCATGGGGGCATCGGGTCTCTGTCTGGCAGCAGGATAGGTACAGAAGTCCTGCCTGTGGGGTGTTGGCCTTGGTGTAGAAACTTGAGATCTGATAGGCACTGTGTTGGGTTTTACCAATTATGTAGAATTCCCCTGCAGTCTTGTGCTTTTCCCCCCTCTGCCCTTTTCAATAGTCATAACATTCCTCCATACTGTGCTCAGTTGGGATAGTTCATTGCCATGCTAGCATGACACCAGATAGGGCTGCAGCCCGATTTTCTGAAGGAAGTACTAGGTTTTACAGTGGCACACTTAGTATTAGGTTAAAAATCTAATTCCTAACTTAATTGTTTCCTCCCCTGATTGGAAGAAGTATTTCAGTGTACAGCCTGAAGTTAGGGGGATAGCCTGGGAGCATTGTTTCTGCATTTTTCCATGCTTCCTTTCTTGCTATGCTAAAACCCATTACAATGGTCTCTCTCTTGCTTTCCTCTGCTCTTGAAAAAGTGTGAAAAGCTGTTCAACTTCATGCTTCTGTGGGAGACATCATTCGCTGTCACTTTGCTCTGCTTCTGTGCGGGAAGGCAGCAACAAGATGTTTGGCAAATGCAGACTATTGCAAGCATATTAGGGAGTCAGTCTAATTAAACCTAAGTAATAGGTAGTCCTACGATACTGACTGACAATTTATAAAATCTTGGAACTATTACAGAACACAATTAATGCACTGTATTATCAGTGTGTAATTATTCACTATTTAAAGGATTCACTCTGCTTGTTTCTTTTCTGAAAACATATACTTGCATATTTTTGAATGTTATTATCTATTAATTTGCTCATATTGTTGCTGTTTATGCTAAGAGCAACAGTGATGTAATGGAAATGTCATGTCTATGATTACTTTCATTTGGGGGGGATGATTTTAAATAAGATTATTCAAAGTTTTAAAGACCCAGTTTAGAAATGCAAACACTATTTTTCTACCAAACTTTAATTAAATACTACCTATTTAAAACAATTGTCCTGCTCTGGTATATAAATCTCTGAATGACAACAGAAGACGTAAAAGCTATAGAAATGTTTATAAAATAATAGTTTTTGTTGTGGAATTACAATGTGTTACATTCAGAAGAGAACACCTGCTTTCAGAGAACAGTAAATAATTTTTCCCCAAGTATAGACAGGATCCTAAGTTGCTTTAACTGAATTTTTCATTTTTTTGTACCCAACAGGATTTGGCTGGTGAAGCTGCAAAGGGAAATAGCTCATGTTTTCTCTCAAGGAGTGATTTTTTTTTTTCCAAATGCTTGGAAGATGGCAGGTCTTGATCTCTGCTGATCACACATAGTTGTGAATTCCTGCGGTTGCTACATGGTTTTTAACTAAAGTCAGAGTACTGTGCCATCCCCCTCTCCCAAGTGCTTCCTGATAATAAAAGAAACAAAGTGACAGGGAGGAGGTGGTGTAGGATAAGACGGAGGGTCTATTACAGTTGGGGTTTGAACTAAATGATTTTCACCAAGTTTCCTCACAGCAGGTCTTTCTTAGCAGACTGAGTGGATCCAAAGAGAAGGGAGCTTGTACACTCTAGGTTCAGACCTAGGCAGCCCTCATTTCCATGCAGAAAAATCACAATGGTCACAAACTGTCTTTGGTCTTAAAATGATGGGCTCAAAACATTTCTACTTATTTTTCTACTGACACGAGCTTAATGACTCCAAGCAATCTGACAGTTTTATTTCAACTTTTAGTGTCATCCCTGCTTTACACCAAGTTCTAAAAGCAGAGCACTTTAATCTGTCTCCGCCTCTGTATTTCTGATGTTCTGTTAAACATATTTATAACCAAAGAAGTATTCCAAAAGCTGGAAGGAGTAAACTGTGAGAGGGGCATGCCTTTCTAAGTGAGATCATTAATCCCTGGAAAATTCTGACTTGATTAGGCTTCCTTTGGGAGGGTGGGGCTGTAACATGAATAATAAAAACTCAGTGAGAGATATTGGGGTTTAAGCTGATGATCAGAAAAACAAAGCATCCAGGCCACTAGCTCTTACCTCTACCTCAGACTGAAATGGGTGATCCTGTCTCCACAAATCCCCAGAGTGCAATGCAGACTGTAGTCCCTCCCCTAAGTCTCAGATTGCAATCCCTTGAGTTCCTGTCTCCTCCTGCCTTATAGTCATCTCTCCGCCCAGCCATATCACTCCTGTCTCCAACTCCCTAGTGCAGGGATTAAAGGCATGTGATCCCAAGTGATGAGATCACCTTTGTGTGAGCTGTTTCTCTTTTAGATGGGATCAATTTCATGTAGCTCAGTGTGGCCTTGAACTACCAGAGACCTGTCTGCTTTTGTCTCCTGAGTCCTGGGATTAAAGGTGTGTTCCACTACTACCTGGTCTTTATGACTAGCTAGCATGGCTGCTGGGATTCAGGGTTTGTTTCACCACTGCTGGCTCTATGGCTGTGGATAGCTTTGCATTTTGATCTCCAGTGCCTTTATTAAATCATACATAATATATTGCCACATAGAGCTGGAGAAAAAAAGTCCAGAAATGCTGAGGGCTGGCAAGATGACTCAGTGGGTAATATTTTTGAATGTTATTCTCTATTAATTTTTTATTTACTACATATTGCTACAAAAGTCTTGTGACCTGAGTTCCATCCCCAGAGCCAATAGAAAGGTAAAAAGACAGAAGTGATGGCACAAAATTGTTCTCTGACATCTATACACATAGCTTCATGCATGCTCACACACATGGCCCCCCATCCCTCAGAGGCACACACACAATTATAATAATAAGCAAATAAAATATTAGAAAATTTAACAAATGTATAACTTTGTGTCAGCTGGCTCTTTATGAAACACACACAGCCTCTTCATGGAACTTCATGTTGTCTGGCATGGTCATGTTCACCAAGTTCTCAACTTTTGTTGTGAAGACCTTTCTAGAAATCTTCTCAGGTGCCAAGCAGTCCAGTCAGGGGCTTCATATGTGTTAATGGAAATTAATCAAGATATTTTCTGTCACATTGTTTACTGATTTAGTCAATTTAATTTTTTGTCCAGTTGAGATATCTGTTTTATGTTTTATCATTTCTTTTATTTCAGCTCTTCTTTATGCAACTATTTTTGGAAATGTCACCACAATTTTCCAGCAAATGTATGCCAACACCAACCGTTACCACGAGATGCTGAATAATGTTCGAGATTTCCTGAAATTATATCAGGTCCCAAAAGGCCTTAGTGAACGAGTCATGGACTATATTGTCTCGACATGGTCAATGTCAAAAGGCATCGACACGGAGAAGGTATAGTTGGCTGTCATTATTTTTACTGTTGGTAATCTTCTGCTTAGCAGGATATTTTGATGCATGTACATTCCCCACTCCCATTTCCCTTGTGTGACTGCTTTATAGATGTTACTACAGCTTCTGTAAGTGACATTTCAACCAATCATATTTATTGAGTGTTTAGAAGGTATGGAGCACCCAACCATAAACAATCAATTAGTACCAGTTATAATATTCAATTGAGAAAATTCAGTTTCTGAAAACAGCTCATTACTCCATTTCCTTATGACACTCTCATCACCACTTAGTAATGTTCTGTTAAACCCTCAGATCATTCTCCCATGAGATCTTATTCTTAGTTTTTCTTTGACTTGGTACCCATTTAAAAATTATAGGAGGCTGGAGAGAAGGCTCAGCAGTTGAGAGAGCTTGCTGCTCTTGCTGAGGACTGGAATTATGTTACTAGCACCTATGTTTGGCAGCTCACAGCCACCTGTAACTCCTGCTGCAGGGATCAGATGCCCTCTTCTGGCCTCTGTGGGTACCTGCACACACATGTGTACACACACGAGCATGAGCATGCACACACACACACCCACACACACAGAGACATTTAAACAGTATATTTTTAAAAAGGAAAAAAACAACATGAAACTTCCCTGTTATAAGTGAAAAAATTTATATTATCTTCTGCCATACCTTCCTATTAAATGTTTCTTTATCAAATGCATTATAAAGTAACTTATAATTCTTAATCTTCCCTTGATCTTTCGTACATGTAGTAGAGACTTATCCCCTTTCCAGTCATCCACATGTCTCATTTCATGTCTTTTTAAGGGAACTTCTTCTTTTTAAACTTTCTCACTTATTTTATCCTTGGGCAAAGAAGGACCAATAAGAGCAAATTAAAGTCTCCTCACTTTGCTATATAATCTGATTCACATAAAATGTAAGTGATGGGAACTAGAGCTGGCATACAGTAAGTGAAAGCCAATCCTGAGTTATTTTACTTTAGCACCAGTGAAGACTGTTCTTTGTAGAGCACTTACATTTAACACCTGACAGTAAAATTGTGAAATACCTTCCTTGCCATTTCTAGATGGTATATGATTTTAACCTGTTCACCCTTGCAGACACGTGTGTGTGTGTGTGTGTGTATGTGAAAGAGAGAGAGAGAGAGAGAGAGAGAGAGAGAGAGAGAGAGAGAGAGAGAGAACTACTCTAAGTATCTTGATACAACGGGGAAAGTACAAATGATCAAATGAAATTTCAAACAGTAGCAAGAAAGTTTCAAGCCAGCACAGATACTGTGGGAGCCAGATTTGAGGGGAAGTGTGAAAAATGATTGTGACATGTAAGGGAATGTGTGTGTGTGTGTGTGTGTGTGTGTGTGTGTGTGTGTGTGTGTATGAAACATGCCATGACTATTGATTCCTTTCAGCCTGTTAGGGAAATCCCCACTCAGATCAGATGCATGTTAGCTAGGCAATTGTATATGTGATGAGAAGAAGACACATGCCAAATTCTGTGCCTGTAGAGGGGGTGTAGGGATTTCAGTAATTACATCCTCAGTGAGACTGAGTTTATAAACACTTCTTAGACTACATGCCATATGCTACCCAAACAAGAAGAAAACAAAAATTTGCATCCACTTCCCTAATTTAAGTAAAGAATGTGAGAACAGAGTAGAAGACTCCCAGGCCTGCTGGGCATTTAGTAAGCTCACAAATAGTGTATATAACATTAAAATACAATAGTAATGTTTTAAGATGTTGGCAAGAAGTAGCTGGAGAGATGGCTCAGAGGTTAAGTGCACTACTGATCTTGCAGAGGACTCCAGTTTAGTTCCCAGCTCCATAATTTCAAATCACAACCAACTGTAACTTTAGCTCTAGGTCAGTAGTTCTCAACCTGCCTAATGCTGTGACCCTTTAATTCAGTTCCTCATGTTGTGCTAACCCCCAATCATAAAATTATTTTTGTTGCTACTTCATAACTGTAACTTTGCTACTGTGATGAATCATAATGTGAATATCTATGTTTTTGATGGTCTTAGGCAAGCCCATGTGGAAGGATTGTTTGACCCCCAAAGTGGTCACAGTCCTCAGGCTGAGAACTACTGCTCTAGGGTGATCTTATACTTTCCTTTTGCCTCTGTGGACCTCCCACCACACACACACACACACACACACACACACACACACACACACACACACACGAGGGGGGAGGGAGGAGAGAGTAGACCCTCCACATTAATAAAAAATAAGTTAAGGAAATATTGAAAAAATTGAGTAGAAAGGAAGATCACTGCAAAAATACAAAATAAGTTTTATAATTTGTAAAATATTTTTGTAAATCAATAATATTAGACTACTTTGGCAATTAAGTTTACCAAAGGCATAGTAATGTTACCTACACATTAAAAGAAACCTGTCATACTGGGAGGTGGTGGTGCATGCCTTTAATCCCAGCACTTGGGAGGCAGAGGCAGGCAGATCTCTGAGTTTGAGGCCAACCTGGTCTACAGAGTGAGTTCCAGCACAGCCAGGACTTTCACAGAGAAACCCTGTCTTGGAAAAAAAAAAGAAAGAAAGAAAAAGAAAAAGAAAAAAAAGTCCATGTTGGTTTACTAAAGTAGTGGTTGTACATTATTTCCCAGTAACTAGCACTGATTTCACTAACACTGAGTATTAGGTGGGTTTTCAGTACCAGGTAAGGTTTTCCTCTTGCTGAGTTCGATTAGAGAGCTGTTGGCTACCACCATGGTATCAATGTCACTAATGCATCCTTAGGTTATTGTTCTATGCTGATTTTACATGTGTTTCATAGGCATCAAAACTGCTGTGTAGGATTGTTGGTTGCCTCTCTCCTGTGGAAGTTTGCATGGCACCTTCTGGTACTATGAAACCTAGTACTCAGAGAGGGAGCATTCCGGTTACCAACATGACTGTCTAGATGTGAGCTAAACATGACGACACCAATGAACATGCCAAACTGGGCAGGGAAAAGCCCATAAAGTCTCAACTATACACAGAGAACCACAAATAGCTGAGGAAAGCTATGAGTGAGAGAGGAGGTCTTCAACAGAGAAGAGCATGCCGATTGGTGGTCCAATGCTAAACAATCAGCCCTGAATACTTACAAGTAACATTATGCGGCCCAAACAGGTTATATCTATATATCTATATCTATATCTATATCTATATCTATATCTGTATCTATATCTATATCTATGCAAAAACAATTAGTGAAAAAGAAGCTATGAATTTGAAGGAAAGCATCGAAAGGTATGTAAGGTTTAGATGGAGGAAAGGGAAGGAAGAAATTTTGTAATTAAATTATGATCTTAAAAAATGTAATCTCAAACAAGTGTGTCACTAGCAAACATAAAATGAAGCTTACTTTCATCTATAACAATAAAAATCAAGTCATTAGGAAGCCATTTTCAGGTAGATACAGAAAACGTCCAATTTTAGCAAAGACTGTATTCCTGATTCTACCTCATAATTCTGTCAACTGTGGAATGGGTTGCTCATTTTCTAAAGTAGTATGAATGAGATAATATGCATCAGAGCTGGGACTAGATCCCTCCCTGTGGCTTTCCACTCTTTTGTCTTTATTCATTACAGTGATTCCAGCCTATGCCATGACTTTAAAAACAAAAGCAAATAACACTCAATTGTCCTGACTTGTCTCAGACCTGTTTCCTCAACTACATACTATTTTCTGCTTTTCATGCCTAATGCACCTGTCCAAAAATTAGGCTCCTAGTTATCTTTTAAAAAACACATTCTACTGGCACTACCCAATTTAGTTAATGGAAACTACACCCTCTAGGTGCTTAGGACAAAATCCCACAATTTGAACCCTCATTATACTCTATCTACTACCTCCAGTTCCTATCATTTCTATTGCCTCCACCTGACCCAAGTCATCATCTTGTCCCTCAAGAGATATTGTGGTAGTTAACTTAACTGCTGTGTTCCTATGTAGAGTGTTCTCTGAATAGCAGCAAAGAACCTATCTGGCTTTTCTAGTAAATATTTCTATCTTGTTGGTCTTCAATCTTTTTGACATATGTAGAAAATCATATGTTAATCTGTGCTACAAGCACTTACAGTGAAATAATTGAAATTATTAAAATATAAATGTAGAATGACAAAATGAAAGGTGTATAACAGTAATCATGTGGACTCTATAATTGTCACAATTTTGGAACTCTAGATGTACTCAGGGTATAGCTTTAGTAAATAGTACTAGACCTATTTTTTCTTTTTTGCAGATGTTTTTTATTTGAATTAGAAAAAAGATTGTTTTATATGTCAATCCCTGTTCCTGCTCCCTCCACTCCTCCCATACCACCCTCTTCAACTAAAACCCTACATATAACATATCCTTTCTGTTCCCCAGGGAGGGTGAGGCCTTCCATAGAGGGTCATCAGAGTCTATCATATCCTTTGGAATAGGGCCTAGGCTCACTGCCATGTGTCTTGGCTCAGGGAGTAGCCCTCTATATGGAATGGGCTCCCAAAGTCCACACCTATGCTAGGGATAGATATCGGAGGTCTCCTCACTGAAAGTCACATTCCTGGGGTCTGGATAAGTTCCATGATGGTATCCCAGCTATCATTCTAGAGACCAAAAGCTCCCCATTGTTCAGGTCAGCTGTTTCTGTGGGTTTCACCATTTGCTCATCCCTCCTTATTCTAGTACAAGACTTTTTAACAATTACTCTCTTTGATTCAATGTTTATTTCATGTAGTCTTTGGTAAGTGAAGTGTGTTGTCTTAACATATGGCTTTTTAATTGCATAGTTCACTTACATTTTCTTTAAAATATTTTATTAGTAGAGATTATTAGCAAATTTATACAAGCACATACCAAAACAAGGAAAATAAATAAGCTCAATGTCTGTTTTAATGCCTTTCTGTATTAGTTCTAAAACAGCTATTTTTTTCGGCTCTATGTACAATGAAATTTAATAATGCATTGCAATTAATTAGAGAAAACACTTCACTCCAATTATTATTGATTTCCTTCTAGCTTCTCCACATATTTAGATTTACAGATTTTTGAATTAACATTAACACATAAGCAAATCAATCACAGTGATCCAATTCAGTCTTAACTTGCCTCTGTTTAGTGCAATCATGGGTTAAATATATACTCATGTGGGGATTAGTACATTTTTAACATTGAAGTTTGTTTTAGGTGATTTTTTTTGCATGGGTCAGTGCCTAGATTAATTTTATCTACTAGACAACATTTTATTGACTATTAATCACTACAGGTGCTCTGTATTTTTTTAAATTTAATAACAAAATCCATCCCCTGTGCTTTGCTACTGCTAACATTCTGTACTTAAAAGACTGAGAAATGGGTGGAATAAGAGAGGATTAAAATGAAAGGAGATTATGGGAGAAATAGAAGGGATGCTGATTAAAGCTCATAAAATTTATCCTGACATTTGAAATAACTTTTCAGGGAAATAATTCAAATGAAATAAATGGTTTGGGACTATATTTTCAGTCTGGGAACCATGCAAAAATGCACAACTTACATAATGGTTTCTAGACCATGTATTTCTTACTACCCTAGAGTGTCCAGGGCCTCTTTTGCAGATTGGAACCTAAACCCTTATGATTTTTCTTTACAATTTCTAACACATAGCTTGAACATAAGTCAGTAGGTAAAACGTCCTTGTTTTTCAGTTTTTGTTTTATGTTCTTGTTAGAAGATAAAATGCCAGTAGGAATTTGCATTATATGGAATGTTTTATAAGAATACATGAAGGAATTTTACCTTTGTTTTAAAAGAGGTAACAATCATCCTAATACAGTCCATATTAATCAGATCATAGATCAACTACTGGGATCACCTTTTGACCAGATATTTCAAAGTAAAAGCATCAAAGGGCAGCACACTCACTCAAAGTTGAACAAGGTGGTATACAGTTGTGACCATATTGCCATATGACAGACAGGTAAAAGAAATGTAAATATTCTGTATGGCTAAGAGGAAACTTGGAGAGAGGGGTAGAAGGTAGCTCAAAGAGCTGAATTTATTTGAAGAACATATCTCTCTGCTTCAGAAGGAAATTCATTTCTAGAAGTAGAGGATTTCTATAGGCATAAGTAGAATGCAAACCCAAGGAACTCTCAGGTCCAGCACACTACTCTTGCTGCCTCTCCACTCACTAATCCTTGTGATTTCTATTGAATGAATTTAGATGGGACATAGATTCATAGAGTAGAACAAGGACTCTGTATTACAGAATGACACAAGGTACTCTCAAAGATGAGAGAAAGCTTGTTGTATAGGAGAGTGGCAGGGGAACCATTATGCTGATCTACAGGTTTAGGTAGGCATCATGCTATAATTTTTAAGGTTTCTGGAATGGAAACTATGGTGTACTGGTGTACCCTCACTTGGAGTTCTGTTATCTGTCACATCTGATTCAGGGACAAGCATTTAATAGATTTATAGTTTCGTAACTTACAGAAAAAAAAAACTATACTAATTCAACACTTATTTTCAGCATTTTTCTTCTTTTTCCGCGCGCGCGCGTGCGTGCGTGCGTGCGTGCGTGCGTGCGTGCGTGCGTGCGTGTGTGTGTGTGTGTGTGTGTGTGTGTGTGTGTGTGTACACACACATGGGTGTGGAGGCCTAAGCTTTATGTTAAGATTCAACCTTAATTGCTCTTCTACCTAATTATTGAGGCAGCATCTCTCAGTCCAATCGAGATCTCTCTAACATGGATCCTCAGTCTCCCCCTTCCTTTGTTGGAATTACAGGCCAGCTTGCCCACTCATGCAGTAGTATGTGTGGGTTCTGGGGATCTGGCTCTGGTACTCACACTTGCTAGCTAAGCACATTGACTACTGAGCCATCCATCTAGCCCTAGTCTCAGATTCTTTTTGCTAGTGTATTTTTATGGATAGTTTCACAAGTGAAACCAATTGGCTTTTTCAAGGTGACAAAATAAAGCATTCATTTAAAAATTACTATCAATTTGTGTATTCTCTGATGGAGCTAAGCCAGGCCAGCCCTGGACTATTTCTCCTACAGGCTTGTGCAGGTATGCTTATTGGGCAAGAGACACTATGCCTATTCTATCATTTAAATTACAGAAATAAAACAACAACAACAACAACAAAACATTTTTCAGCCTCCAGTCTAACTTTAAAATTTTTGGCCTAGACATGGTAAAGAAACTTCATGATTATCACCTCCACATGTGTTTCCTAATTGTTACCTCCTAAAATGATATAGAGTGAGTGTTTGGAGTTGTGGTTGTCATTTCCCTTTTCGAGCTAGCCTTCATACCTTATCTAAGAAGGTAAATTTAATGTGCACCTCCTTCCATGGAGCAGAAGTTAAATAAGATAGCACTTTGGGGCACATTAGAGGTGAATATGAACATAGTACATTATACCCACATATTAAAATGTCATAATGAAAATCATTATTTTATATAATTAATACACATTAATAAAATGCTGAAAAAAATAACCCAGAATCGTCTTAGAAAACATGTAACCAAATTATTATAAGCAAATGGGAATGCTAATACTTTTTGTAAAAATAATTTGGAACTCTCAATTACGAATTTTAATTTCTCACGGCTTTTGTATATTTTGAGAATTCTTCAATGCAGTCTTTATATTACTGTTGGCTAATATCATTGCTTTAGCTTTGCAGATGTCCTCTAATAGGCAATGTTGATTTTTCTATGTGGATGTTAAGGAAGGAACATTTTATAGCTAAGTTAAGCCCTAATGACTCAAACATCTCTCTAGGACTAGTACTAACTAGAATCTTCTTATTTTTGTTGCATCTTGTCGACATTGCTTTAGTGAAACAGTGCAGGGTAGTTTGTACTTCATTGTCTCAGCACTTGGCCATTAGCTTCTGAGGAAGGTCACAAGAAATCATTTGATAGCTATAAAGAAATGGACAGATGGAGCTGTCCCCAAGAGGCCATGATGACTTAGTAACTTGGATTTGTCTAGACCAGAGGCATTGTGTCTCATCTTTCAGGTTTAGATCTGATGCAGCCACATATCTGATATAGTTGTCTGGAGCATGCAAAGTGTCATATGATGCCTGCAGAGGGTAGGCCCTAATAAGAGGGGCAAATCATTCAATTCACAGTGATGATCGTACACTTCTTTTCTTCTCCAGTAACAAGCTACTTACTATGAGGGCCATGTGGCTGGCATCATTTTCTCAGTCTTTCCTTGGCATTTTGTGTACCATTGTCTTTAAATATGGATGAAAATGAAACATCAACTGTATCATAATTTAGAGAAACAAAATCTATACATGTATACATTGAGAACAAATACATAAACATATTCTATACTGTGAGGAAAGGTTAAGTCATGAGTCATTCTGAACACAGACCATGCCATCATATAAGGTAGTATCTGTATCAAGTCCACTATTTTATTCTGAGCTACTTTGATGGGTTTGTCTTCAGACTTGGCTCCAACCAGAGCAAATTTTCAGCAAATAGTTTCTGCTTTTGAGTGAAATCATGACTCTTCTTAGAACTTTGGAGATTATTTAGTTAGGTAGAATTATGTAGATGGTCAGATTTTATAATTTGTTTCAAATTCCTGGCATTTCTCTTACTATTTTTGCCATGGTTTAACTGTGCTCTTCTTTTAAAGTAAATTATTTACCTTATTACGTGTGTGTGTGTGTGTGTGTGTGTGTGTGTGTGTGTGTGTGTGTGTGTTCATGTATGTGATCTGTGTGCATGCAGTGCCAGAAAAGGTCATAATAGGTCATCATATCCACAGGAACTAGAATTACAGATGACTGAGAGACACCTTGTGGGTACTGGGAACTGATCCCAGGTCCTCACAGCAAGTAGTCTTAACCACTGAACCATATCTCCAGCCTGTTATGTTGTTATTTATTATTTTTCTTCAAGAATTTTGTGACTTCCTTCTCTCTACCCACCCTGTCTCTTTCTTGGCTTTTATGATAATGAACAAAGGATACCTTTTTGGCATCAGCTGGTTGGTTTTGATTTTTTATTCATTTTCTATTCTATGAAAACTACATTTAGTACCTTTACTTGTTGTGCCAAATAACCACGGGTGTCTCTGTCTGCCACAGCAGAAGGCAGAGAGGTGGTGGAGAAAGATGTAGGGAATACCTTAAAAGAAAGAAAAAAATCACAATACAAGAGAGTCATTCTGCTAGCTGTATGCTGCCCATCGATTCTCTGGACCCCTTCTTTGTGTAATTTTGGCATCAAGGAGAGGAACATATGGCTGAGAAATTTGATGTTTTTTTTTCCCTCAACTTTGCTTTTTATAAATCTGGACTTTCCTTGAGTCCTTCAGTTAACCCCCTATTTTCTCACATTAGCATCTTCTATTTCTTGGGCTTTCTCAAGAATATTTTCAAGTCTTTAGTTTCTTCCACAACATCTCTGATGACAGGAGGTATCAACTGAGGAGGATCTGTGTAGCAGCAGATTGTATAAATAGCAAAGTACCCTTCAAAATTTGCGTCTGTGTAAAAAATATTGTTGGGCTTTGTAATTATAGCTGTAGAGTAATAATACAAATAAACTCAACTGTTGCTCTTACGTTGCATACAGTAATGAAAAGAGAAGAGACAAAAATTATAGATAAAAACATGTGATTGTAAGTTGTGTCAGTGCTTGGAATATAATGCAGAGTGCTATGCAAGAATCTAATGGGGGACAGTCAGTCTAGCTCAGGTTGGAAGGCTGTGTGGTAGAAGTAGAAAAAAGGCATAGTAGAATTTGGACAACAGAGATATTAGAATAGGAACTTTTCTGCCTTTCATAATCAAACTCAAATTACCTATATGCTGATAGCCAAAGAACTGGTCTAAAGATGGAAACAGTGAAAAGGAGAAAAGGCTAAGATATTTGGGTTCTCTTAATTACTAATAAATCAACACCCAGTATTATCTAGACATCTATTACCTGGTATTCAATTGTGTCACAGAAACTTTTCAACTAACTCTTCATGTTAGTTAAGAATTTTGCTCTAAGGATCACTAGTTTATAATCCACATTACCAGAGGAGACAAGGAGGACCCCAAGAAAAGATTGTATAGTCCCTCAATGAAGGGGATGGGGAGAAGAACCAATGACCAAAGTGGGAGCCTGGGGGCAGGGAGAGGAAAGAGAGCCTTCATCCTGTTGCTGTTCAGAGCACAAATAGACACCGACAGCCAAGCACTGAACCACACTCCTGGAATTCAGTTGTGGAGAGGGAGGAGGGATGAGCAAAGAAGCCAAGACAGGGCTGGAGAGACCTTCAGAAACAGTGGCCCTGACCTACTGATAGCATGGAGACCCTAGTCATAAAGCTGGGGAAACAGCATTGGACCAAACCAAGCCCTCTGAATGTGGGTGCCAGCTAGGAGACCAAGACAGTCTATGGGACCTCTAACGGTGGAGCCAGTCTTTATCCCTAGAGCACAATGACTTTGGGAGCCCATTCCTTATGGAGGGATACTATTGTAGCCCAGATACAGCAAGGAAGGCCTAGGCCCTCCCCAAACAATTTGACAGACTTTGAAGGTCCCTGCTGAGTGGGCCTCACTATCCCTGGGGAGGAGTTGGGGGGTGGGTTGGGGGGTTGGTGGGGAACATGGGAGGATGGGAGGGCAAGGGAATGGGGAGATGGATATGTAAATATGAGTAGTAATTAAAGAATTTTAAAAAATCAATACACACACACAAAAAAGAATTTTGCTCTAAACCCTATAACTATAGATGACTATATGACATATTGGTATCTGAATCTGCTTAAACACATTAGTACATATTTGCTTAGAATATGTTAAAATTATTTGGGTCTTCTCATTAGAGGGCACTAATCAGAGACTCCAGTCATATGTGCTAATGAGAGCACAGAAGGCACAGGGCTGAGGGGAAGTGTCAGGGATATGTTTGTAACCAGAGGATACCATTATCACATCTTGCAATGATGAGTTTGTTGGAAGAGTGGCACAACCCCTTTGTAAAATGTTGACATGTGTGTGGTGTTCCTGAAATGTGCCTTTTCAGGCAAAAAGAAAAAAAATAAATTCTTGTGATTATATAACCATTTTATTTCTAAAAATGTTAATTTAATGGAAACAGATGACTTTTGTGTAAAATTGGAAATAAGAACCAGAAAAAGGAGAAAGTACATTAAATCCTTCATCATCTCACTACTTATAAGGCTACATTCTGGCACATTTACTCTGTGTGTGTTGTAAATATGTATAGGCTGGAGCATTTGAAGTGCTTGGAATTGGGAGGAATTTAGAGACCTTTGGGTATGTTTTAAATTTGAAAATATATATATATATATATATATATATATATATATATATATATATTGAGGTATTTTCATTAAATTCGTTTTAATGTCCTGTACTTATTAAGCATATAAACTAAAGGTATTATTTTTATGTAATGCTGTTAGTTTACTACAGTCCATCTCATGAGTTCAAATATAGGATTATCCAGTTGATAGATCATATTTCAAATTACCTTTTGACTTTGTGACATTTTGAATATATTTTTATTATAGAATTTAAGATGTTCAACCCATGTTGTGGAGGCCTTGTGTTCTGTTCTGTGGATATACCTCAATATATTTTCATTTCCCTGTTATTGTATAATTAGGATTTCTGATCATTACATTAATATAAACAGTGGAAATGGGGGTTTCTGGATCATAGAGTTTGCACATTGCATAGCCTATGTTACTTTTATGGTTATTTCTTTTGAAATATCAAATCAACCATAAACAATATAAATTTATGTATTTCCTTTTAAGAATACCACTGTCAAAACTATATATTGATCTTTAAATCATTGTAAAATTAATAGACCAATTAATAGTACATTTGATTTTCTCTTTCTTCCAACACACACATACTATAATTGCTGCCATTAAAGCCAGGCTGTAAAAAAAGTCTGTCTTGTTGAACCAACAAGTTTATCTGGGTTACTTACAGAGGCATGGGCTAGGGGTTACACACTTGTCTTAGGGTTACTATTGCTGTGATGAAACACCATGACCAAAAGCAAGTTGTAGAGGGCAGGGTTTATTTGGTTTATACTTCCACAGCACTGTTCATCATCAAAGGAAGTCAGGACAGGAAAGCAAGCAGGGCAGGAACCTGAAGGTAGGAGCTAATGCAGAGGCCATGGAGTGGTGCTGCTTACTGGCTTGCTTCTCATGGCTTGCTCAGCCTGTTTTCTTATAAAACCCAGGACCACCAGCCCAGGGATGGCACCACCCACAATAGGCTGGACCCTCTCCTATCCATCACTAAGAAAATTCTCTACAGCTGGATCTTATGGAGACATTTTTTTTAATTGAGGTTTCAGTTTTTCAGATAATTCTAGCTTGTGTCAAGTTGACATAAGACCAGCCAGCACAAATGGAGCATGTAGGCAACTTTATCACCAAAAAGTCCATTTTACAGACAGATCCACAAGATACAGTCTTTTCCTCAGTAAATATTTACTTCTTTTATAACATATGGTAGTTGCCTGATAGATCTTATAAATTTCTAATCATTCTGAGTCTTATGAGACTCTCCACACTCCAGAGGGGAATGCTTCAACTCAAGGGAAACAACTACTCTTGCTTTCCCAATAGCAACCATCAGTCTCTGGTAGACCAGTTAGTCTTATCATACCTTAACTGTTCCTGTTTTCACATTTTTAAAACTCTGCTGAATAAGTTATTTTTTTCTGCTTATAGCACTTAACCACCATCCTGTGGATTCTAAAACTTTGGATAGAATTGCTGGACATAATCTCAGAGTTATGCTCCACATCAGAGGCCATTTGAAAATGTGTTTAGCTGCTGAGGTGAGATATTGCTTGGGATATGTACTTGGGTATCTTGCACTCAACCGTTCTAATATAGGCCAGAGGTTCCACCTAGAAACCAATGTGAAGATGCAAGTACTCCACTCTGGGAGTAAAGTCAAAGTACATTGCTGATGGGATATGATGTGGAAGAGACTCCACCAGCTGCAAAGAATCTCAGGTTCTAGTATGCTCATCTCCCACTGTAATTTCCAAATAATCAGTCAAACAGAGTGAGATTGCATATTCTTTCACGATCTTTTCTATGACACGTAATATTAAAAGTAAGCACACTTTTTCTGAGAAGATCTTATGAAGACTAATTGTAGTTTTTCTTAGTGCCAGGAAAAGTCAGAAGACAGAGTTTGAATTAATAGTTTAGTAGCAAACTCCATCTTGACAACAAATGAGGAATTAATGGGAAAAGGAGTCACTGTTGAAAGAGAAACAGAGAAATCCAGCCACTCAGCTGCACCCAGCTGCTCTGATTAAGAAAACCTTATCTCATGACAGTTCAAAATGATAATGCATATACAGATTTGACCTACTTAATGTAGTCGGTATTTCACTTCAAAGTGCCTTGTAAAGTTGTAAGTCAATGGCCATACAACGCTAGCATATTTGTAATAACACATAATTCGTTAAATTACAGGGCATGATATGATTAGAAGTAGTTCATTTATTCAGCTGTTCTCAACACAATAGAATGTCCCCCTTCCATGTGATAAGGAAGCAAGCCAAAACAGCATGTTGATCTCCACGTGATCTAAACAACTATTATCACTTGAGTTGTTTTGAAAAATTTAACTGGACCATGGCTGGTTATCTTCAAAACATATTTACATATGACTAAAGGAAATGGTAGACAATTCTCTTAAAAGCAGATAAAATACTCTTAATGCTGAAAGCTGAGACCTGACAGGATGTTTAGATGATTCACAAATACTTAGGAGGTATTGATACTTACTTTGAAGATCCATTTTCCTATTCTGGTACTCAATAATAAATGTCCATTAAGTGTCTGTGTACATTCAGCACATTATTCCATCTTGGGATGGTAATGGCGACTATAGTTCCTGCTGTGTAGTATTTACTGTCCATCCTTGTACCTGACAGTGTTGATTTTAAGTTTATGCCAAAAGTACTTGTCTTTATGGGGGCAGTGCCTGGAAGAATGTAGCTCAAGAGTCAAAGTGTTTCTGTAGGACTCCTAATTGTGAGAGAGGGTGTGCCTTTGACTCTTTTGCCTGGTCTTGGGACTTTTTTCCTCCTGTTGGGTTGCCTTATCCAGCATTGGTGTGAGGGAGGGAGTTTGCATTGTCTTATCATATTTCGTTTTGTCATATTTGGTTGTTGTCTCTTGGAGGCCCACTATTTTCTGATGGGAGGGAGAGTGGTAGGGGTGGAAGGAGCTGGGCAGAATGGAGAGATGGAAAACTGTGGTCAGGATGTAATATATGAGAGAATAATTTATTTACAACAAAAGAAGGAAAAAAGTTATATTTAGGAATGTATATACATATACATATAAATGTAAGCATGAAATAGCAATTGGTGTAAAAAGCCTAGGAATTTGAAGAAGAGTCGGGAGGAGTATATGGGAGGGTTTGGCAGGAGGAAAGTGATGTAACTTTATTATAATATTAAAATGAAAATAAAAAATGATGTTTTCCAAAAAAGTGAGAGAACTCAGCTTTAGAGAATGCTGATGTTATTCTTCATAGTGTATCCTTTCCATTCAGCCATAATGACAAATGCTTGATCTAGTACCACACTTCCCATTCTAAAGATAAAAAAAGAGATTGTGAAAAATAAATTACCCAAGATACCAGAGCTAATAAATGGACAAATCAGTTTGATCCTGATTTCTGGAGTTCTGACTCTGTATTCATGCTCTGGGCCTTACATCACCCACTCACTCACTCATTTCATACCTGTTTGATACCAGACATCAGGCATTGGAGAAGAAGCTGTGAAACATAAATCCAGCATCTTTTCCATTATGAAACCTGTAGTTGAGGGAAGGATAGGTTTAAAAAGATAATGATAATATTATTTTCCAGTTCCTCAAGCACATCTTGAATGATTTCTGCAGTTGTTAACATTTGTGGTAACAGAAAAGTTCTGTTATCTATGTTTTCCTCCTCAACAGTGAGGAATGGTCTTCACTCACATTGATAATGATGGAAATATACTATTCAGAATGTACTGTGGTTTGGGATATGTGCAAAAGTATTAATCCTTATGAACATATTATAGCTACATGATCTCTGATTACTATTTTGTAAGTGTTCTGAAGCCAAGCAACAGCTATGGTTGTAATAATTCTTATTTCTTATTTTGTTAATGCATAAAAGATATGTATTTTATTGAACTGAATTGGTATAATTACAACTGGGAACAATGAAGCCTGGAATTTTAGTAAGCTTATCTGGCTAATTTGGAATGAATATCAGTTTAATACAATCATTTTCCAATGTTGAGAAAATGCTCCTGTACTCATATTAGTGTTGTGCTTAGAAAAAGCTGTTTGTATTTATGCAATTAGTGTGGAACATTTATAAATATATGCAAATATTATCTTCTTGAATTCCCTCAAGAAATTGAGTTCTTTTTAAAAACTTATTTTAATGAACCAATTGCAGAACATCATGGAATAACAGTCAAGCCAACAAGTATACAGTGCTCTATAATGAAGCAGACAATTAGAGTATTAATAATGGTCCCTCCAGCACGCCTGTTACTTTTGCAAGCCATACAAACACAATATAAAGGTTTGGCTTTGCAATATACATTTAGTAAAATTCCAGAACTCATATTTTTGATTTTACATTTATCTATAACTTATTTGAGGTTACTGTAATGAAATCTCCTTATAAACCTTTATTTGGCTTTATGAGGGGTTTTGTGAATATTCAAATGTAAACAAAGGCAGAACAAAATGAGCAAATAAACACAAAGCTCCAGTAGTCTAGTTTTTCTTTCCTGTCATTTTATTTTTAAAGTATTTTAGAAGAGAACAGTAGAGCTGATAGGGAAATCAGGATGTTGACACTGCAAGCTCTATTTTCTAACTTGAGGTTATTACTTGAGAAAGTGACTCTGGGCACTTGTTTATGAGAGAGTTAATGCAGAGGTATCATTTGGCAACAGTAAATTTTCTAACTCTCTAAGATGCTTCTCTACATAAATTTCAAGGAAAAAGTTAAGAAAAGCCTTTGAGAGCTCGTTTGGAGCTTCTAGCAGGGGAGGGCTGGATGCACATGGAATGGTGAGGAAGGAAGGGGGCACATTTTGAGGTTAAATAGAAAGCTGGTGCAAGGAAAACTTCCACAAATCTACAAGGATGACTCCAGCTAAGACTCCTAGCAATAGTGGACAGGTAGCCCGAACTGGCCATCTACTGTAATTAGATTGATAACTACCCCAATTGTCACCAGGGAGCCTTCATCCAGTGACTGATAGAAATATAAGGCTAGATCCACAGCCAAGCACTGGGCTGAGCTCAGGGAATCCTGTTGAAGAGGGAAGAAAGATTGTATGAACCAGTGGGCATCAAGATCATTACAAAGGGGCCAACAACCAGGGAGCCTTTATGGGACCAACCTAGGCCCTTTACATATATGTGACAGTTGTGTAGCTTGATCTACTTGTAGGACTTCTAGTGGTGGGAGCAGAATTTGTCCCTAATGCTTTGACTGGCTTTTGGGAACCTATTCCTCATATTAGGTTGCCTTGCTCAGGCTTAATACAAGGGGATTGTATTGTATCAACTTGATATGCCATGCTTTGTTGACACCCATGAGAGGCCTGCATCTTTCTGAACAGAAACAGAGGAGGAGTGGATTGGAGGTGGAGAGGGTAGAGGGAGTGGGAAGAATGAGAGAAGAGGAGGGAGGGAAAACTGTAGTCAGGATGTAAAATAAAAGAATATATTTATTTAATAATAATATAAAGAAAAGTCTTTGAAATAATAACACATGCATATTTCCCTTAAAGTCTTTGTCAGACTATTATTATATTGTGGAAGGCAAATACTTCCTCACACAGAATTTATTACATAAACTTCATTGTGTCTGTTTCATATTAAAATTGTAATTCTACAACATAAAAAACCATTACACTTTAAAGATAGCCTCTAAATGTAGTAACCAAACATTTCTTCCCTTAGGATTGTGTAAACTTGTATTGACTTATACATAAAATTACAGGCTTCATATAAAATTAAAATCAATAAAGAATGACATAGTAAAACATACATATGCAAACACAGAGATGAAGGATGAAATACAGCAAAACTGTCCAATTACATGGAGTGTCATTGCTATGAATTTGTCATATGGGTCTTTTGATTGTCTTGATAGATGAATTAAAAAGAGAAATGATAGTCTATTAAAGGAGAAAATACAGATGTCCAGTTATAGATATTTTTTATCTTGCAGTTGATTCTAAAAGGGATTCAGTCATGTAGGGGGTTTCTGTTTATAACACTAGGGAATATTCGTTGAGATCAGGGATCAATAAACATCTTCTACAAAGGACTAGACATTACTGCTTCAGGCTTTGTGGACAAAGTGGTCTTTGTCTTACCTACTCAACTTTGCCAGGGAAGCATGAACAGAGCCATAGACATCATCCCAATAGATGAATGTCATCATGTCCCAGGAAGCATTACTCATGGGTACCTTAATCTGAATTCTGTGTTTTCAAGGGCCATAAAGCATTATCTTTCTGTTTACATTTGTAAAAGAAATAAAGCATTCTTAGCTTTGTTGCCATGCACATACACGTGGCAGGCCAGATTTAACCCCCAGGCTTCAGTTTCTTGACATAATCTTCAAATGTCTGGCTTTCTGCCATATTATCAGATGTCTACCCTACTTAGGGTAGCAGTTTGTGCCATCTTGAAGTCCTTTATTTACTTGCTTAGCTTCATCATTTGAAGCATTATAGATAAGTTCACTATTTACCTTCTTTTCAGACTAAGTATTTTTCATGAGCAGGCATTTTTGTCTTTTCAGTTCACTGTTGAATATGTAGCAACTAGAATGATGCTCAGTAAACTGTAAGCATTCAATAAGTGTTTACTCTACCCATTGATATAGTTCTAGAGTTCAAAGGATATATAAGTTTGAAAGCCATTAGTATGTGAAACACATGAAGTTCCTAGGTGTAATAATTCAGAATTGCATCCTAGCCAGGGGGAGCTTAACCAAGCTTTGAGCTATTCCTTCATTTAGATGGTAAGCAGATGAAAAAGGGCCCAAGATGATTGGTGGTGGCCTGGGAATTAGGTAAAATGCAGAATTATTTGATTAAGTGGAAGCCAAAGCAGAAAACGAGCAACTGTCCTGAAGTTTTCTAACAAATAAGTAAAATATAATGAAGAACACTGCACTAAGACTTTGCCTCCAGGTTACAAGTGAGCTTGATGAAGGGGATTCATTAGGGTGGTAGAGACAGATGCAATCTTGGAGTGAGGTATGAAGCACTGAGACATAATTAAGACAGTGTGATTTCATCTTAAGGGTTATCACATTAACTTATGAGAATGGCCCAGGGTGATCTTAAAATAACTACAAACATATGTAAAGTTTTTATATATCACAGAGATGGGTAGATATTGATCTGTAGGAAAGGACAGAGCTATCAAAATGTTTTGGGGATGAATGTTACACATATGGGAAGAAATCCAATCACTTCTTTTCTTTGCAATGAATAAATTCTGAGCTATAAAACTCAAATATTGTATACAATAGTGTCTTTTTAAAAAGAGATAGGTTTAAAAATCCTAAAGTTCATATATAGCTATAGAGGCTCACACACAGCCAAAGCTATCTTGAACATCAATAGGAAACCTGGAGTACAAATGCTTCCTAATTTCAAGATATATTACTTCCATAATTAAAATATACAACTCTGACATAATGATAGGTATGTAGACTAATGGGGAAAATAGATATCCCAGACATAAATCTAATTGTAAATAAATCCAAGTGTGTATAGTTAACTAGTCAACCTTCTAGAAGATAGTAGTGGGAACACTTAACCTTGGGTTTGGCAATGATTTTTTGAATAGGATACAAAAGTACATGCAATAAAGCAAAAATAGAAGAGGGTAGTTTTACATTAAATGAGAAAGTGTGTGCACAAAGTATACACAATAGAGGGATAAGGAACCTATAAGGTTGGAGACAATATTTGCAAATTATCAATCTTATTAAGGATTGAAATACAAAACATGTAAGGATTTCTTGAACCCCATAGCAAAAACCACAGACAACTTTATTTAAAAATCAGGCAAAGGACCTAAATAGACATTTTGTTAAAGGAGACATGCAAATTGCCAACATCTCAATTTTATAAAAAGTGCTCAATCGTGAAGGAAATTCAAATAAAATCACAATAACACATTGTCCCTATTGATTATGGTGACTATTATCAAATAACAAAGCAGAAAAAACAAACAATCAAAACCTAGAAATAAATAACATAAAAGATAAACATTGTCAAAGATATGGTGAAATCGGTGACCCCTGTTCTGTTTGTGGGGATATAAATGATAAAGCTAATGACACAATTTAGCTAAATAACAACAGGAAGACTGACAAATTTAACTGCTAAAATGAATTTATTTTCAGTCAAATAAGTCAAAAAATATGAAAATGAAATATGTAATCTGGGAGGAGACACTGAAGCATATATAACCAGTTATATGCTAGCATAAACATTACATAATTAATTACTGAAAATTAGTATGAAAAGATACAGATGATTTGAAAGAAAAATAGAACTGGGGTCAAATAGTCTCAAGATGAAATGTCAAATGACAAAGCACATATGAGTATGTTTAAATTAATTGCTGGTCAGAGGTATTTCTCTTAAAAAACCCAATGTTGGCCTCTGGATTTCTATAGAATAAACAGGATGGCCTGAGTCTGCTCATATCTCCACCTCCAAATGTACAGACTAACAAGAACAAATGAAACACAACTATGCTAACAAAGTGGCTTGTAGGTCTCACACTAGCGCTGAGCTGTGAGGACATTACAGAAAGAGAGGGAGAAGAGTGTGTTGCTAGTCATGGTGGAGGGCAGACTACTGTTTCCCACAATCACTGGCAGAAATAAGAATCCTGAATGGGAAACATGGAGAATGATTGGAGTTCCTGTGGGTCAGAGCATGTGCTCACAGAGCACAGCAGAGCATAAGATGAGACAGTGTTGGTTAGGCTAGACTCCTCAGACAAAGGGAGGTTTACTGGCTGTCTTTGTGTCAATTTGACAAAGCTAGAGTCATCAAAGAGGAAGAAGCCTCAGTTGAGGAAATGTCTCCATGAGATTCATCTGTAAGGCATTTTGTCAATTAGTGATCAGTGGGGGAGGGCCCAGCCCATGGTGAGGGGTGCCATCCCTGAGCTGTTAGTCCTGGGTTCTATAATAAAGAAGACTGAGAAAGTCATATGAAGCAAGCCAGTAAGCAGCTCCCCTTCAGGGCCTCTGCATCAGCTCCTGTCTCCAGGTTCCTGTTGTGTTTGAGTTCCTGCTCTGACTTCCTTCAGTTGTGAACAGCAATGCTGGAGTGTAAGCCAAATAAACCCTTTCCTCTCCAACTTACTGTTTGGTCCTGGGGTTTCTTTGAAGCAACAGAAAACCTAAGATAAGTCTTTGAAGTCTTATGCTTTCCATGGAAGACTAATAGAGAAGAGATGACGGAAAAGGAAAAGTATGAAGCTAAGAAAGCCAACAAGCAAGGTATTAGTAATAGGAGCCAAACAGTCATGTTTATTCGAGAAAGCATAATCAACTATAATGACAGAAAGGGATATCCTTGAAAGAAATATGGCTATATATAAAATATAGTCTCTATTCCCAGTGATCCTCTGTTCATTCACTTTTCTCCTCCTGTCTAACTCGATTAACATAAAATTACTTTTCTTAAAATGCAAAAATAATCATATAAAGAAAAGAAAAAGGATTGATCTAAAGATGTTAGAAAAGGAATAAAAATAAAAAGCAGACAGAAAAATATGTATCCCATTTAGACATTTTTAATGCAGACTAATAAAATACCAAAATTAAACCTAGTGATATAAGCAATTTAATATATGAAAGAATCTCATAAATTAGAAGTTTTAAAAATGCAGGAGAGAAATAAAAATGAACTAATTAGAGTCAGAAAATAGGCCTAAGAAAGAAAATTAATTGTATACTTGAATAGTAAATTGTGAGGTTGAGTATAGGAGACATAGAAATGAATATAGATTCAAAGAATAAGGAAATTACATGATAAAAAGACATAGAAAGAATGCACATATCCAATAGACAAGATCAGTGTAAAGATCTGATGCATGTATAATTGATAGTCATTAAAACAATCACCAAATTACTTATCTTGCCCATTGTGTACTTGGGAAATTCATCAGTTTTAATAATTCCCAAGACACAAGCACAAGAGTATACTTAGCTTAATTAGAAGTAAGAAAATTTTAAAACTCAACACTGACCATAAGCTATCATAAAGATCAGACAAAAAATTGATCACTTATTAAGTAAAAAAACAAACAAATAAAAAAATCAACTCATGTTGTTTCAAGATTTGTGATGATAATATGCAAGGCAAATTATGATAGGGAAACTTACCTATAGGTTCATTTAGAAATACACAGTCTCTACTGAAGGGATGTATGAGAAATACAATACGTATATCACCCACAGATCTGCTTGGTTTGCCTGTTTTGTTTTGTTTTTTCTCTTGGTTCTATCCTTTGGTTTCCCTGTTAGCTTTTTATGAACTGCTGGATATATATAAAAAAAATAGTAGTGACTATAGTTACGTTAAATTCTTTCCGGCAGATTTTTCTTTGCTTTCTGGAAGTTGGTAAGAGCAGAAGTCTCCCAGTCTAAAGTAATCTGAGACTGAGGTGGATAAAGATGCAACAAATGTGTCATAAGTTCTAAAACATCGCCCATTTGCTCTTCGAGCCAGAGTCTTGGTTGACATGCTGTTTTCTAATGCCACTCTAGCTTCGTAGGTCTTGGTTTGCTTACTGTTTTATTTTTTTCAGTGAGGAAAAATTCCATATGCTGTATGGAGTTTCACATTCTTTAGCCTCTGACACTTAAGAACTGATTAGTAGCTCTGGGGGAAAAGTGCTTAGTTTCTTACATCTCAGGACTCTCCTCTTCCCGATCTTAGGATCCCAAGTGTTGGTTGTCTTGCTAGCTACCCTGCACTGATGGGATTTTTTTCCTCTCTGCCTGCATCATTAGTACATTAGCTAGGGAGCCTGCATAGGACTGACCTAGGCCCTCTACATATGCATGATAGTGGTATAGCTTGATCTACTCGTGGGACTCCTAGTGGTGGAAGCAGGGCCTGTCCCTAATGCTTTGGTTGGCTCTTGAGAATGTATTCCTCATACTGGATTGCCTTGCCCAGCCTTAATACAAGGGGGGGAGCTTGGTCCCACTGCAACTTGATATGCCATTCTTTGCTGATGTCCATGAGAGGCCTGCCCCTCTCTGAACAAAAACAGAGAAGGAGTCGATTAGGAGGGGGGAAGGAATGGGAAGAAAGGAAAGGAGGGGAAACTGCTGTGGGGGATGTAAAATAATTGAATACATTTGATTAATAAAGAATAAAGAGAAAACATGTTAGTACATGCGTTCTGTAAGCGAAACATAAACTAGAATTTGAGACTCAACTTGATGATTTTTTTTTGGGCGGTGGTTCTCAGATCTTGATGTCTTGGTATCTGTCTGATGATTTCAAATGCCCCTTTCCCCACTTGTTATCAAGCTTTGTAGTTGTTCTCAGTTGAAAGATTAATCTGCTGCAAGGTAGCTTGTCTAGTGGGGTTTTTTTTCTATCTTCTGATGATTAGAGGAGGTCATTGGTTGTGATTTATACTTTGAACAGGAAGGCTGAAGAAAGGGTAAATGCATGAAATAGTACTTTTGTCACTTGGGAAGGTCTAGCACCTAGAATAGTAATAAGTGTTCATTTTAAACTATATTATTTTAAAGCAAGACCCCTCAGCAGAAATGGATTAACATTATCTAGCCGAGAAGGTAGAGATTAGAGATGGAGTGTTTATAAACAATACAATGGGTGGGGAATAATCTGAATGCATATACTGACAGCAGGAATCCACAATTCAAAGAATGAAGAAAGGAGGCAGGTGTCACATAGTGGGAGAGTGCTGGTAGCCGATGGCTTGGAGATCTTAAACAAGTTAATGAACTTCTGCTAATAGAGACTATTCCTGAATTTGACTTTGCATATTTACAAATATCTAATTTCACAGTGACAGCACTATTCACTCACTTGTGGATGTTCTAATAAGGCGGCACATGACAGTTTGTATTGGAAAGGAAATGTAGTTCTTCTAATTTAGTCACTCTGAAGCAGAAAGACATTTGAGAAAGAGAAAGCTAAGTGAAGAAAAAATTGTTACATTTGTTAGGATGTTGAGAAGGATAAAGCAGAGTCTTGATTTGAGATGCAGAAAGAACATCAATGAAGAGGCTAGCTGGAGTGAGGCATTCTGGTCATGTTGCTGGGAATAGTTAAACATGTTAGGTAGATGAAGCTCCACAGGAGGAGACGGGGCCTACTAGGGCCTATTAGAGGATCTTTCAGGACACTCACAAAGGGTTGGGTTCCATCTGTGAACTATGCTGGGCAGCATTTCAAATTACAAGGCTCTGTAGCTACATGTACCCCTACTCACTACAAGTAGACCGGAAGTAAAATTGATTTTTTTTAAAAGTAGTTCTGTGTTATAGAAAGAAGAGCAGGATTTGAAAGTCACCCAGAGTCTGGATCTGTTTATTGGCTTTGTAAAATAGTGCTGAGTGGATTTGTTTTTGCAATGATTAAATTGTTGGTGTCATTTTCCTGTTTCTTTTTTTTTTTAAGATTTAAAGATTTGTTCTATTGTTGTTGTTGTTGTTGTTGTTGGTGGTGGTGGTGGTGGTGTGTGTGTGTGTGTGTGTGTGTGTGTGTGTGTGTGTGTGTGTGTGTGTATGGGCAGGTGAGTTAACAGGTGATTGTGAGCCTACTGGTGTGGGTATTAGGAACTGAACTTGCATAGAGTAGTAAGGTATCTATCTAAACCACTGAGCCACCTCTTCAGCTCCCATTTCCTGTTTATTTCAATGTGTGAGCCAATGCTATAAAGGAAAACAACCCTGAAAGTAGTTGCTAAGCATAAGTTTTAACTTTGGGAGTGAGAACTTCGATCTGCTACTCCACAAATATTAAATCTTGTGGTCTTAATTTAGATATAAGGCTGTTGGTTCTCCTAGTAAAGGTTTTACTAAAGTCCCTCAAGCCTCAGGTCCTTTCAGAATTCGGTACCTATCTCATTGATAATACAGCATAGGTTTTTTTTTTATTGGTTAAAATGTCTGTCTCAGCCAGCATATGAGAGACTTCTGAATGCCATGGCTGTACATGTATCATCTGAAAAATATGACATATTTCCAGTGTTCACATGTATCTAATGAATGAGTTATCCATTCAACGGGTAATTTATTCAAATGGATATCCATACAAGAAAATCAGTGAGTGAATGAAAAAGTATATCTCTGAGATGATGGAATGAAAATAATGATGGAGCTGTTTAGAGAATACTTAAGAAAACGACAATCTCCATGACCTCAGTCTGGGGAGGATCTGTTTTCTCTTCTTGATCCACCTTCCTCCGCATGCCAGTCAGCTTTCTGTTGTTGACTGCTTGAGATAAACAGGATGCCTGAGAGGAAGCTTACAAAGTGGACAAATTTATCTTGGGCCACAGACAGTTTCAGAGTTTGAGCTCTCCTACTGGAGTGCTCTCAATGGTATCTGGCTTCATACCAAGTTAGGTCTCCTAAAGATGTGTTGGAGGCTCCGTGTGTGATGCCTGCATGTTGATCTTGGCTTGCCAGAGGCTTTAGTCATTTGGAAATCTATTAATTGCTTCCTACAAAAGCTGAGATGTGTGAATTTTGTCTTTTCTTTCTTCCTCCTTTGAGATACATGCAGTCCTAGGGGTTGTCTATACTATCCACTCAGTTTATCTGTATGGCACCATTCTGCCTAACTGGGATATCAGTGTTAATATAAGTCACTAACCTTATTCTGGTCCATCAGTTTGGGGATGACTACCCTCCTCCTCCTCCTCCTCCTCCTCCTCCTCCTCCTCCTCCTCCTCTAGTCTCTCTTTAAATCTATCATTCCAATAATACTATCTACATAGAATTACATAAGCTTTTGTGGTTGTCTGGATCATTACCCACAATTCTCTTCAGTTCTATTCAAGGGGTTGAATATGGCAATGCTTAGCCCCTTCATATTTTTTTAGAGCAATCCCATGATAGTTTAACTACTCATTATCTGACAAGAATTTGTGTTGTTTTCTATTTGGAGCCATTACAATAAAGTATCTATAAACATTTGTGTGTTGTTATGCTGTATAAAAGAACTATTTCTGGGAGTGGGTAGAAGGGAGAGGATGGGGGATGGGAACATGAGGGATCAAGAAGATCAAGTTGGAGGGAAGGACAGAGGGAGAGACCAATGAAAGAGATATCTTGATAGAGGGACTATTAAGGGGTTAGGGAGAAATTTTGGTGCTAGAGAAATCCTTAGAAATCCACAAGGATGACTCCAGCTAAGACTCCTAGCAATAAGGGAGAGAGTGTCTGAACAGGCCTTCCCCTTTAATCAGATTAGTGACTGCTCTAATTGTCATAATAGAACCTACATCTGGTAACTGATGGAAGCAGATGCAGTGAGCCACAGCCAAGCACTGGGCTGAGCTCCTGGAGTACAGTTGAAGAGAGGGAGGAGGGATCATATGAACAAGGGGGAGTCAAGAACATGATGCAGAAACCAGAGAGACAGCTGACCTGAGCTAGTGGGAGCTCATGGTCTGTGGACTGAAAGTTGGGGAAACTGCATGAGACCAAACTAGACACTCTGAATGTGGGTGACAGTTATGTGACTTGATCTGTTGGGGTGGGGCTGGCAGGACCTAACCAGGACCTAACCCAGGGGCTTGAACTAGCTTTTGGAGCCCACTTCCTATGGTGGGATACTTTGCTCAGTCTTGATACTGGGGAGGGGCTTGGTCCTGCCTCAACTTTGGTATGCCAGACTTTGGACTGCCCAAGGTAGGCCTTACCCACTCTGAGGAGTGGATGGGGGGGTAATGGGGAAGCAGGGTGGGGTGGTGAAGGGGAGGGAGGGGAAACTGCGGTTGGTATGGAAAATGAAAAATAACTTTTTAAAATAAAAATGTAACCATGATATTGGTATACGGATGTCTTTATTTAGAAAAACACAAGCCGGAGAGTGATGTAATACAGAATAAATTAATAATTTGAGGACTATCTTTTGTCTTTTCTTGGCTCTTTCTTTCAAGGCCTGCACCCGCCCATGGTTGCCTTCCCCAGCATACATACATATGCAAGCAAACATTTCTCTGCTAACACTTATATTTGAGTCCCATACAGCCAATGAAGACCTGTCTGACAACAATCCCTGGATGCTCCAGAAAAGGAATTGGGCCATACCTCTTTGACTGCACTGGATCCAACTTACTCAATTTCAACTGACACTCTGACTAGAGCTTCGAGAACTGACTTCAATCAAGTTGAGGATTTCAACCTAGATCTTCAATCAAGCAAATCCCATCTAACATGGACTGGAGATAACCCCATTAGAGACTTTGACTATACTAACATTTTCCCCCCACAGGACCCCTCAAGGCTACCATTGTCCGGTTTCAGCAGGAAATAACTTAGAAGATGCTACACCCCCATTCCCCATTATTGTCTATTAGGGTAGTGTAAGCCTAGTTAGGAATAACTTTCTTATCATTTAGAGTTGGGATTGGAAGGAGGTGCTCAAGTTGGACACCCTTTCCACATGACTTTAGGGCTTAGCCGGAATAGACATAGTTAGGATGTGCAATAGCAGATTATTGTATCTTCTTGTGTTTCACCTTTATGATTGTTAATTTTGGATGCTTTACACTATTAAGTTTTAATCCTCTTTTAGACTTAAAGGGAATTGTAGGGAGACACTGTAGCCCTGCCTCCTAGGAGCTGCTACAGGTGTGCTTGGCTATGCCTGTGAGGGCGTGGTCAAGGGAGGTTCAGGATGACGTGTGGGGAATTCTTAAGAAGAGGACAGATGTGGGAGCAGTCTCTTTTCTGGGTTCTCTAGCCTGCTGCCTGAGGGCACTCTCTCCGGCTTGTGTTTATCTGAATAAAGACATCCATATACCAATACCATATCTCTATTGGGATAGATGCTCAACATTGTAATCACTGGGTCATGTGGTAAGCTCATATTTATTTTTGTAAGAAGCCAACATCCTCCTTTTTCAAAGTGACTGTCATTCTGTGTATCTAGGCAGAGTGTGAAACCCACTTTCCTTGATAATCACTTAGGGAATCAACATTTCCTATTCTGGTGAGCAGTGTAATCATGGGTTTAATCTGTATTTCCCTGGTGGCTAATTATATTGAGCATATTTTCTTGCTTATTTATTTATTCTTTCCAGTAAAATACCTGTCCATGTGTTTTGGTCATTTTATACCTGAACTTTTAGTAGGTATTTTGAGAGTCATTATGCAGTTTGAGACTAATCTCTTGGTGGGTATGTGGTTTGTAACTATTTCCCAGTCAATAGTTGGTCTTTTTAATATTTTACAGCATGTTTTCATAGCACAAACAGTTTTCCTTTTGTGAAGGGACAGTTAAAAAACTGTTTGTCCTTAGATTCTGAACATATTCCCCTATGTTTTTCTCCCAAAGTTTTTTAGTTGAGTTTTAAATTTTATTCTTAAGTTCTTATTTACTTTGAATTAGCAGTTGTAAGATGCGAGGTCCAATGATGTCCAATTTGTCCACTTCCATTTGTTGAAGTACTATCTGTCCCTCACTGAACTGTATTTGAACCTTTGTATAGAAAGGAACTTGTTTGACTCTGTGTCTTTTATTTTTGCTTTTAATCTGTGTTTCTCAGCTAACACCATACTTTCTAAACCACTGTGGTGGATACTACCTTTCAACATTGAGTAGTCATTCCACTTTTATACTCCCCACTGTTGTAATTTTTAAAAAGCAGCACAAGTGAAAGATACCATGTGACAGAGTTCAAGTAGAGAGCTTTTTTACTAGGGCAAAGGGGAGGGGGGAGACCAGCCTCCAGGGAAGGGAGCAGTGAGAGAGAGGGAGAGAGAAAAAAAGAGGAAGAGAGAGAGAAAGAGAGAGAGAGAGACCTAGAGAGGGCAAGAGAAAGAGATGGAGGTGGGCAGGGCAGTTTTAAAGGGGAACGCAGTGAATAGGCACAGGTGGTTCTCTTTGTGGGTGCAGCTGAGGGGGTCTCCTGTCAAAACTCCAAGGGCTGGCCAGTACAAATGCCCAAATACTGACACCCACCCCTAATGGTCTTAGCTCTTCTAAGTCTTGCACCTTAACATATTAATTTCAGGATAAGCTTGTTATGTTTGCAAACAAACTTTATAGGAACCTGGTGAAATTTTCATCAGTTTATAGATTGGCTTAGAATCTGTATGTTTGCCATGTTTCATCTCCTAGTTTATTGATGTGGTACATTTCCATTATTCTAGATATTCTTTAATTTTCTATCATTAGCATTTCATTTTAGGAATATGGATCCATGTTTTGCTAGATTTGTATGCAAGGATTTCGTTATCTTAAGAACCACTGGAATGGTACTATGATTTTTCATTGCCATAAGTTAATTGTAATGTTGTAGCCTTTTTGCATGCTTCCTTGATCCTCTGTTTTTCCTTACAGTCAACATGTCATCTGTAGCAGCATGTCTGTTCATCTTCTGTGTTCGATCAGCCATGGCAGAAATGAGATTATGTTCACAGGATTTGGGACTTTGGTAGAATTCTTTGAGGCTTTAAGAAGTATCTGAGGGCCTTTGTCGCATGTAAATCCTGCACTTTGGTGACAGCTTCTCCTCATGGAGCGTTCTTACTTACTCCAGTACTCATGGCTATTTTCTGGGTGATGAAATTGTGACAAGTTTGATTTCTGAAAGGAAAAAAAAGGTGTTATTGACATGTCTAAGTTTCTTAGCTTGGAAGGCACTGAGGACATATTCTAATATAAATAATGCATGAACTAAAATTCAAGTCAGGCTTTTTCCCTCAAAATGTCTTTATAATGTCACAATGCTGTTTCCAAAAAATGGTAGTTTAGCATTTGGGATATTAAAGACTAGAAACCAGTTAAAATTATTTCTTAAACTTAAAAAGATTTATTTGCCTATACCACTAAATAAGATTATGAGTATAAGCAAAGTTGTGTTCGAAACATATTGTGCCATTTCAGCATCATAATGTCATATATAGTGCTAAATTTATAACTCAGTAATTAGCAGAGTTTGTGCTTATTTTTCACCTCTTATCAAAGACATTGATACAACCCTAGTTAAAACAGGCAACCCTGATTGGTAATAGAAATTTTGTGTACAAGTTCCTTAAGAAAAACCATTTCTGGGAGCTCAAGGACTCCAGATTGACAGCTGGGGAACCAGCATAAGACCAAACTAGGACCTCTGAACATGTGGGTGTCAGTGGGGGCTTGGACAGTCTGTGGGGCCACTGGCAGTGGAACTAGAATTTATCCCTGGTGCATGAACTGGCTTTTTGGAGCTCATTCCCTATGGAGGAATACTCTCTTAGTTTAGATATAGGGGGAGGGCCTCAGTCCTGCCCCAAATGATGTGACAGACTTTGATGATTCCCCCATGGGAGGCCTCAACCTCTCTGAGGAGTGGATAGGGAGGTGGTGGGGGATGGGAGGATGAGAGGGAGAGGGAACTGGGATTTGTATGTTAAAATAAGATTGTTTTTAATTTAAGTAAAAAAATTTAAAAATCCAAAAATCATAAAAAAAGAAAAGAAAAACGTCTTCCACTACATACAGTGAAGATGGGCTTTAGGATCACAAAGTTAATTTAACAACTGTAAAAGATCCAATTTTCCCTTTGGTTTGACCTATATGGCCATCTTGTTAATCCTTAGACATTTCATTCTTACTCAGACCCTCCCACCTCTCTGAGATGCTATTATTTTCCACAAAATGGAAGCCTTCTCTTGTAGATTTGACTGCTTAAAAGTGTGTATTGCTTTCCTGGTAAGAAAGCCAGGCAACTGGTGTCAGAAGTTATAGGGAACTATTTTTGATGCAAACCTTCTTATGTGTTCTACCTGTAATGGAACTTTGTTCTGCACCTGTACTTATGGAGTGAAATTAGATACCCAAGCCTCTAAAACTTTCTAGTCTACTAATGGTGCAACTTAATTTTGAAAAAAATTGGCTTGTTTATATTTTTTATATTGGAGAATGTGGGTAATAATATTTCATATAGTATTTTGTCATAGGAAAGTCCACAAGATGTACATACATGCACAATATAAGCAAATCACATATAAGCAGACAAAAACATTCTATATATTCCAATACCGTATACGTGTTACTGGGGTCAGCACTAAAAATGTTTTGACATCTAAATATTCCTCAGTGCCTTATCCTTTCCTTTAAAATAACTATTTAAAAATTGTAAAAATCATTCACTTATTATAAAATTCACAGCAAATGGCTTTTAAGTATATTTATAAGATCCTACAACTATTACAAGCATCCAATTCTAGGACATTTTCATCATTTCTAAAAGAAATCCTATCTCCGTTGGGAGATAACTATTAGTCCTGCCTCTGGACTCACAACAATCACTTCTTATCTCTGTGAGTTTACATATCATGGACCTGTCCTTTAAGTAGAAAAATGTAATTTGTGTTCTTCTGTGATTAGTTTCTTTTACTCAGCATTTTTCAAGGTTTTCCAATGTTGTGGCATATATTAGTATTTAATTTCATTTATAACTGATTAATGTATTGTACATATTTACCATTTTTTAAAATTACTTAGTCAGTTGGTATGTATTTGGTTTGTTCCTTGTAATCACTGTTTTGACAGTGAACTTCATATAGTGGAAACCACACAGCATGTTGTAGCACTGAATTATGGGACTTTGATAAAGGCTGTCTGATTATATGGCTGATGGACATCAGAGCTGGTTCTAATTTTAGATCTCTTATCTGACATGGTTGGGGATGAATGTATTTCATAATTTTAGAAGTTTTTTGTTTTGCTATTTTTGCATAGGTTTTACCACTTGAATTTCTGTAATTTGAAACCCAAAGTTAAATTAGTTTCAGATCTTGTAATACTTTGGAGTATTATTTTTTAATTTTTTTTAAAGTTTGGGATGTTCAGCATTTTCTGTGACCAAAGTCAGCATGAAATCCTGGTGTATTCCTTTCTGAAGGCCCATCTATACTCTATGTACCTTAATCAAGATTGATGGGTTACAGTGTTGTGGATGTTTAGTATTATGGAAACTGACATAGTTTTGGAAAGGGCTATCACTCTACTTGTAGCTCAGACTACATGAGAGTCCTGGTCTTCTTCCTGAGCCAGACTGATTGGTGTCCTGGTATCCTATTGTGACTTAAATGCTCAATTTTCAGACTTAATGACTTTAGCAACTTTCAAAGTAAGTTTTTCTTTAGTAATTTTATTTTACTTAAAAAATTATTTTAGCATATTGAGAAATAATTGACAATAATCCACATTGAAAATGTAAAATGTGATGCGTTGATATGTTTGTGCTTTGTAGAATGACTACCACGACTAATGCAATTTACATTAATCTATATCCATCTCCTCACCTGCTTGCCTGCCTGAGCCCTTAATCCTTACCTGCCTATGTTATGAATACTAAACATTAGTCTATTAGCAACTTATTAGTACAATATGGTATTGTGTATATCTACCACACTGTACATTGGGTCTCTGGTGCTAATTAATTTGATAACTGAAAGTCTATACCTTTTACAAAATTTTAAATAACAATTTTTATTAATTATTTGAGAATTTCATACAATGTATTTTGATCATAGTCACCCCCTCCCAATTTCTCACAGATCTATCTGTCCTCTTTTTTAAAGACCATCAGTTCTAATTGTGTTATCTAAATACTCTTGGGAGTGGGGGCATTCCCAGAACGTGGTCACCTTCTTAGGAATCACAGCTTTGAGAAAGTTTCTCAGCATCTTCCCATTTCTTCACTGCACAGCATCTAGTACCACCTTTCTATCGCATCAGAGGAGTTTTCTTCAAGTTTCACTTCCAAATGACGTCATGCAGCACTGACCCTGTGTTTGCCTGATTCATTTCACTTAGTACAATGTCTTCAAGGTTCATATTGTATATATGTCACAAATGGCAGAATTTCCTGTAACTTAAAGATGAAATGATTCTGTCTGAGACATTGTGTGCTTACATGTGCAGATATGCGTGCACTTATGCGTGTATGTCGTCAGAAAAACACTATACAAACAAAATGAGTCAATTTTTAGGTTGAAATTATGAAAAACAAACAAATTCTTGAAAACAATGAGATATTACTAATGACAGTAACAAGGGTGACTAATGTGAGAATTCAGTGAAGATCAAGGAGACAGAACTTGTGAACTAAAGACATATGCTCAAATATTTGTTAGAAGAGAAAAAAAAGGGGCAAAGAAACCCACAGGACTAGCTGCACAGCACCAATAGGTTGTCTTGCCCAGCCTTAATATAAGGCGAGGTTCTTAATCCTATTGCAACATAATATGCCATGTTTTGTTGATATCCATAGGTGGCCTGCCCTTTTCTGAATAGAAATAGAGGAGGAGTGGATGGGGGGATGAGGGTGGGGAAGGAAGACTGGGAGGAGAGGAAGGAGGGGAAACTGTAGTTGGGATGTTAAATTCATTTATTTTTAAAAATATTTGTTTTATTTAACTTTATGTATATGAGTATTTGCTCTACAGATATGGATGCACACTGCATGTATGTCTGATGCCAGAAGAGGTGCTGGGTCTCCTGGAACTGGAGTTTATGTGGGTGCTGGGAACTGAATCTGGAACCTAGGTCCTTTGCAATAGCAGCAATACTCCTAACAGCTGAGCCATCTCTCCAGCCCTCCTATGACTTTTTACCTGAGTTTCAAGGGTCAAACTCGGGTCACCAGGCTTGTTGGCAGCAAATGCTTTTACCTACTGAGCCATCTCCCTGGCCATTTTTTTTTAAATAGGAAGTGTATGTGTGTGTGTGTTCCATGTTTACCAGTGCCCATGGAGGCCGGAAGAGGACTTCAGAGCTTCTGCAAGTAGAATTATAGGTATCTGTGAATTGCCTGGTGTGGGTGCTAGGAACCAAACTCCGGTCTTCTGAAAGAGGTCTTAACACTGAGCTGTCTTCCCAGCCTCTTTTTTTCCCAGTCACTTCTTTTTTACAGGCAGGGCCTTGTATAACCCAGGCTGGCCTCAAACTTCTGATTTTCCTGAGTGCTGGGCACAGGCATGGGTCATTATGCCAGCTAGTTGTTCCGTAAACTTGACACAGAGGAGAGACCATCGATTGAGAAAATGCCTCCTTTAGGCTGTAGGCAGGTAAGCCTGTAGGACATTTTCTTAATCAGTGATTGACAGGGGAAGACCCAGTCCATTGTCAATGATGCCACCCCTGGGCTGGTAGTCTTGGGTTCTATAAGAAAGCAGGCTGAGCAAGCCATGTGGAGCAAGCCAGCAGAGCATAGCCTCTGCTCCTGCCTCCAGGTTCCTACCCTGCTCCAGTGATTAGAAGTATAGGTAGAATAAACCCTTTTCTCCCCAACTTACTTTTGGTTACGGTGTTTGAGCACAGCAATAAAAACCCTACGACAGTCAAAAAAAAAAAAAAAAAAAAGCGGAAAGCTAGTCAAATATTGCTGTCATCTTTGAACTATGTGCAATAACACAATGGACTTTTCTCAGCAGAAACATATTGACCAGGGTCTTCTTTGGTAAATGCCAACACATTTGGAGAATTGACACAAAGTTTACGGTCTTTGAAGCTTTCTATTTTTACAATGCATCATTGTTTTGTACTCCACATTGATTTTTACACACACACACATATTCTCTCTCTCTCTCTCTCTCTCTCTCTCTCTCTCTCTCTCATATAATGTGTAATCTGTATCAACCTTAAATTTGTGAAAATGTCTCAGTATGAGTTCAATAGCTAAACCTATCAGCATTCTAAAAAATTTTTCATCTAGTTTTTTTCTCCACTTCATAATTGTCAATATCTTGAAGATAACTTTCCACTCCTTTTTTGTGTACTCATGATTATTAGATATATAAATACATACACATTAGTATATATGCATATGCATATATACATACACATATAGGAAATATATTTATATTAGTTTATGCAATAATATCTCAAATCAAAATACAAAATAGATCTGCCCACATGTCCTTCACTTCATTTACTCTTCTGTGGCCTTTCCTAAGTGTCTAGCTAATCTTGTATATTTAAGGCATGTTGTTATTTTTCAGATTATAGAACATTTTTGAACTGGAGCAATGTAGGAGTTTTGGGTTGTATTCTCTAGTTCAAAAAGAATGTGTTTAAACAGACTATTTCAAGGCCACAGCACTATAGACACACTTGTGTTCAGCATTCAGTACTTCTAATGTCCCTTCCTCCCAGTCCATCATTAAATAGTATCTGTTTGCCAAGAGATAACTTGACTTTTAAAACAAATTTTCACACCTTTCTTTTTAGAGAAAAATGTATTTATTTGTATTTTTGTGCCTTTAGCCAAAATATCTAGAGATTGATCATTAAAAGAAGAGAAGGCCACTTAACCTGGAACTTTCAGAAGAACAGCTAGTGTTCTTGATCACTCAGCCATCTTTTCTTCCCCTCGATCAATTTAAAATGAAAATACTTCAAAATGATGCAAGTTGCAAATGATATTTTCAATGAACAGGTCTATAAATGTTGAGAAAGTGAACATTCATGTGTAGCCACTCTGCAGCTACTGCACAACCCCACCCCCCTGCTGTGCACTCCACAGGCACTAACCTACACTGCCTTCCCAAGAGCCACTTGCTTCTTGACTCTTCAGCCTCAATAACTGTTTTTGCCATCCTTTCAACTTTATATAAACAGATTACATAGACTTTCCTTCCTATGACAGACTCTCTCAGTCAACTTTATGTCAATGGGATCCATTTATTGATTCTATGGTTCCTTCTCACACTTCCATTGCTGAACACTAGACTAGTCTTTGAACATACTGGAATGTGTGTATGGTTGTCAAAGTTTCTGTATGTATGGTTAATTTTCAGCTAGAGTCTACTGTGATGCCACAAATGTGATGACTCTGTAAATCACTTGTTTTTGATTTCCTATTTTAACCATATCATCTATATAGACAGACATATGTTGATATTTGTTTTGTTATGCATATACCTAGAAGTAGAATAATTAGGTCTTAGGGTATAAATGTGTCCAGTCTCCTCGAGCACTCCAACAATGATACTTCTGCTCTTGCTTTCATGAGCAATAGAGGTCATTGCCTCACAGAAGCTGGAAACTACCCTTGGCATAAGTGACTTCAAAAAGTAAGGGTCAGTAGAAAGACTACTATTTCTATTCTTCTGAGCAATTAATCAAATACATTAAAATTCTCTTTCTAAATTTTAAAGATTTTTTCACATGAATATAAAAGTTTGTTTACTCAAAATTCAGCACATAAAAATGACAAGTGAGATTTAGATCAGAAAAATAGAGAATACACACACACATATATATACATACATAAATACACACACATACACACACATATATATATATATATATATATATATATATGCATATGCTAATTGTGCTTGGAGGTCACAGTATAGTTTGTTCTCTGATCCTAGTGTATATGTCCCGGTGCTTGAACTCAGGCATGCAGGGTGTCCTCAGGCTTGCAACAAGTGTCCTTACCCATGGCTCCATTTCCCAGTCCCAGTGGAAACTTCATTTTGTCTGAGTCCTGACTTTAGAAAGCTACTACTTCCGATCATTTGAAGCTTTGGAGGGTTGAAAGCTAATGGCAGCATTTGCTCTCTTTTCCACCTTCTACATAGGTCACTCTAAAGGTAAGATCCTAGAAATGAATAGGATGGCCTCTATATGTCTACAGTAAGAGTCTCATCTCAGGGCTGGAGCCCGTTCTCAGGAAATTACTCTCTGATGTGAAACCAATGGGTTTTAACTTATAATTCTTCAGTGGTTATAGCAGTCTTAAGTTGCTAAATGTGACCTTTTACTTTTAAATAAGGGAAGTTAATTTGCCTTAGTGTCATTTCATTACTTTGTTCCTGGATTAATTCCTTGGAGGTCTGACACCCTGGAGACTGGCAGATGAACATCAGACACTGATTCCACTGTTCTGCGTGACTGCACCTCTCTCTCTCTCTCTCTCTCTCTCTCTCTCTCTCTCTCTCTCTGTGTGTGTGTGTGTGTGTGTGTGTGTGTGTGTGTGTGTGTGTCTGTGCCCCACTCAGTGTCTCTCCCTCTGTCCTCACTCCACTCAGTGAACTTTCTTTTCTTTCCCCCAAATGAACAAGAGCAGCCTGTTTGTGAAGCACACCAGGCCTTTTCCAATCTTAGGGCTCCTTATTTCTAGGAAGGAGTATAGTTTTTTTTTTTTGTTGTTGTTCAAATGTCACTTGCCTGACTCCTTCCACTGATTTCTCCAACTTAAGATCAACTTTCTGGGACTCCTGAGGAGAGATTAATTAGCAGTGCATGACTGAATTGTATGAAAACAGGAAGGATTTTGAAGTGTGTCCGTGTTGGCTTCAGTCTGTCAGAATGTCATTAATATATTTATACACTTTGCATATTCTAGAGGGAAAAATAGGGAGGTATTTTTACAAGTCCATTATTATTTTTTTTAAGATTTTATTTATTTATTATGAATGCAGTCTATACAGTCTTCTGCCTGCATGCCAGCAGAGGGCACCGGATCTCATTCAAGGTGGTTGTGAGCCACCATGTGGTTGCTGGGAATTGCACTCAGGACCTCTGGAAGAGCAGTCGGTGCTCTTAACCGCTGAACCATTTCTCCAGCCCACCATTATTATTAAAAGCACTAACATTATATATTACTCCCGATGCAGGATTTTATAGCCAATCAATTGAACTACTTATCTTCTAGCAATAAGATACATCAGGACAAGGCCCTGTCTCATTAACTGCCTGTGGCCCTTGATTGCATTTGCACATTAGAGACTTGTTTTCTGTATGCCAGTAGTGGTCAGCCTATGAGCAGTGGGTTAGGAGTAGAGGCAGAAGTCCACTAAGGCTGTACCTCGCTCTGCTTCTGCTCCCTACACTGCAGTTCTGTTTTTGTTTTTTTTTTTTTTTTTTTTTGTTTTTTTCAGGTTAAAATTGCTTTTTCTCTTTCACACTCATCTGGGAGATTTAAGCATTAGATTATTAAAAACACATAACTTGCCACACTTTTGATGAGAAGCAATTTGGAACGTGTCTTAAAGGCGTTTTTATATTTTACATACTGGTTTTCTAAAGCCCATCTTTTGATGATCTAATATAACATGGGATTAGTGACTGTTGATTTATGAAAGAGAAAGCTGGAAATCTGGCTCCCTAATTACAACATAAGGCTTAATTACATTGTAACTATGAGGGAACTCTGAGTCTGCAGTGACTGACAATATCTTTTTAGGTAAGAATTCTGTGCCGCCCTCCCTGGTGAAGACATGTGGCTCTGTGCTTCTCTTACACATATCTCTCCCCCTCTCTTTTTTCTCTTGTTAATTTTTTATTATGTATGGTGTGTGTGTGTGTGTGTGTGTGTGTGTGTGTGTGTGTGTGTGGTCTGTCTGCTCGCTAAGGACAGAAGGAGGTTTTAGATTCCTTGGATCTGGGGTTACAGCCCCTTGTAGATACTGAACCAAACATCAGCCCTCAGAGCAGTAAGTGGTCTTAACTGCTGAGGGATCTCCCTAGCCCCTCTCTGTCTTTCTAAATGTCAATGCTTAAATCTATGCTAAGACATTCTCTCCTTAATGAGTTCCATGTTTGTTTTTAAAGAATGAGTATTGCATGAGTTAAATATTGATTATATTATTTTGAAGAATGGTAGTAGGAAATAAAACTTCAGAGATTCAAGTTTTATAGAAATGACAATGCAAATAAGTATAAATTGTGGAAAAATTCAATTTCTCTAATGCTTTTAATTATTCATATTGTGTATAGTAAGTGTTAGAGTATGGCTTTAAGTACTTCAGAAGAATGAGTGTGTGTGGGGGGGTAAAAACTGACTCTCATGGTAGCCATTTCCTCAGGGCAGCAGGGTGTAGCATCCTGGTTCCTGTGTCAATAGATTTAGACTTCCTTTTGTCAAGGTTTCCCAGTTACTAATGCCATAATATGATAGAGTGTGAATGTGGTAGAGGGAGGGAACCAAGAGGAGGAATATTTATCAAATGCTCACTAAGTATCTAGCTCTGGGCCTTTTTAGCTATGGGTGACAACTTGCATTTCAAATAAGAGATGACTTCCCCTTAGTACAAATTATAATGGAATAAGGAACTTAGCAATAAGTCTTGTGCCGTTACTGCCATGCTTGAAGTGTATAGAACACTTGTGAACTACAGGTAAGTATTTAGAAATGAAAAACAGGTTTCTAACAAAGTCTTGGTTGCTCAGTGATAAGGGTGGGAAACTACCACTTTTCTGTTAAACTGTAGATTTGATTAACTGGACCTTAAATTGCTTTTAGAAATCCGTATTTTTGTTTTTTCCATACAAAGATCCAGAGAGCAACAGAGGGCACAGATGTTATATTTTATTTCTGGGTCAGCTTTACTTGGGAGCATGGCTTCATAGCTGGAACTAAAGAGCTTTTGCTAGTTGTTTGTTGAGAATGCCCTCAGCCAGCCACACAGCCTTTAGGAAAAACATTTGTCTTATCTGTAAATGGAGCATTGGATGAGAAACAGTGATTTTTCAACTGTGCCTAACTGTAAGCTCCAGGGAACAGACATTGTGATAGTTTTTCTTCTAGACATTGAGGACCGTGTAACACTAGGCATTTGACCAATGCTCAAAATCTACGGTTAAATGAATGACTGCATGTGGGTTCTATAGAATCTCAGTCCTTGGAGCTCCTCCCAGCCAAAGTCACTTTTTATTATATTTTATTTTATGCCTTAGACATATTATGAAGAAAAACACTAGAGAATTATTTCAAAGCTGAAAAATAAATATTTGAGTGTTCTGACAATAATTTTGTTGCTTTTTTGTCATTAACCACAGAGGTACAAACAAATCACAAGGCCTCTTCATTTTAGTTTTGTTTTCTAATACAATCCTTAATTCTGTAACATGGCTGTGTAGAAATTGCAGTTGGTGCAGAAGCATGAATCTGAGATGACTTGGCAAAGAGAGTGATGATGGCACCTGTCAGTCAAGAGGAAAGCAGGTGCAAAGCATCAACAGGTGCATGGCAAGTTGAGAAGGATGAGAAATGTGCAGTTGAAATGTGCCTGTGGGTGAAGAGTGAAAGGTTCAGGGTCCCACCAAAGCCCTGCAATCCTGGTTTGAACTTTGCCTTTACTTGGTGGGGAAGCAAGCCATGAATTATTTTAAGAAAGCATAGATAAAACAGTCACTGGGAGCTCTGTAGCCATAGCATTGAGATTAGACCCTCAGATCCCAAAAGATGTCTGCTATTGTACTACTTGACCTTGGGTTTAATGGATATCATAAATAATATAAAAAACATTTTAGAGTTAAAAGTGTGACATTCACCTGTTCTTCAGAGTTGGTTTTCAGTCTTATGAGAAATGATTCCTTAACTAGTTCATTGCTCTTCCAAGGGAAAATTTAAAGCTTCTCTTAATTAAGAATCTAATTTGTTAATATGCTAACACAATGAACATATACATAATATACACTGGAGATGAACGGAAGTCACTCTTAACCTGAATCTTCTCCACTGCGGTGTAATTTCATTTGCTGGTAATTGTAAGATACCATTAGAGAATCTACTAAGGAAATTATTGGATGTGACTGTCATGGCAAAATACACTACAATTTGAGCAATTGTACTATGTGTGAGAATTTTCTGGACTGGTATTTTTATTCTATCACTTGAAACTACATTTTTTCTTGCCTAAGAAAGTTATATCATCATTTCCAGGATAAATAATATGTTTATAATTCTGATAGCAGATACCATATCAGAAAGATGGTTTGTCTAAGGATGGAGAGGGAGTTTGTTATCAGGTGTGACTCTACTTGGCCTATTTTACAGTTAGTTTAACTTGTCACTTTATGGCAACTGTACACATATGCCATCAATCAATATAATTGGTGATGGTAGAGCATGAAAGTGGGTGATACATGCCTGCATTCCAGCGCTTGGGAGTCTGTGGTAGGAGGACTGCTATGAGTTAGAGGTCAGCCTGTACTATGTATTAAGTTCAAAACCCAAAACAAGACAAACAAAAATAATAAATGATTACAATCTCAAAAATAAACAAAAGCATATTGAGTTTGTATCAAAAGTTAAGTGAAACCAAAAAAGAAGTGTACTTAAAATACAATGAAAGTCATCTTTTAATCAATAAAGAGTATTCTAAGTATTAGAAGATTGTAATTGCAATGTGAGTCCAGAAAAAAATAACTAACAATAGTCTAAAATGGTTGTCTCCAAAAAGAATAAAAACTTGAAATTCCTATATGGTAAATGGATAAAAAAACAGAGCAATTCATTTTTCCTTGTGCTATTTGGTGTAATATTCATATGTGCATATGGTTTTAAAACATTTTCTATTTTCAACTTAATACTAATCTTAGCCTATATTGAAGTATGTTCAGATTTATATTAAAGTACTTCCTTAATTCTCTTTATCAAACAACATGGACTTCATACAGAGGTAGAAGAAAATATATTTCTCAGAGAGCTAAAACAAACCATATGAACATACATGCATACAAGTGGTAATAAAGCATTTCTCCAGCCCTGGCAATGTGCAGGGTTTTCAGGATAACTTAAATTTTCACCATGAACTTATGATGTCAGTGTTCAGTATCCTTATCTCATATTTGATGATTGGAGAGAGTAAGTAAAAAACCCTAGACCATGGTTCTCAACTTGTAGGTCATGACCCCTCTAAGGCTGCATATCACATATCCTGAATGTAAGATAAATATAATAAATAAACATTATAATTCATAATAGTGGCTAAATTATAATTATGAAGTAGTAATGAAATAATGTTATGGTTCGGGAGTCACCACAACTTGGGGACCTGTATTAAAGGATGGAAGTATTAGGAAGGTTAAAAACATATGACAGTTCATGCTGGTGAGGATATGGAGAAAGGGGAACACTTCTCTACTGCTGGTGGGAGTGCCAACTTGTACAGCCTTTGCAAATCAGTATGGCGACTCCTCAAGAAAATGGGAATCAGTCTACCACAAGATCCAGCAATTCCACTCTTAGGCATATACTCAAAAGAAGCACATTCATACAACAAGGACATCAGTTCAACGATGTTTATAGCAGCACTATTTGTAATAGCCAGAAACTGGAAACAGCCTAGATGCCCCTCAACAGAAGAATGGATAGAGAAAATGTGGTACATTTATACAATGGAGTACTACTCAGCAGAAAAAAACAATGGAAACTTGAAATTTGCAGGCAAATGGATGGAGCTAGAAGAAACCAGTCTGAGCGAGGTAACCCAATCACAAAAAGACAAACATGATATGTACTCACTCACCTGCGGATTTTAGACATAGAGTAAAGGATTACCAGTCTACAATCCACACTGCCAGAGAAGCTAGTAAACAAGGAGGACCCTAAAAGAGACAAACATTGTCCCCTAGAGAAGGGAAAAGGGTCAAGATACCCTGAGCAAATTGGGAGCATGGGATGAAGGGGAAGGGAGCTAGGAGAATGAGAAGTGGAGAAGAGGAGGGTGCAGAGGACATGAGGGAGCAGAAAGGTTGAGTCAGGGGAAGAATAGAAGATAATGAGAATAGAGATATCATAATAGAGGGAGACATTTTAGGCTTACAGAGAAATCAGGCACTAGGGAAATGTCTGGAGATCTACAAAGATGACACCAGCTAACAATCTAAGCAACAGAGGAGAGGCTACCTTAAATGCCCTCCCAGGATAATGAGATTGATGACTGACTTATATGCCACCCCATAGCCCTCATCCAGTAGCTGATGGAAGTAGAAGCAGACACCCACAACTTATCACTGAACTAAACTGGAGTCCAGATGCAGAGAGGGACGAGTGAAGAGCAAATGGGTCCAGACCAGACTGGTAAAACCCACAGAAACAGTTGACCTGAACATCAGGGAACTCTTGCTCCCCAGACTGATAGCTGGAATACCAGCATGGGACTGATCCAGACTCCAGGAACATGGGTTTCTGTGAGGAAACCTCAGAATTCTACATGACCTCCTGTAGTAGTTCAGTACTTATCCCTATCATAGGTGTGGACTTTGGGAGCCCATTCCACATAGAGGAATATTCCCTGAGCCAAGACACACGGGGGTGGGCCTAGGCCTTATCCCAAAGGATATGATAGACTCTGATGACTCCCTATGGAAGGCCTCATCATCCATGGGGAGCAGAAAGGATATGTGATAGGTAGGGTTTTAGTTGGGGGGGTGGTATCGGAGGACGGGAGGGAGAAGGGAACTAGGTTCATCATGTAAAACAATTATGTTTCTAATTCAAATAAAAAAAATCTGAAAAAAAAGAACCATAATCCTAGACCACCTATAGTCTAGGTAATAAATGTTCCAACTGAACCTGGGCTTGTGTCCTCCTGAACCTAACCTTATGACTTCATGTTGTAAGCTGTAAGTCCAAGACTCATAGGTAGCTTGTGCTCCTGTGTTCCTGTCATTGTATTTTCCTGCTGCATTGTAACTGTCTCTTCATGTCTGTTTTCTGAACTCACTGTTAGTGTATCTATAGCAAGGATGATGTCTGTCTATACATATCCAAGACTTTAACATAATGATACAGAGTGGAAGCTGAGTAAGTGCCTGTTGAATGATCAACATTATCTAAACCCACTAAAGGTTGATTGACTATCATCACTGGAAACTGCTAAAATGGGAAAGTACCAACTGCTTTTTAAGCTCTATTAGGGCATTCCTTTCTTCAAAGACAAGACATTTCAGAAAGGCAAGTGAACTGATGACTGTTGTCTGTAGGAATTTGAAAAATTATTAAAAGGAAGCCAATGAAGATGATTAAGATATGAGATAAAATGTAGTCAGGAAAGGTAAAGACAAAGAATTCAGAAAGTATAATTTGATTGCACTGTGTGATAGATCATTCTTGCAGGGAAGCAGCCAGGAAATAAAAAGAATAGGTGGGATATTTCAAGCCTAGGGGGAGGTCAGGAATTTAAAGTTAGGATATAATTAAGAAAACAAGTCTACATTAAATAATATTCTTTATAACTGAATGGGGGAATCAATTTAGCTTTACCATTGAAATATTGAAATCCTCTAAAAGCAAAACTTTATTAAAATTAGTTTATTCAGTTGGTATGGGGAAAGCACCCTCATGGTTATCTAAAAGGTGGGTAGTTCTGACTTTGGAGATTCTCTGGTTAGACATGGTGATAGCCCCTCCTCTTGCAGAGATGCTATTGGCGGGTAATCATTGCTGTGGTGAAGAGATGCCATTGTCTTTACTGGTGTACCCACTGATGAGTGGCACATGCTGCAGTATGTATCCCCCACCCACACCCACACAGGCAACCCAACCTGAAAGTTAGAAGGGGTCTTGTTACAAAGACGGATTTCAGCAAGAAAAGGAAGGGATTAAAACAGCTAGAAGCCATGATCTGCCTGTAAAAGAATAAAAACACACTTTAGAAAGTGATAATATCCATTTTAACATTGGGTTTTAAATGCCCAATATGAAAGCTACAGCCCTCGAAAGCTCTCTGCAACTTGCTTTCCAGGCATGATTCTGATGTTTGTCCCTCTTACAGGACACCTAGAGCTGGAATTCAGCTACCCCCTTAAGCCCAGAAACCTGTCATAAAATTGTTTGCATGTGCAAGACTGTGTCCATCCTGCCTATAGATGTGTTTGGTTGTTAGTGCCTTACTGAGGCTGATGCACCCCCCCCCCTTTTTTGTAAATCCCTGGACATTTGTTCTTTTGTAAGATGAAAATCATTCAAACTGAAAAAATACGGGGAATGGTATTAAATGAGTCTTTAGAATATTGAGTTGCTGGGGCACTTTTGTTGATTTTTGTTTTCTTACAGTCAGCTAATATGCATCTACTTCCTGTCTATATTAACATATAATGTTCATTCTTGATGTGGTTATAAAATAATTCTAAATCATTAGATGAATAGAAGTGAATGTTAATATTCTATGCTAATTGACTTTAAGGATATTAACTTTTGTTTTTAAATTTTTATTTATTTTAAAAATTTGGGTTTTGAGAGTATGATATAATTATATCATTTGCCCCTTCTTCTCTCCAAACCTTCCCTAGTCACCCCCTAGTCTCTTCTGAATTCATGGCCTGAATTTCTGTAATTGTTGATATATGTGTATATGTATAATATATGTAAGCACACATATGTATTCCTAAATAAATCAGTGTAATATGCTCAGTCTGTATAATGTTACTTGCATGCACATGTTTTCGGGATTGACCATAACTTTTTTGCTAAGACTCTTCCTGACCTCTCAAGACTTCTATTACAATAGGAAACTTTCCTAAGTGTTGACTACATGGTGTTGTGCTGTGACATGGACTGTGTTGTGATGTGATCTGATGCTGTGATGTCTATATGTGCATCAGTGCATCTCACTAGACCCTGATCTCCTTGAGGACAGGCCTGTGTCTGACTTTGCCTTCCAGGTGCCCAGCACCTTGTCCAGCAGATGAAGTAGTCATCAGTACACATTTGTAGTGTGACATTTTTTTTTCTTCTGAAATGGATGCTTTATCTTTCCCTTTCACTTACTCATTTCTCATTCTCTTCAGGTCCTCTCCATCTGCCCCAAGGACATGAGAGCTGACATCTGTGTTCATCTGAACCGGAAGGTTTTTAACGAACATCCTGCTTTCCGATTGGCCAGCGATGGGTGTCTGCGTGCCTTGGCAGTGGAGTTCCAAACCATTCACTGTGCTCCTGGGGACCTGATTTACCATGCTGGAGAAAGTGTGGATGCCCTTTGCTTTGTGGTGTCGGGGTCCTTGGAAGTTATCCAGGATGACGAGGTGGTGGCTATTTTAGGTACTGTGAGCTCTCTTGACATAGTAACAAATGGGTCACAGTCCTGGAGTTTTAGCTTCTCGAGTTTCTGAACAGAAGTCCCCTCTGTTTGGTGACTTTAGAAATGGGGTCACTAATAAGATGATGAATTTCAGTGAAAACTGGTCGCTGTTTCAGCAAAGAACATTAGTCTCAGTCACAGATAACCCAGCAACGTAGGGTTGTATTACATTCACTTGCACAAAAACTGACCACATCCTAAGGGGCTTTGTCCACCATCATTTGTAAGTGGGAATTTACTTTTGGAACTATTTTCAGATTAGCAATACAGGGAGTTGGTCTCGGAGGGCTATAGATCTCTCCAGTTCAGCCCTTCCTTTTAAGGAAGAGCCGGTCAAGACGGGAGACTTGCCCAGCTAGTTAGTAACCAAGTGAGGTCTAACTACACATCATCCTACTCCCTACGGTTTTGCCTGATGGCGGTGGGTGAATTATGAAGAAGTCAATGCCAAGGAGGCTAATGAGACTCACAGGAGTGAGTACAATGGGAGGAAATTAAATCTAGGTTTATAAAGCCGGTTCCATCCATCTGTTTTCTTTAACTAGGGAAATTAGTCGGTTGACTATAAATTCATTTTTAAGTTCACTTAGTAGGTATCAATACCAATAGAGAAACACAAAGGAGGTAACACTCCACAAACTTGACAGAGTAAAACAGCAACAACTTAAAGTACAGTGACCATAGTGTAAGATGCACATTTTGGTAATCAAACGCACTGAATGAACTTCTAGATCACTTTCTGCTCAAATCCCTGCAGCAGGGACATGGAATTCATACAGATAAAACAGGAAGAAATGAGAGGTCAGGTGAACATCACCCCCTGTGTTTCTCGCCAGTAAAATAACTTAGAGTCGCACAGTGTCAACTCCATTTTGATCATATTTTTCATGGCTCGTGTCTCATGAAAAATGAGTTCAATCTTTAAACTATCGGATTTTTTATTTTTTTTTTATTTTTGCTACCGAGGTCAACCTACCATAGCCTGACTGATTCTCACAAGAAAAAGACTGACTGGTGGGTTTAAGAAACTGCAAAGGCAAAAATGAAAACCGATGTAGAATCCAAGGCAAATAAATAAAGAAGAAAGTAAGAGAAAGAGAAAGCCTGATTTCAAAAAGTACAATTACTTGGAAAATACAGAATTCAGAATGGAGAAGAAATGACCTTTTACAGGAAAGCAGTTTCTGTAAAAACAGCAGTAGACAATGGATTGGGGCTGCTAAAGAGCAGAATAGCACTGCTTGCAAAGCTTTCTTTAACTGTTTGAAAATATTATTATGGCTGCAGTTAAGTCTCTTGCAGGAATTATTTTTCTTTAAATATTATTGCTAGGAGATAACAGAGTTCTTGGGAAACAGCACTCTGGGTGTACTTGACACTGCCTTCATTTAACTTTTGTCTGCTGGAGTATAAATTGACATAATCTTTCTTGAAAGCTCCCATCATTGGAATGGCCCTTTGTGGTAAAATGAGGCATATCTATGCTACAACCACACTTGTTTGCTTAAAGAGAAAGATAAAGCAAAACCTCTGAACCTCATTTGTTTTTCCTTAATGATCCTGTCAGTAGGGGATGATGGAAAAACAGGCACCAAATATTACGGTATGGAAGTGAATGCTGTGGACTCCTTGCCATCTATTTGGCTTCATTTTCTTCATTACAATACACATTGGTAACACCTCTAAAGGGTTGGGAAAAGCCATGAGGACAGTGCCTCTGGCTTGGATCTGTTAAAATCGAGTCATTTGCTCAGTGAGACACACAAAATGCATTTTCCTTCCATTTGAAAATGAAATCTATCTGGCTTTGCCCAATGACACCGTAAAAGTGAACACAGGGCCTCTGGGTTTCAGGGTAGTCTCATCATCTATTTGCCAGATTTTATTTCTTTGAGTGTGTATTTTTTTTTATCTTTCTTCTCCCAAATCTTGGGATTCAGATGCTGTTCGTAACTAAGTTAATGAGTCAAATTATGTGGACACCTCTCTTGACTGTCCCTTTCTTTCTCCTTTCTTCTTGTCCCTTTTAAATTTTTATTAACTTACTTTGAAATAATTCCAAGTTGGAAGAAATCTCCAAACTCACCAGGCTGCAAGTAATCTGTAGTCAGCCTTTGATGTCTTTACCTCCCATTACTTTCCTCTCCTTTCCCTTCCACTTCCCTCCCTCTCTCTCCCTCTACTTCTCTCTCTTCCTCTCTACTTCCCTCCCTCTCTCCTTTTATCCCTCTGCTCTCCTCTCCCTCTTGTTCCCTCCCCTCCCCACTGCCTTCTCCCACTCTCTCTTCTTCTCCCCATTCTCTTCCCAGTTCCCTTGTAGCTTGATAAGTCAGCTGTCAGATTTTCTAGAAATTCCTTCAGCAGCCTTGCTCTCCTCGTTACTCACTCGTTTGCCACAGAGAAAGAAGAGGTAGAGAAGGGAGGTCATTTAAAAATTCATTCAAATCTCTGGATTCAGAAACAAGCACATTCTTATTCTTTGGGATCCTGGCTCCTCTACCATCTCTTGGTAAGGCACAATTCTTTAGTGTGTCTAAAGTGCCAAGCAGTTTAATGAGTATGTTCTGAAGCATAACTAATTAGAGGAGGGATAAAAATGCAGTCAACAAATACCTTCATTTTCACACTGGAGGATGGTTTGGTATTTTTTTTTCTAAATAGGGCATATGAATATAATTGCAGTTGATGTCTTTTTCCAACTTGAAGTTCTTTTCAGTTCTTACACCTCCACGCAATTTTTTGTGACCTTCCCACTTTGCATGAAACACAAAGAATTCCAAATTAAGTTCATGATGCATACATATTTTATATTCGTTAATGTCTTTTTACTTTTTGGTTCCTACTCTATAATTACTTAACATGAATAGATTTGTTGGTATAGTTGAAATAGCCAGGTTACTTCTAAATGTCTTGACAAGTATATTGTACCTTTCGGGGCTGTTAAAATAGTAGCTTGCTCCCAACAATAGGCCTTTCTCCTGAGATTCAGGTTTTTTGTTTTATCCATATTTCTTCTTTTTGCTTGTCTTTATTGATTCTTAGAATCATAGGGTTAGAATCTTAAACTAAGATAATCTCTGTCTTAAAGCTTTCTACTTTAACTTCAAATTCCCAAGAGAACTGTGAATGTGTATTAGGGCTTAGTATCCCACACCTTAGATGAGGGAGTGGGGTGTTCTTGGAGGGGGTGGGGTGTTCTTGGGAGTTTGAAAGAAGGAGGCATAAGAGAAAAAAAGGAGGAAGGGAAGTTCATTTAGAAATACAAGGAAGATGCGCTGGGCCAAGATTTCACTTTACTTGGAATTATTGGTTGTCTATGAATTATGTCTTGTAAACTTCTGTGCATTTTTTGAGAAAACATAAAATTATTGTTTTCAAAATTCAAAATCTACACCTTAATTTTATTCCAAACAGAAAATGAAATCCAAGATATGAATGAATAATATTTTGCCATTCTGAGAACTGGGAAAATGTGACATGAGCTATGGTTATTGTTTTTCCCTGTACCGTTGCTGTTAGAAGTCAAGGGCTTTCTACCTTAAGCTTCTGGAACTATCTCTCTCTTTCTTGCTCTCTTTTCATACATCTCTTATCATACATTTAAAAAATGAACTATGAATGAAACATGGAGATTTGACCTGAATATGATGAAAACAAGTGTTAGTAGTGTAAACAAATTTGCTCTTTTTTCTTGAAGCACATGACTGCTGCATTTTAAATGATGTCGATTTTAACTGTTTAAGCAGTATTTATGACATCTTTTATCTAAGGCTCCAAGTGTTAGCTCAGAGTTTCTTATGTGGCAAATACCACTAGAGATATGCAAGCACTTGTCTTCCTGGTAGTTTCAAACTCTCTCCACATCATTCTTTAAAATAAGTCCTTTTATTGTAATGTGTGTGTGTGTGTGTGTGTGTGTGTGTGTGTGTGTGTGTGTGTACACGTGTGCATGCATGCATGTGCCTGTGTTTGTAGACATATTCACTAAAGAGAGAGGACAACCTTGAGTGTTGTTCTTCATGTATCGTTCACCTTGGTTTCTGAGACAGCATTTCTAACTTGAACTTGCCAAGTAAGTGAGGCTGAGCCTCGTGTACCTCCCTGTCTCTACTTTCAAACTCTAGAAAGTGTGTGTCAAAATGCCTAGCTTTACTTTAGGTGAGTTCTGGAGATTGCATTCAAGTACTCATGCTTGCAAGGAAAGTACTTCACTGGCTGAGCCATCTTCCAGGTTTCTTCTTTGGTTCTCTCAGTATCATCGTTACTATCAGCAACTATTATTACTGCTCTTGTAGTTTTTGTTCAAAGATGTCATTGCTAAGTTTGTCCTCGGCTTCAATCCCCGACCCCATTCTGTATTCTCTGTTATCACAGCCATCACCCCAGAGCGTCATGTACATCTCCTGGAATCTCTGTCATGCCTTTCCAGCCTTGAAGATTAAATATAAAAGCTTGCACAGGTGATGATGATGTTCGGACCTTGCTCTCTGCCTTCCTTGTTAGCCTGACTTGTGTCATGCCCTTTCTCTACCATGCTCTTTACTGAATTGTACACCTATGCAAACTAAAAATAAATATATAAAAAGGATTATAGTCTAACATACCCATAAAACTTTTAGCTTTAATACTTGTAAACTTACTTATTTTCTTATTTTTTTTTTACTTTTACGGTGATTTTTTAAAATTTAAATTAGAAACAAGCTTGTTTTACATGTCAATCCCAGTTCCTTCTCCCTCCCCTCCTCCCCTGTCCCACACCAGCCCCCATCTCATCCCCTTTCTGCTCCCCAGGGAGGGCGAAACCTTCCTTGGGGGAATCTTCAACATCTGTCATATTCTTTGGAGCAGGGCCTAGGCCTTCACCCATGTGTCTAGGCTGAGAGAGAATCCCTCTATGGGGAATGGGCTCCCAAAGTACATTTGTATACTAGGGATAAATACTGATCCACTACCAGAGGCCCCATAGACTGTCCAGGCCTCCTAACTGACACCCACCACGTTCAGGGGGTCTGAATCAGTCCTATTCTGGTTTCCTAGTCATCAGTCTGGGGCCCATGAGCTCGCCCTTGTTCAGGTTAGCTGTTTCTGTGGGTTTCCTCAGCCTGGTCTTGACTCCTTTGCTCATCACTCCTCCCTCTCTGCAACTGGATTCCAGGGAGTTTGGCTTAGTGTTTCGCTGTGGGTGTCTGCTTCTGCTTCCATCAGCTAATGCATGAAGGCTCTCGGATAGCATATAAGGTAGTCATTAAACTCATTATCAGAGAAGGACATTTAAGGTACTATTGCCTAGATTGTTAGTTGGTGTCATCCTTGTAGATCTCTGGACATTTCCCTAGTGCCAGATTTCTCTTTAAACCTATAATGACTCTCTATTATGCTATCTCTTTTTCTCGTACTCCTCTATTCTTCCCCTGACTCAATCTTCTTGCTCCCTCATGTCCTCCTCTCACCTCCTCTTCTTCCCTTCTCTTTCTCCTAACTCCCTCTCCCCTCCCCCCATGCTCCTAATGCTCAGGAGATCTTGTCCCTTTCCCCTTCTCTGGGGGACCATGTATGTCTCAGGGTCCTTCTTGTTTCCTAACTTCTCTGGCAGTGTGGATTGTAGGCTGGCAATCCTTTGCTCTATGTCTAGAATCCATGTGAGTGAGTACATTCCATGTTTGTCTTTGTGACTGGGTTACCTTGCTCTGAATTATTTCTTCTAGTTCCATCCATTTGCCTGCAAATTTCAAGTTTCCATTTTTTTTCCACTGAGTAATACTCCATTGTATAAATGTACCACATTTTCTTTATCCATTCTTCAGCTGAAGGGTATCTAGGTTGCTTCCAAGTTCTGTCTGTTACAAATAATGCTGCTATGAACATAGGTCAACAGATGTCCTTGTTGTATGAATATGCATCTTTTGGGTATATGTCTAAGAGTGGAATTGGTAGATCTTGTGGTAGACTGATTCCCATTTTCCTGAGGAAAAATATAAATTTTTATTTAAATTAGTAACAATTTTATTTTACATATCAATCCTAGTTCCCTTTCCCTCCTTTCCTCCCATGCCCCCCACGGAACCCCCATCCTACCCCCATCCACTCCCCAGGGAGGGTGAGGCCATCCATAGGGAATCAGCCAAAGTCCATTTAGAAACACAAACTTAAAAATCTAAAGTCGAATACTTTTATGAGCATGTGTTCATAATAAAGCTTATGAACTGACTTCCATGCTTACTTATAGTGATGTGTTGACTAATAAATTAAGTAAATATCATTCATGCTCAGTATTTCCTTGCTAACATTCTGTTTTGTTGATGAAACCATTATTGAATGTGCGATACTGATACTCCAAATGATACTATATTACTGTTTCCTTCTTTTCTTCCTGTCAAATTGTTTTATATATTTATATGTTCCACCACTATATATATTTACAACTGTTATATATTCTTCACAGTTGGTCCCTTTATCATTAAGCCACAACCTTCTTTGTCTCTGGTGATCACTGTTTTCTAGAAGTCTATCTTACTTTACATCAGTACCCTCACTGTCTTAAGTTGCTGTCTTGTTTGCTATGTTCTCATATACTTTTAGTATGTTTTTAAGGATCCTTGAAGATGAAATGTATTAATTATTATAGCATATATTTATTACTATTTTTTACCAGGCTATGTTATTTATTATAATCACCTCTAGCCACAAGTGGATATCGATTACATTTAGCCCCTTTGAATCTTTGATTGGACTGTTGCATCTATTTACATTCAACATTCTTATTGATAGGTGGATAATGGCTCTTTTATCATTTGTCTTCTAGCTGTTTGCGTCTCCTTTGTTCCTTTCTTTCCTTTTGTTCTGGCCTTATGATTTGGGGGATTTCTGTAGTGCTATGTTTTGGCTACATGCATTTCCTCTTGAGCGTCTAGTGTAAATTTTAGGGATTTTTGTTAATTAAGTAGATTTTTAACTCTCCCAGCCCATGAACAAATGCACAATTCACTATCTGAAATGATAGATATATATTAATTTGATTCACCAGTTTTACAAATTAACTATCTATATAAACCCTTTATGGCTAGTTTTATGTCAACTTGACAAGGTCTAGTCTCATTTTGAAGGAGGGAACCTCAGCTGAGCAATTGTTCTCACTGGATTAGTCTGTAGGCAAGCCTGTGGTGTATTTTCTTTATTGAGATTTCAGATATGGGAGGACTCAGCTCACTGTTAGTGGTGCCATCCTTGAGCTGGGAGTACTGGATGCTGCAAGAATGCAGGGTGAGCAAGCCACAAAGGGAAAGTTCACAGCACTCCTCCTTGAGTCAGCACATCAGTTCCTGACTGAATGTTTCTGCCCTTTTTGAGTTCGGGCCCTGAATTCCCTCAGTGATGGACTGTGATGTGGAGCTGTAAGCTGAAATAAACTGTCATCAAATATGGATGGGAAACTCATCAAATAGAACCATGGTCATGCTCCAAACTCACCCAAGAAACTACCCAAGGAAAATCCAAAAGATCTTTTGGATAAGGATAAGGTCACTCTAACCAATGAATACCTGTGACGACTTTTATGCATTTTAAAATCCATATCATAAACTCACTAGGTAATGTGTCTAAGATAAAAAAACCAAATCTGTCTGTTAAACTGTCCCTATAGGTTACCACAATCTCCAAGCAGGTTACAGCTTTTATCACTCCTTAATCATGTTGTAACTCTAGCTGTTTTGTCTTACCATTGTACAGTTTATTACTATGTGGATGTTAAGCATTAATTTCTATTTTCTAGTCCCGTTTCCTGTGGTTCAGCAGTGAAAGACTTCATAATAAGGCTTGATGCAAAGAACTGAGAAAATATAAATAGACCAAACAACAGCTTTCCTGTTAAGTGTGAGGTTCCTTCCTATTTTAGGGCTTTGAGGGAGCCTAGTTTGCTTAAGCCCCAAAATGTTTACAGCTGACACTACTTGCTCCCAGCAGGAACTGACCTAAAAACTAGCATCAAATATTCTGTAGTCATGAACATGAACTGGAGTTTCTCTGCCTGAGAATGTGTAAAATCTTTCCCATGCAGGAAGATGCATCTTTATTGGGTATTTCATGCATGCTGTCACATGGCCACGTTTTATATATTTTTTAGAATATATAAAGTTTATAATATGCCTTGAAGAAGAAGATGAATAATGGTTTTTATTACACCTAGTGACTAATTCATTGACTTGCATTATGACCACCTTCCCAGAACTGTAATAAAAGATTACTGTCAACTGAATCATATATTAAGTGACTTGCTTAGATATAGCAAGTATAATTTGAAGTAAATGATTCAACTAATGTACAGTTTATATATCACATATACCTAGGGAAATTTTATGTCATGAAATGGTTAGTATTAGATATTACATAATGAGAACTTTGATGATGGGAGTAGAATTATCCATGTTTGTTAATTTTGTTCTATTTCGCTAACATTTTTGAGCAGAAATAGGGGAAAAGTTTGTCATGAGTTAATATTCTTGTTTCTTACTATTCTTTTTGTGTCATAGATATTTTCACCCATGAAACACAATGGTAGAGGTCTTGACTAGCATGCTTGGGACCTTGCATTTGATCCTTAGATTTGCAAAAAGGCATCAATTTAAAAATTCAAAGTAGAAATGAGTTAATGTTTTCATATTTCAGTTAGGTAAAACAAAATACCTAATTAATATTTGAATGCCTACACAATTAACAACCATCTTTTTTGATAAGAGGAAACTATCCATTCATAGAGTATCTTTAAGCTCCTCGTCTCCACTATCAATCAATATTTATTGTCTATTCTGAGGATGGAATAAGAGTTATCCACATTTATTAATTTTGCTATAGTTATCTAATATTTTTTATCTTGTTCATGCTTTAAAATTTTATTGTGCATCTATGAGTCAGTATGCTCTTTTATCTCTTTTGATAAAGGTTATATAGATTCATTATATAGTAAACTAGGAAATGACAGAAAGAAAAAGTGATGAACATATTACTCAAAACCTTTATTTTTGTTACTGAAGTGCACTTTCTTTTAGCCATTTGTTCATTTTATTTTTTATCTAATTTTTTTTTTGGTTTTTTTTCCGAGACAGGGTTTCTCTGTGTAGCTTTGGAGCCTATCCTGGCACTCGCTCTGGAGACCAGGCTGGCCTCAAACTCACAGAGATCAGCCTGACTCTGCGTCCCAAGTGCTGGGATTAAAGGTATTTACCAACAACACCCAGCTTTTATCTAAATTTTTTGATTGACAACTTAATTAAATACATCCCAATGGACTATACATCACAGCATTACACAATGCACTTTGATTCTATCATGAAAGCTTTAAAAAGTATATTTCTTGATAATACTTTTGGTTTTGTTGCATTAGTTTTATTTTATATACTTTATTATGGCTGCTCGAGGCAATTAGTAAAGTAGGTTCTTATTCAAGAACCAAGACCTCACTAGCCCCAGGTAGTGGTCTGGGTTTCTAGTACCAAGCATGATTTCTCTCTTATTGAAGAGGCTTTAAGTCCATTTACAGAGCTGTTGGTTACTACCAAGATATGGGTACCACTATTGCACCCATTTGGTTATTGTGCTATGCTGATCATAGTTGTAATTTGTAAGCATCATAGGTGGGCAGGACTACTGGTTACTACTCTCCCTTGGAGGTTTGGTTGGCACCTACTGTGTTATGAAAGTAGGCCCTTGACCCAACTAATCAAAATAAAGAAATAGACAACCAAAAATAACAGAATCAGAAGTGAACAAGGAAGTATCACAACAGACATCAAAGAAATCCAGAATATTCTAAAAGAGTACTTTAAAAAATCATAATCCATTAATTTGGAAAACCTGAAAGAAATGAATGAATTTCTAGATTGATTCCTGTATTTATTTAATGAATTTTGATCTAGTATCACAAGATAGGCTTTTTGTTTGTTATTTCAAAACTGATTTAAGTCTTTATTCATTTATATTTTACATATATTTTTGTTATTTTTTCTGCTTTTGTATGTATGATACATTTTTAATCTGTCAGGATGCTACCCTGTGTTCTAATCTTTTTTATTAATTCTTAAAAGTAAGACTACTGAGTCAAATGCATTAGTTAGTATCATAGCATGTCATACCTGAAAATCAGATAGGTGATCACTAATAAATGGATCAGAGATGATGCTATACTTGGCAACTTGAAAAAGTGTCACAGAGAGGAATATGAAGAAATATAACCACCGTTTCCATCTCTTTAAGGGAAAATAAGCATCTGAAGAAAGTATAGAATATGTAACTATATTAGATACAAAAACAAATAAATGAACAAAACCCAAACAAACTACTAGAGGTGGGTCAAAAGAGCCTTCTTATAAAGTTATGTTTTTAGCACTAGAAACTGTGCTACTCTAACAGTTACTAGTATCTTTTCATACAAAATAATGCATGTAAACTTAAGAGAAACTCATGCATTGACCCCATAGTTGTGGGAGAAGCTATCTCATTAATTAATTTGCTTCTAAGCTTCATGTACATGTATGAGTAATGGGGTTGTATACACAATGTAGTTGTACTGATTTTATATTTATGTAATATGAGCATTCTGTATACCATTTCATGAAATATATTACTTAGTGACTATCTATTGTTTAATAAATTATTTATCCCTTGACTTTTATCTTACTACACTTTGCTGGTCTATAATACACATTAGTTCTGTGAACATTTCACAAGTAAATTTAGCACCTCTGATTATGCAGTTAGAATACTTATATTTGGAATTGCTAGCTTAGAGAATGCTTAAAGAGAATGCTACATACATATTTCATCTTTATATTAGGATTTGGTATTAATGATGTAAGGATCTATCATCTGTTTCCCCAGGTTATCATAATGCTTTGTCTCTTGATCATTTACCTACTGGGTCTCTAATGTTATTTCCTTGGACAACTGTAGTTATTTAACAACTGAGTTATTAAACAGTGACACCAACTGCAACGATTTTTTTTAGTGGGTTGAAATAAAAGTGGGTTGTTAAAAATAAATTTTAAGTAGTTATCATGGTTATTTTATGCTAATCATGTGATCCACATGGTGATCTGAACACCTTCTTAGTGACTCACATGCCTTCTGCATCTACCATAGAGTGTGCCTCTTATGGTTGGTCCCTCTGCTACTATGTTCAAAGAATGTCCCAACTGCCCATTTGGGCCTTGAAAGAATCTGTGATTTACTCAGCCAACTTCTTTGTTTCAATGCCCATTTCTTTCTCCTATTTCTCAGGTTATGCCCACTTTCCTTTCTAGTGGCATGATTGTGCTTGAGGGTTTTACAGAACACTTCTTTTCACTTTTTCTGATTTTAATCAGCATGATATAAATAGGTGTTTGTTCCTCTGTGTGATTAGGATGCAGAAAGAACAAATCATCCACTGAATGCCTCTAGGAAAGCATATCCCACCAGAGTACATTTCTCCTGTCTTTTCCATTTTAACACATATTGGCAGAAACAGAACAGAGAAAGCAGATGGCTGAACTTTAGAAGCCAGAGGGCTCTTAGGGAACCTTCCTAGCAGAAGGGCCTTTGAGGATTATTGACATTTGACATTTCCTCAAGCCCTTTGTAAAACGAAGTACTTCTAATATGGAATGTTGAGTCTTCTTGGGCATCAAGGGGTGGTGCTTCTGAAGGGAATAGGTGATTTGTTCAGTTCTAGCATTTTGAAGATGCATCCACATTTGACTCTTGCATAGGGGTATTTCTCTGATTCTATGGGATGGCAAGTGTGTATCCCTCACCATTTCCCATGGCTTAGTTTCTTAAGCTTAGGAGTGATGGTTAAGGTGCTCTTGAGCCAGAACTTGAGACCTTATCAGGTTAACTATGTGAGAAAGAAGGACATGTTTTCAGGACAGAGACATGACATATCTTCATGTGGATAGAGTACAATTTTAAGTTACTGAATAATTCTGTTTAAGCACATTGCATCTGGTATAGATTTATAAATGCTATAACAACAGGTTCTTGGATATTGCATTTTGTTTTGTTGTCAGTTTTTTTTTCCTAGAAAGAGTGTGAGAGAGAAACAAAGAAGTTACTTTTGCTCTTTCTAGTCAGATGGGAAAAGTTAATGTTGAAAAGTTATTGAAATTATTTGCTACAGTGAGGGTATTAGCTACTCCAGTGAATTGTATTTATTTTCCCCACACCAGATCTCCATCAGGAACTGAAATCTGGGGGGTGTTACTATGATGGAAAAGTGTTCTACACGCAGCATCCAATTATGCCAGCATCATTTGTTGAAGTTGCTTTCTTTTTTCCATTGTATAGTTTTAGTTTCTTTGTCAAAAATCAGGTGTCTGTAGGTGTGTGGGTCCATATCAGGGTTTACAATTTGATTTCATTGGTCTACCTGTCTATTTTTATGCCAATACCAAGTTGTTTTCAGGACTATAGCTCTGTAATAGAGCTTGAAGTCAGGGATGGTGATGCCTCCAGAAGTTCCTTTATTGTACAGGGTTGTTTTCGTTATCCTGGATGTGTTGTTTTTCCATGTAAAGTTGAGCATTGTTCTTTCAAGGTCTGTGAAGAATTGTGTTGGGATTTTGATGGGGATTGCATTGAATCTGTAGATTGCTTTTGGCAAGATTGTCGTTTTTACTATATTGATTTTGGGAGCCCACTCCACATAGAGGGATACTCTCTCAGCCTAGACACACAGGAGAGGGTCTAGGTCCTGCTCCAATTGATATAACAGGCATCACCCACCCTGGGGAACAGAAAGCTGATGGAATAGGGGTTCAGTGGGGGCAGGGGAGGAGAGGAGGGAGAGGGAACTTGGATTGGCATGTAAAACAAGCTTGTTTCTAATTTAAATTGAAAAACAAAAAGTGCTGTGCAATGTTCTATATATTCAGAATGGCTGGTGCTCTAAATTATATAGATCAACATTATCTATTAAACTGAATAATTCTAGTCAGTGTGGTTGAAACTGTTGTTTTATCCTGCTTTCCAGGGAAAGGTGATGTTTTTGGAGACATCTTCTGGAAGGAAACCACCCTTGCTCATGCTTGTGCCAATGTCCGGGCCCTGACTTACTGTGACCTGCACATCATCAAGCGAGAAGCCTTGCTCAAGGTCCTTGACTTCTATACAGCATTTGCAAACTCATTTTCAAGGAACCTCACTCTCACTTGCAATCTAAGGAAGCGGGTATGTCTCTTATGAATATCCAGTGGGCTAGCAGACTATGTTCTATCAGCCAAGAATAGAAAGTGCTTCATTTTGAAGTGTACATCCTCATATGCATAAAGTGATGTGATTTTCTTTCCTTTTATTAATACTGTTTACTTTTAAAGGGAGAAGATATTCTGATTGTCTGAGTAAATATTTGAGTATGTTACTTAAGATTTGAAATGAAAAACAGACTTGGGGAAAAGTTAAATGGGGATGAAAACTATGTTGTGACATGGTATATTATTAGGCAAGTTTCAGAATGTCCAAGGTCTAAGAGTCCAGTAGTTGTTCAGTTCACAAGGCTGAGTGTCTCAAGTGGTCTTCAGTATATGACAGGATCAAAAAGAAGTCAACTCTAATGTTAGTGAAGGAATGAACTTGCCAGATAGAGTGAGTGCAAGCAGGCAAAGAGCCAGATATCCCTTCTTCCATGTCCTTTATATAGGCTACCACCAGAAGAAGATGTGGCCCAGATTTAAGGTAGATCTTCCAAACTCAGAAGGTCCAGATTTAGGATGGGTCTTTCTTTTTCAAATAGTTCAATCAAGAAAAATCCCTCACAGTTGTACTCAGCCCTTTGGTTTTTAGTTAATTTCAGATGTAATCAAGTTGTCAAGCAGGAATAGCCATCACATAGAGTTAGCTTTGGGAGTTTGTGACACTGCTCCAAAGGAACAGCAGCACCGTTCTTTTTTGATACGGATGTCTTTAGAGTTGGGAATGTCAATCAAGCTGGCTACCTATCTTCTATTCCCATCAGTCCTTAAACTCTCTTCTCATCTCATAATTGACTCACAAAGCTCCCTTTTCATCAATTCTTTCAAAGAACACCATCAGAAAAATGAATTAGCCACACTGACATTCACTGTAAATAGAGACAGGGTTCATTTACTCTGGTGCTGTTGCAAATTTGATCTTCATTACCATTTGTTTCTTTATTGATGAGTGTGACATAAAGTTAATTTGCATAAAGAAACCTCCTCTCTCTGATTTATTGGGCAGGTCATTGGGCATTGGCTAAGACTCTTTTATGGCCAAGAATGAAATACACATTTGGACAACTGCACTTAAGCAACTTCACAAAAAATGATTGCCTGTTTTTACCGAAGTATTTTTGAAGCAACACTCCTTCTTTTCGACAGCCTCTTAAAACCTTTCTTGTAGTTAACATGAAGGCAAACAATCCAGTCAAGAGAGAAATTAATGTTCACACTGTAGCAATGTAGAAACAAATCGAATTAAATCAATGTACTTCTTGCTCAGGGTCCAAGAGATGGCTAGGCTGGCAGGAATGGTAATCCAACTGACTTTCCAAACATTTGACCTGTATTAGAGTAATGTTTCAGTTCATGCATTTGTTAACAAATTGTCATTGAATATCCAGGAACTGTGGGACAAGTAAACATCTGTAGAAAACAGGGATGAAACAGACTCCTGAACTCAGGAAGCTTCAAGTGCACATAATGTGAAACACCAGAATTTGGACATTAGCCAGTGACAGATGAGGGACAAGGGCTCAAATGTGAACTAAATATGCAATATTCTTGCCTGCTATTAGGGAGCACACAGTTGTTGGATCCATATCCTGCATTCTGCCGTAAGGTCTCCATTCACAAACAGCTAGTTCAAGGTCTTATATTCACACTAACTAAAGGTAGATCAGATTTGGAATTCTTCCCCATTCTGTAAGGTGACCTTACCTATAATAGTACCTATCATAATACATTTTGCAGAATAAACACTGTCATTGACCTCTTCAAAACAGATTGCTTATATCAGATCTCATTTGATATTTATGATATTGTTGTGACATAAGATGGGGACTTATTTCTTCCTACATCCATGGAAGAAACTAGGGTCAGGGGGATTAATATTAAATAGTAATTAGGGTTACTATTGCTGCAATGAAACACCATGGCAAACACTGAGTTGAGGAAAGACTTTATTTGGCTTGAACTTCCACTTTTTAGTCTATTAGTGAAGGAAGTCAGAACAGGGACTCAAGCAGGGCAGGAACCTAGAGGCAGAGTATAGCAAACTTTCTTTGGGGCCACCAATCAGCTCCCAAATCATGACATGGAGACTTATTATTAGTTATGAATACTTGGCTTTTTCTTATGATTTTTTCTAGCTAGTTCTTATAACTTAATTTAACCTGTTTCTCTTCATCTACATTTTCCCTTTGGGCTTTTACCTTTCTTTCATTCTGTATGTCCTACTCCATGTTTGGCTAGCTGGTGGCTGCCTGGTTAGATGGCTCCAGGCATCTCCCTTTCTTTCTTACTCATTCTCTTCTCTCTAGAGACTAGATTCCTTCTTCTATATATTCTCTCTGCCTATCAGTCCCACCTATCCCTCTACTGTCTAGCTGTTGGCTGTTCAGCTTTTTATTAGACCAATCAGGTCCCTTAGGCAGGCAAACCAACATATCTTTATATCATTAAACAAATGTAATATATATTTGCTAGTTAAAAGTAATATCCCACAACATAAACAAATGTAACACATTTTTAAATAGTTAACGTAATATTTCAAAACACAGGAGCTGAAGCAGAAGGCATGGATTGGGTATTGCTTACTGGTTTGCTCATCATAGTTCGCTCAGCCTACTTTCTTATAGAATCCAGGGATGGTACTATGCACAGTGGGCTAGGCCATCCCCCATCAATCATTACTTAAGAAAATATCGAAAGCTGGGTATTATAGAGTCATTTGATTTTCAGTTGAAGCTCCCTTATTTCCAATGACAACTTGTGTCAAGTTGACATAAAACTAGTCAGCACACCAACCCATATGGTCATAAGGCAAAGTCTCAAGAAGGAATAATTCAAAAATTCAAACAGATCATGAATATAATATAAAATTCATTAAAATAAATTAATCTTAAAGTTCTGCTTCCTTTTTTCTCTTGCACACACCTATGCATGTGTTTGTACAGGTACAACACACACACAAACACACACACACACTTTGTTGATTATTAGAGCTGACAGCCTGTATAACTGTGGCTCTACCAGTTAAAATAATTGTGCTACAGACCAAGAACACTTATTTGTTTTTATTTTTTTAATAAGGATCTGGGGACTGCATGCTTGTCTCTACAGGTACTAGAGTGCTAAGTTACAATGAGTGGCTTCTCCCCTACCCTGTCTGCTATACCTTATATTGCTTTTTTTAATTTTATTTGTTCCAATAAAATTTCTAATATAATTTCTAATATAATAAAATAAATAAATAATAAAATAATAAAATTTCTAATATAATATAATAATAATCACATCCCTCTGTTCTTCATGGGTTATTTAGTAACTTGGCTAATTGGAGAATAGGATGTGTTGTCAGTCTCTGCTACTTTATTCTCAGCCAAACAAACTGTGAAAGAGAATTGTGAAAGAGTATCTTCCAGTGATTAGTAATACCAACTGCCATTTAAACTGACTGTTTTATGTGCCTAGGCATAATGTATTTTATATATGATAATATTATTAATATCAGGATCCCACAAACAAGGCAGAATAATCTCCATTTCAACTAGAAGAAGGCAAAAGTTCTGTGATACTTATACCTGCCAAGTAATTTGTCAGTCAAGATCTGGATTTTAACCATTCTTTCATCCTACAAACTTTTCAGAATAGCTGCCAGGCTTTTCCACAAACATTTTTCCATAGACAAATGCTTCACAATTTGTAGGATGTCTCATTTATTTTATTCCCCATTGATTTACTAGTTGAAAAATAAGGTTGTTCTTGCTGTAATTGTAAGAATGATTGTGTTGAACAGTTGTCTCTCACATGTATAACTGACACTATGTTCTTAGTGAGCTACGGATCTCATAGTGACATGGCCATTGGGTAAGAATATGATTCTAGTTAAGTGGGACATCAGATTTTGAACGCAAGTTCTCAGCCATGGTGGAGTGCAGCTCTGGGCACATTATAAATTTATACTGTGGATCAGTGGAGATATTGTAGAGTTTGTGGTTTTCAATGGCTGTACTAGAGAGTAACTGGGTGATTCTTTGGTTCCTTGCCCTCATTTCCTGATATGCAAATGAGGTTTCCCTTAATAGAAACTTAAGTCTTAAATTCTTCCATTTAAAAAATATTCTGGTAATTTTATCCAGCAATTGATCTGGGATTAACAAAATTTGAATCAAGGAACAGATAGTAAAAACTTCAGATTTTGTTTGCCAACCTTAACTATTCAACTTTACCATTGTAGCATAAGAACATCTTTCTACACTAGTTGACCATAACAGAATATAACCAAGAACTTCAGTATGTTTGTATAATAATTGTATTAAGTGCCAGCAATACAAATAAGGCACAATAGTAGTCATTTCACCCATGGGAAGGCTGAAGTTCTGAGACTGGGATATAGTATTCCCAAGACTGATTGTTTTGTTTTATTATCTATCTATCTATCTATCTATCTATCTATCTATCTATCTATCTATCTCTCATTTTTGGTTTTTTGAGACAGGGTTCTCTGTGTAGCTTTGGAGGTTCTCCTGGAACTCACTCTGTAGACAGGCTGGCCTTGAACTCACAGAGATCTGCCTGCCTCTGCCTCCTGAGTGCTAGCATTAAAGGCATGTGCCACCAACACCCAGCGATTGATTGTTTTAAATAAGGGTTTTTCAGTCTGGTGATTAGGAAACCTAGTTTAGTGTCTGGCCCATTTGGTTCCATGGTGAAAGCTCTTTCAGGAGTTTGCAGGTGGCTAGCTGTCTTCTCACTGTATCCTCATAGTGGGACAGGGAGGGATAGACTCTCTGCCTTTCTTCTTATAAAGGGCCATCAGTGTAAACAGGCTAATAAACGCTGTTGTAGTTATATATACCAGACATGTGACTGGCTACCCATGGGCTTTATGTATGTCAGCTGCTAGATGCAGAGGACTGGAATGTAGATGGAAAGAGTGGCTATACAAACAGAAATCTTTTAACCTTTAACAGAAAACACACTCTCTTTATTTGCCATCCATCCTGGGGGAGCGCTATAAAACAGAAAATATCATACAAATAAGAGTGACTTCAGAGCCAGCAGAGAGCACACAGGAGCGAGGATAGACTGGCAGTTAGTGTGAAAATGAGTGAGTTTACACTGAAGGTCAAAGCCCCTGTGTCTCACTCAGGTCAGAAACTGCTTCATTGAGAGCCAGGCTGGTTTTCTTAAAACGTTGTTCTGAGGGAAGCTGGAGTATAAACTTTATGTAAAATCAAAATACTTTTGTAAATAATAAAAATTAGTAATAAAACAAATTTATTTGATTAGTTCTAGAAGTTCTGGCCAAACAAATGAAACAACCAAAAAGCAAAAAGTATCTGTTTATTTTTAGCCCAACAGGTTATGAACTAAATGAAATAAAGTAAGGAGCCCCTGATCTTGTAGCATTGGAATCCTGAGATTTTTGTTTTTACTTGTAACCTGCAAACTTTGATAATAAAAATCCTATATTTTATTTATTTATTTGGGGGTAGGTTCTATCTCATGGGGTGGGCCTTAAGTGCAACCAGATATTGTTTGACTACTCCCACAAGATTTGTGCCTAAAACATAGATATTTTTAAATTATGTCATGTATGTTTAAGATATTCCAAAACGTTGTGGGCTTTTTTTGTTACCACTATTTTATTTTATGCATTTAAAGTAAGTGTTCTGAGAAGGGCCCACACAATTGACAATAGGAGATTAACTCTCTTGCATAAAATTCAGAATTTTTTTTGCAGATTTTTTAAAATTTGAATTAGAAACAAGATTGTTTTACATGACAATCCCAGTTCCCTTCTCCCTCCCGTCCACCCTACAACCCCCCAACTAAAACCCTACCTATCACATATCCTTTCCTGTAGATTTCCAAATTCAGAATCTTAATTGAGTTGCACAAAAGGACTTGGTTGGTGACTGTTTTCTGTGATAGGAACACACTTTACTTTCGTGGGTTGTTATGAGTCTAGACATGGTCAGTAAAGGCATCAGAGAGCAACAGAGCTAAAATATTTGCTGAATTCATTTGTGTATTTATATATTTAATCAATTCAAGATGCTGTTCCTGGGATGCTGAAAGAATGAGTGTGCAGTGACTTCAGTACCATCTGCAGGTCTGAGTCAAAGGAGATGGTTGGCACACTCAGCGTGGGTGATAGATTCCAAAAGATTTCCACTGGACTCTTAAATTAATTGCATTTCCGTCATCCCATCTAGTGGTTATTCGGCAGTATTAACTACATAAAAACAGATTTAACCCCAGTAGAGATCGCTGTTGTCATTTAAAGTGTTACTTAAACAGTTAACCTGGGGACTTGGTTGGTAGCTGATTCCTATCATTCTGCCTAGTGAGTCCCTTTCTATGCTTAAATAGTTTGTTCAGATAATGTGATTTATGTAAACAATGGGATTTCTTTATTTTATTCTGCAGAATTTTGGTGCAGGCTAGGCAGAAGATTCCTACACAAGCACTCCCTAGACACTGTATCCCTAGTAAATTTTATGATTGTCAACATTTCAATGCACTTCCCATAACTCTTACTGAATGAACTAGAGAGAGGATGCTGGATGCTCCTGCCTAGCTCTCCCAGTCTCCCCCATGCACTGTTTCCCTTGCTACGCTTGCTGTGTATGCTTAGGCTGCATAAGCCATGGCTACGACTGTAACTCTGTGATATTCTTGTGACTTCTAGTCAGTCATTTAAGCTAGGGCTCATCTTGAGGACCAAAAATGCACCATCTACAAAGGCCAATAAGAAATCTGTATTCTCAGAGTTCTTCAGATCTGCAGATACATTGGTAATTTTATTGGAACCCCTTTCTATAAAAAAATATTGCTGAAGCCCACAGACATTACATTTTATGAGTATAGGAAAATGAGCCATTTAAAAATTGGTAGGTATATTTGTTCATGAGGCTGTCAAGAGAATTTCATTTCCTTGGAGCTTAAAATAAATGCTACATTAGCACTTACGGCTACATTAAGCATGGCTGAGATTGCGAATTATTTCTGAATATTTTCTTCACTTTCAAGATAGCAGGAACGTATTTCCCTCCAGAGTAACTACTCAAATAAGAAGAGTGAGAGGTCTTGTTTGCTATTTTCTGCACATATCCTTATGAGATACTTTGTTGCCGTGTGGCACAGAAAGTAGTGGTTACCTCAGTAGTGTATTCAATACTCGTTCCTTCTAACAACTACTGGGGCACTTGGGGAGAGGCCAGGGTCTGCTGTCTAGGAGGCCACAAAATAGAGATTACAGATTCAGAAAAGTGTATAAAAGTGTACACTCAGGTTTAAAAAGGACACCAAAAAATGGACACAGTTTATCTTAGAAGATGGGACAGGGATGATGACAACACAGCGTCTAGTATTTTACTTCAAAGATAGCATTATCAAGAATAAGGGATGACTTTTGTAGACTACCTATTTTGGTTTATTTTATTATGGATGAAAAAACGAACTAAGAAAATTAAGGAATTCACTCACATTTACACAGCTAGTATCAAAGCTTTCGCTGGCATCTAAGTCTTTGAGTCCTGTGTTGTCAGCATTTCTACTATTAAATGTAGATTAAAAGCCTTGTGAGTAAAGGTGGAACACTTGGGAACTTCTCCCTTTACGTGTTAACATGTCCTTTGATACTGCTGTTGCTCTGGTCTTTTTTTTTAATACTTCTAGGAGAGACTAAAGGTATATATTTTTAAAGCCCTTTGTGGAAGATTATAAAATTTGATGCTTGATTATGTTTAGCCATAAGAAAGAAGACAGAATGAGGTTGTGTGTGATTCAGAGATTGATTTCAATGTGTTTCACACTATGCTTCAGTCCAAATGAACAGAGGACCCCAAATAAACAAGCAAGCAAACAAACAAAGCAAGCTGTATGCCATGGTTAACACCTGTGAGTAGGATTCCAACTGGAGCATGAGCCAGCATCAACAATGAGTGTTAGCATCACTGTCACCTGCATTGCAAAGAACTTCACATTAGTAAAAGCATGTGCCTTTCACATCAGCATCATTTAAGAAGTGATATGGCATATAACTAAATATTGCATCATCATCAGCGCTGTACTATGCTCTTTTCTTTGCTGTCATGTTAGTACCTTAAGAACTGTGCTAGCTGCTGCATCACTTAGAATAAATATATAGAATGAGAAGTTCTCCTATTGTGCATGAAACATCACTTATTAATGTTTACATTAAAAGTTATGAAAAATATAGACGAATTTATTATCAAAGATGATAATCACAGAAACTAAAACTAATGAGAAGCAGGGAGGGCTATCCTTCTGAAAAGCCCTGAAATTTTCTCAGCTGGTGGCAGCAAAGCATATAGCATTGTGTAGAGAATGGCTTTTTGTTGGGATTAAGAACCAAGATAACTATCCAGCCAATTCCAAAAGAAAAACTCAAAGGAAAATGTTGTAGACTATGACAAGACAAAGCTAACTCACATTGAATAATGTTAATGGAGGATAAAATGTGTATTAAAGGAGTGCTTTGCTGAATTTTTAGGCTATCATAAAAATTCTAAACCAAATGGTTCTTGAGAAAATATATCTAATACTTTTATAGTTGTCAATTGGAGTCCACAGACACCAATAGAAGCCGATGCCAAACTGTCCTTCTGTTGTATTCTCAAAGAAATGCCTTCCTTGCATGCCTGGGAGTAGTTCAGAGTTCAGACTCCTCAGTACTGTGCTCTCTCTCTCTCTCTCTCTCTCTCTCTCTCTCTCTCTCTCTCTCTCTCTCTCTGGGTTTGGGGCTAATTTGGAATCTTCTATCAATGTTAATTTAATTCTCATATTATTTTATGTCTCATACAAATCCAGTGTTTTGCTGCTACAACATAAAACTAATCAGTGGCTTAAACTATGGAAATGTGTTTGTTCACACATACAGAGGCTAAACTTATAAACCTAGGTGTTGGGGTTATTACCTGATGGGAGCTGTTCCTCTAGGACACACCTTCTCATTGTAGGCTCCCATGCCCTTTCTGTTACTGCTCTACATGGAGGGAGTGAGCAAGGGGACTTTTTGGTATTTCTTTTTTTTTTTTTTTTTTTTTTGGTTTTTCAAGACAGGGTTACTCTGTGGCTTTGAATGCTATCCTGGAACTAGCTCTTGTAGACCAGGCTGGTCTCGAAATCACAGAGATGCGCCTGCCTTTGCTGCCTCTGCCTCCCAAGTGCTGGGACTAATGGCGTATGCCACCACCGCCCAGCTGGTATCTCTTTTTATAGACATATTAACTACACTTGGCCTCATTATGGCTCTTGTCACTTTAATTTGTAGAAGCCCTATCTAAAAGCCATACCTCAAATTATGAATTTCAGGAGGATGTCAACAGTTGATCTATACAGACAAAGGTTTCTTATTTTAAGTTAAATTTGGAGAAACAATTGAACCTAACACTGTAAAGCAGGGAGACCAATGGAGTGATACTTATGGAATTTCTTTTGCCCATAAAGCTAGAACGTTTCCACACCTGGTGCTGATCTTGAGACTAGCTCACTAGAAGTTAGCCTGTAGGTTTATGGGGAAGCAAAGCACCCACCAGCCCTGTGTTTGATTTTGCCTACAGGAGGAAACAGTGGCTTAGCTGAGTGCTTGCACTGATATAGGCTTGGGATTTGGTAGCTGCTTTTCTTCCCAGAGTGTATGCTTTACCTCCGTGACGTATTTCAGCAGTCTTGTGAATGAAAACATTCTAGAAATGGCTACCAAACCTCCTGAAGTATTTGCTTGGTGTGCATAGTTTGTGTACTGTGTAGCACATTCCAGAAGCATCTTTGGGAAAATGGTGTAGGATGTGACATTTGTAGTTCCAGCTGCAGTGCTTTCTTTCCCCTTCCCAAACTCATGGTATGGTGGCAGCTAAACACCATATTACAGCTCCTCTATCCCACAGACCCACTGATTTTTAGCAGAAGGGAAAAGATCACTGCCCATGCTATAGAATGAAAGTTAGTGTTGCTTCCTTAAAAGTCTGAACTATGTATGATATGCCACCTACAGTCTCACAGCACTGATTATGGCAATTTGTTTTCCTGTCTATATTCTGATCTCTCATCCAAACAATGAACTTCTTTAACTGGGTATTATCTATCTCCAAGGACCAGAATAGCATCTTCCGTATTGCATAATACATAATTGAATGAATGAAATATGAGTCCCTCATTCTCCTGAGCACTGTTTTAACTTCAGAGATGAAAACCATGCCTGTTCTCTGAAAACATGTATGCACACCATACCCTTGACAACTTTGGCAAAGAGCCTTATGAAATAGAATAATGAAAATGACCACTACTAATTGGTGTTAAATCACAATTAGAGTTAATTTCCAGCTGCTCCTTCTAATCGTCTGTGCCTGCAGATTCTGCACAATCCTGCTGCTCTGGAGTTTTCAGGGGAGCATAGTAGCTTTGGCATTAGTGACTTAGAATCACCTGACAACATGGGCTATGATTGCAGAGCAGTGCCTGCCTCCAGGGCTTAGGCATGGAAGGCTCTTGGAAAAGAGGGTATTTTTCTCCCAGTTGCCTCTCAGGGATCTTCACAACACACTTGAATCTGAGCAGAGTATATTTGCCTCAATTGATCATCAGGAGTGCAAATTCACTCTGAGCCCCGCTTCCAGGACATGATCGATAAAACAGTCACCTTCGGGATGATGAAGCTTATACCTCCCAGTTTACACAGACAGGCATTACTTCATGGGTACTGGAAATCAGCTCTGTAAGATATGAACTGGGAGGGGTAGACCTGTAGGCTGCCCTACAGACATTCATTGCAGGAGCCTGCCTAGGTTTTCTACCTCCAAGTTGACTCTTCTCAGCTATGGGGGTTACAGCGGCAACTTCAGCAATTCTAGAAGTTTGTCATGTGCATTTTAGATGAAGCAGAGACCTAATTATGGAGTCTTTTGAGCCCTTAAGCTGATTCTATTTAGGGCTCTCTGTTGGTCTGCTTCCAGACAGAGTGAAGACTTTTCCACATTTAGTGGCCTGGACAAAGGTTGACAGAGCTTTCACCTTTCAATATGCTTCTAGAGCAGTTATTTAAGGACTGGGTTTCTCAAATTCCAGAGAAGTGATGGATTTAGTAATTTACCATGCTTTCCATTTCTAAAATTTGCACCATGTCTTAATTCCCACCATGCCACTGGAAGCATGATGGCTCATCAGACTAGCTTCATTTAAAGGGAAATACTTATGAATAAAAAAGCGAGGTTTACAGAAGATGGCCTTGTTCCTTCTGCCTCCACCTCCAGTGTTCTAGGCATGGACCACAACACCTAACACCTTGCTTAACACTGTGCAGAGGATCAGAACTAGGGTTCCATAATGCTCGGTAAGCATTCTGCCACATCAGCTAATTATTGAAAAGTGAAACAAGACACTAAAATTATTGACTCTAAAGTGTTGAATTGTAGAAGAATCTATTGGGAAAGAAAAACTAAGAAGTAGCATAAGAGAACTCAGTAATGATAGTATTACTTCCTCTGATATGATAAAGAATGCCTCTGTGTGTGTGTGTGTGTGTGTGTGTGTGTGTGTGTGTTTGGTTAGCTTGGGGACTTGGGGTTTTGGGGACAGTTTCTCAGTGCACCCCTGACTGTCCTGGAACTCACTCTATAATAGAGACCAGGCTGGCTTCAAACTCAAATATTTGCCTGCCTCTGCCTCTGCCTCTCTGCCTCTCTGCCTCTCTGCCCCTCTCTGCCCTCTCTGCCCCTCTCTGCCCTCTCTGCCCCTCTCTGCCCTCTCTGCCCCTCTCTGCCCCTCTCTGCCCCTCTCTGCCCCTCTCTGCCCCTCTCTGCCCCTCTCTGCCTCTCTGCCTCTCTCTCTGCCTCTCTGCCTCTCTCTCTGCCTCTCTGCCTCTCTGCCTCTCTGCCTCTCTCTCTGCCTCTCTCTCTGCCTCTCCGCCTCTCCTCTTCTCCGCCTCTCTGTCTCTGCCCCTGCCTCTGCCTGAGTGCTCGGATTAAAGATGAGCACCATCATGCCCAGATGCAACTTGTGGTTTTTTAATTCTTAAATATTAGGAAATTTATCTGGAGAGATGTTTAGTGGTTAAGAGCACTTGTTGCTCTTACAGAAGACCAAAGTACAGTTCCCAGCACCCACATGGCAGTTCACAAGCATCTGTAACTCCAGTTCTTGTTACCATCTTCTGACCTCCCCAGCCAGTGAACACACATGATGCACAGAGATACATGCAGATAAAACATCTATACAAACAAAATATGTCTTCAAAAATTAGAAAACTGTCAAGTGGTGATGGCACATGACTTTAATCCCAGCATTTGGGAGGCAGAGGCAGGTGGATCTCTGAGTTAGAGGCCAGCCTATAGAGTGAGTTCCAGGACAGCCAGAGCTGCACAGAGAAATCCTGTAGTGAAAATCCAGTAGAGTCATTGTATCTAGGGCAAACATTAGAATAAAAAGTTGTTTCTCACTGTATCTAAGGTAACAATAGAATGTATGAGTGTTTGTTGAAGGTACCTAGACCTTGAAGAAAACACAATAGATAACAGTGACTGTTTTCTATGATTTATAGAGTTGTTTTTCTGAGGAAGTTTTCCATCCAGTGAATGGAGCCACAAGATTAGTCAAGCACATTTGGAAGTCTTGAATTATTGGGTACTCCAAATGGTGCACAATAAGTGCTGAAGTTGCAGGGGTGTGATGATTTCCTACAGAGAATATATAAGATGCATCAAAGGGGCTTTGATATGAGCAACTTGTTGTGTACAATCAATAAAAACTTCTGAATGGAAAAAAAGAGGTTTATATGAATGCTGAGACTGCAATGTATGTGGTTTTCTTCATTTGTTTCAGGGTTCATTTGAATTTGGAATACAGTTTTCCCCACCCAAACATCTTCTGTTTATTTTTCCTTGTTATTTCTGGAACAACAACAACAACAACAACAACAACAACAACAACAAAAGCCAATGAATATTCTGTGTTGAGCACATCATAGAATATAAGTAAAGACACACTATTGAGTTACAATCTTTCTTTAGGGGACTCAGATTTTAATATATTTTAGTCATAGCTCATTTGTAACTTCTTTCCTCCTCATCCCCAAATAATATCTATATTCTATCACTTGGTTTGTCATTTAGGAACTTAGTCCCTTTGTTTTATAAACTAATTCAGCTGGCTTATTTGTTTTTGTCTTCAGAGGCATCTGAGAAAAGTTAGGGCTCAATAAACGTGAACTTAAAGGCTTCCATGCAGATTCTGAGGGTGGCCTTGCAGGCTTCTCAGGGAACATCTTTCAGAAGCATTTGCTCATTCACAGGAGGGGTTTTCAGATGCCTACAGTAAACTTAGACTGTCACCCATGAAGAGTAATATAAATATTATAATGCATGCACATGTTTATAGGCTACTAAGGTGTTTAAAATGTACATTTACAAGTGAGAGAACAGAAAGCTGTTCTGTGGTTAGAATGCATTTCTAACAGCTGACTATTCTGGCCAAAAATAGCATCTAGGTTCATAGCATGCCCTTTTCCTCCCATCTGGGAGGTGCATTTTGGAGATTTTGGCATTCTACCACAATAACCTTTCCCCAAAGGTATCAAATCAAGCAGTTCTGCTAAATAGCTGGAGACACTCAGATGACCCAAGGAAGTCACAGTAATTTCTTCTGGAGAAAGTCATTTGTTTTCCTTGTCTTTTCCTCTACACCCTGTTGTACTCAATTTGCTGAGCACTTTTTGAAGTTGGCATTTGCTTTCATTTGGGTTTCTTCAGTGCCCACAGTTTCACTCTCTCTAGAGAGTGATGCTATCTGCAGGAGTTCAGGAGAGTCGTGGCCCTTTAGGAAATACTCAGTTTGAAATAGGAACTTCAGAGTAAGACCCTCAATTGCTAATTACATACACAGGAGCCAGTTTCCCATTAGAGCAGCACACACAGGGAAGGTGAAGTATTGGTCCCTGACCAGGACTTGCTTCCTTTTAACCAGTATCTTTGTGGTCACTGTTAGAATGGTTTTGTATTCAGGTACATTGAATAGTTAATATGTATTCTGGTTCCCTTGAGAGCCAGTTCTCCATGGCAGGAAGCTGTGTGCTCCATCTAGAGCAAGAAAATAGCATCAGGGTGTTTTGAGAGGTCCACTCAGTCTTATGCAGTGTGCTGCCCCTCAGCAGAGGGTCTGTGCCAGTAAAAAGTGAGATGGGATTCCGCCTGGTGGATTTACAACTCCATCAAAGGAGACTGACAGCCAGCTTGTTTGTACCAACATGCCACACCTAGTCACCTAATGGCTTGTTACCAACATCTGTAAAGACTGATGGGAGTGGGGCTAGAATGAAGGAATGTGCCTGCAAGGGGCTTGTCACCTTTTTTTCTAACATACCCACCCTCTCCAAAGGGTTTGCAAAGAACTCTCAAAATGTATGTTTATTCTAGCACCAAAGTCATGAAAGTGGATTTGGTAGTTTTGCAAAGAGTTTCTCTAACCTATTCTGTTGGTACATTTCTGTGTTTTTGTTTTGTTTGGGGTTTGTTTGTTTGGTCTGTTTGTTTCTTAAATTTTGAACCAACGATTCTATGGAAGTTAGCTGTTAGCTGCAGTCATGAAGTGTAGGAAAATGAATATGTTAGAGGGAAAAGTATGAAGATATTCACCATTTACACTGATATCATGTAAAAGAAACAAGTCATATTATCTGGGATCCAGCTCCCCAATCACGGCTCAGCTGTAGCCTCATCCATTGTCCTCTCACAAGATCCAGTTGTGAGTACCTTCAAACTCCCACACAAGCAGCTACTGCTCATGCTCAGTATCTACTGCATGCTGCTTTTAAGGGTCAAATAATGTGCTGAATGGACATTCGGTTTCCAGAAATCTACTGTCGAGTTATCCAACAGACACCTCTCTCCTTTCTATCTCACCACTGTGTCCACTCCAGTGATATTATTATTACGAATGGAAAATATTTTAGAGTTCATCACTTTAACATAGTGTTTTGCCACTTCTCTTTCTGGTGTTTGTATTTAATATGCTTAATACAGTAAGTATTGAGAGGAGGATAACAGTAAGAAAGGGGAAGAGTGGGAATGCTCCCACCCCTCAGGTTTCTCTTTGTCCTGCTCTTACTGTCTTCTTCCTCTTTCTCCTCATTCACTCTTTCAGCTGCTCATTATCTTCCGTTTTTCTTCTTTGTGGTGGTATTGTGGACTAAACCTAAGGCCTTTGTGTCTGTTAGTTAAAAGTACTAAGATAACTGTGAATATATCTTCAATAAGGATGTGCTGATATTACATTTTTTGGAAAGTTTGAAAATTATAAACAAACAAAAAATGTATACTTGACCAGAGAATACTATGAGAAAGTACAGTGTAGTTGACTAAAACGTCTAAAATAGTAAAGGAGCATCATGATATTTGGGATTCTCTAGGAGGCACCTCAATACTTTCTCTCCTTGGTATTGAACTTATAATTGTGATGAGTCTTCAGTTTTTTTGTTTTGTTTTGTTTGGTTTTTGCAAAGGAAGATGTGAAGAGTCTGAACAGATGCATCCTTCCCTTTTAAACTTCTGTGCACAGGAGAGACAGGAAAGGGTATACTTCAAATTTAGAAAGAAAACACTCCTGATTACACTCACAATCACAGAATAAAAGGATTAACCCTTTCTTGAAGTTCAGAACTTCAATATACACCAAAATTCATAGAGATGTCAGGTTTCTGAGTTGGGTTTTCAAAAGGAATGCTTGCTTCCTTCGGTTAACAGAGCAGCATCTACCACCGCTTGCAAAACTCCACACACAAAGGAGACTCTATCAGTACTAAATTCTCAGTTGGAGTGGGTAACACTGATGAATAACTTAGGGACAGACAAGGGCTGTGATATGATTTAGTCTTGGCATGTTTTACTCATGAAGTGCAATGTTCTAATCTCGGTCAGTGGACAGATTTCTCCTGTTTCTCTCTCTCTCTCTCTCTCTCTCTCTCTCTCTCTCTCTCTCTCTCTCTCTCTCACACACACACACACACACACACACACACACTAAAATCAGCATCAGCCAATTTTAACTTGACATAAAGGTTAGGTCATCCTTGTACTGTAGGTTCTAAACTTATCCTCAACTGGTCATGGTCATGTGACCTCTCCATTCACTACTTGCTGAAAAACTGTTCTTGTCACTGTGCCTCTATGGCTATAGAAGCTCTGAGCTGTTATTGCATGAATGTGTTCCCCTTAATGAGAGATAGTAGTAAAACCCACTGAGAAATGCTTGCCCAATATATGTTTAATATTCCTGTTATATTTTATAAACTAAATATTAATTTCACCTTTTAATTTCCAGTCTCACATAAAGATTGAATTGCATTTTTATTTCATTTTTTATTTTAAGTCTTGCAGTGCTCAACTCAGCCCCCAAACTGCACATTTAGAAGTAAAAAGTAAGCACTTGCTTTCAGAGAATTAAAAATTTCACTCTTAACTATATAGTATATTTGAAGGACTTACCTTTTAGAAAGACTACTTGTTTCCATTCATTGACTTATAAAAGAACATAAGAAAGAGGTCACTGGTATGATAAGGAAGAGAAATATTGCTTCAACAAGTTCATTCTACTGCTAAAATCTGTCAAAGGAAACATAAATTAATATCCATATAAAATATTCACTGCAAGAAAAAGTTACTCCTTTTATTCATGTTTGACATTTCAGAGTAAAGGTAAAATTCATTTTTAATGAAAAAGATTCCATGGGGTTATTAATTAAAAGAAACACAGGAATGGGAAACTGTCATTTTAAAAGAGCATCTCATGAATTAGACCATGTCTTCAACTAAAAGTTTAGCTCGGAGCAGTCCTCTCCAGCATCCTTGTCTGCCCTCTCAGTGGGAGTGCCTCCACCTTGCTCTTGCCTAGCCCTAAGTCATCTTCCAGGCATGAGATGCTTTTGCTCCCAAGCCTTGGTCAATTTAGAGAGTTCCTCAACTTGTTGCCCTGGGGTCACATCCTTAAAGAAAACTAACACCAAAGGGTCAATTCACTTGAAGGCAAAGAAAGTGAACAATGTAACATCAGACACTAGAGCAGTAAGCTCTTGTTTCTTTATTTTTTTTATTTGTGCAATTATAATATATTACATCATGTTCCCTTCTCTTTCCTCCCTCCAAACACTTTCATAAAACTTCCCCTGCCCTCTTACAAATTCATGGCCTTTTTTCTTACATTAATTGCTGTTATATATATTGCATATACATATATTTCTAAATGCAATCTGCTACTTGTCTGTTTGTGTTCAGGGCTGACCATTTGGTATTGAATGCAAGTTGGTGTGCTCTTTCCAGAGGAGGACTGTTTCTCAGACTCTCAGAATTCCTTAATTGACTATAGTTCTTTGTGTAGGGTTGAGGCTTCCTGGGCTTTCCCTTGTCCACTTTGGCTTCTCCATTGTTGTCATCCTTGTTCTGCTCACATTTGGGCAGTCATGTTGGTGAGATGTCATTGGGTATAATTTCTGACATCATTAGGAGGTACAATCTCATAGAAAACTCCCTGATCCTCTGACTCTTACAATCTTTCTGTCCCCCTCTTCCACAATGTTCCCTGAGTAGTAATTTTTATATTGTATTACTAACGAAAGTGTTGGCAACTGAGTGAATGAACATGAGTGTATTCCATTTCCAAGAGGACTGAGTAGAGTGTTTACGTGAGTTCATCATATTCCTATAGCATAAGTGATATCTGTATGAAATGTTAAAGGAGCTATAGTCATTTGATTTGTTGGAGGAGGAGCTAATGTTACAAAATATGCAACAGAGCCAAATTAGGAAAAAGCAGTAGTATAAAGTTTCCCATTGATCAGTTCAAATCCCCCCTCCTTCTTCTAGAGTTCCTAATTGTACCTCCATGCCAGCTCCCCCATAGTTAGGAAGTGCTGAGAAATACTTCCCTACAGTGCTAGCAAGACTGTTTAGAGAGCAAAAGCTTCTGCTGTGCAAGTCTAGCGACTTGAGTTCAATCTCTGTAACCCATAGAAAGGTGGAGGGAAAGAATTGGTTCTTTGAATTTGCTCACAACAGCATGCACTCACACACAAAATAAATAAATAAATAAATAAATAAATAAATAAATAAATAAATAAATAGTAAGTACCATCTCTTCTGCTGACTGACATTTATTTAGGTAATTGCACATGTTTGAAGTGTTCAGATGGAGAAAGCCTATGTCCATCCCACATTTGGAATCACTTGACATGACAAAGTATGATAATTTTTCTGATAAATCTAGCGGGAAGATCTGGCTTCAGAGCTGTATCAAGAGATCTTTTCAATGTTTTTGCTGTTAACTCACAGACTTGTCTTGCAGGCAGTCTGCCCAGGTAGCCCCTAAGCTACAGTGGGATACATCATCTCTGCAGGCAGTTCTGCTTCAAAAGAGGAGAGGGAGTGTTAGGCTGTTTCTTCTTCTAGATTCACTACCCATAAGAGTTACCTTGTTCCTAGGAAGAAAGGAGATAAAACCAGAGGAAAATGTATCATCCTTGTAGAAATCCCTCTCTGTGTGAATACATAAGGAGTAAAGAATATTTTCTTCTAATGAGTACAAATGGTATTACAGCACTTCCAAAATTTGATGTGAGGGTATAATATGTATAATATAAACACTATATAATATGTAAATATTAATATACTTTAGAACATTAACACATGCATATATATAAGATAAACATACTTACAAAGCATATATTTTCAAATGCATTTTTTAATTTTACTTTTATTTATTTTACATACCAACCACAGTTTCCCTTCCCTACCCTCTTCCCTCCCCCTTCCTCCCTGCAATCCACTCCCATCCACTCCTCAGGAAGGGTAACGCCTCCCATGGGGAGTCAAAAAGCCTGGTACATTCAGTTGAAGCATGACCAAACCCTTCCCTATGCATTTTTATTCTTTGAGAATTTCATAAATTGCATTTTAAAGATTTTTTTCAACTCTTCTTTTATCTCTTACCTCTACTCCCACTCCATACTCCTCATTGTTTCCTCATTGTTTTTTTTTTTTTTTTTTTTACCCATGGAGTCCCATTAGTGCCACCTATATATTCTTCGGCATGCGGCCATCCACTGGAACATTTTAGACCTCCTCAGCCCACATTCTTAAAGAAAACTAACTCTGTCTCTAGCCGTGGCTATCAGTTGGCAATAGCTCATCAACCAAAGGTAAAATTTTTGTGCCCACCTCCCATCCCATGCTGGAATTTTGTCTAACTGAGCTCACTCAGGTCTTGTGCACACTGTTGCAAATACTGTGAGTTCATATGTACAACTACAATGTGTCTGAAAAGAGCTGCTTCCTTGTTGACAAGTGCATCTGACTTTTTTCAATCTTTCTTTGCCCTGTCCCACAATGATCAACTCAAGTTGAAATAGGGCTGGTGTTATAGATGCCCCATTTAGGACCGAGGATTTCAAAGTCACTTAGTCTCTGTCTCTTGACCAGTTGTGGTACTCTGGGTTCATCACCATCTACTGCAAAAGGAAGCTTCTTTGCTGAAGGCTGAGAGAGGCACTAATTTATGGGAGTAAAGAGAAGTCAGTAGTAGTAGGTTTAATATGTCCAATTAGCAAGATCACCTGTAGGGCTTATGACCTGTCTAGCCACAGGTCCTTGATCTTAATAATAGTGCCAGGTATGGGTTTCCTCTTGTGGAGTGAAACTTAAATCCAATAAGAAATGAATACTTTCATGATGTTTGTGCCACTATTGCACCAGTAGGCATATCTTGCAAGCAGGTTATTATTATAGCTCACTGCATTCACAGTTAAGTAAGATTGATGATTACTTTTAATCTCCAGTAGTATACATAGCACTTTCCAATATCATGTAAGCTAGCCAGTAGGCATGAGGCTTCCAGGTCTATAAACAGCTAGATTTCTGTATGTTCTGTGACTCAAGTATATGGTATCTTCTTCAGCATAGGGTTTTATAGTCAAATTGTTGTGGGTAATCAAAAACAGTGGCATAGCCTGTAATATTTGGGGGTCTACGAAATCTCATTTGCCAACAGTTACATTAGAGGTAACTCATTCTTCTTGTTGGTCTTTGTATTTGTTAGCCTGTGGTATCTAGTAGGTACATTGTAGCCCCATTATAGGGTAACTCCATCTAATATATATATATATATATATATATATATATTATATATATGTGTGTGTGTGTGTGTGTGTGTGTGTGTGTGTGTGTGTGTGTGTGTGTTAGGAAGTTTCTGCAGTAGTAGTTTTTTTATAAACTTTCCAGACTTTTTATAAACTTTTTTATATCCTTCCCATATTCATATTCCCTTCTTGACCCTTTTCATGCTTCAGTCTATTTAGCCCTCCCTGTTCCATTATTCCTCTTAACTCCATTATATCACTGTATTCTATCTTCCTTTCCTTGATAATTCTCCTGGCCCCCTAAAATTTCTTAAAGTCAATGGGTAAGGAGACACACATATCTAAGATTCAAAGCTAATAGCTACAGATGAGGGGAAATATGCAACATTTGTCTTTCTCCATCTAGATTACCTCCCTCAGAATCATTATTTCCAGTTCTACCCATTTATTTGTGAATTTCATAGTTTCATTTTTCTTAACAGTTGAATAATATTTAGCTGTGTAAATGTGCCACTTTTCTATTGTCCATTCATCTGTTGAGGGAAGTCTAGGTTGTTTCCTGGATGTTGTTAATAGAGCAGCAAAGAATATGCATGGATACACATTTGTGTAGTAGGATGTAGAGTCTTTTATGTATACACTGAAGAGTGGTTTAGCTAGATCAAGTGTTAAATCTATTTCTGTCTATTCGAGGAACCTTCACGCTGATTTTCATAGTGACTGCACCAGTTCTTTACTCCCACTAGCAGTGAATAAGCAGCCCCTTTCTCCACACCCACGCAAGTATTTGTCATCATTTTTTTTTTATCTTGGCCAAACTTCACCTAGCCCTTAACTACTTCTGATACCTCATTTGAACATCAACATTGGATTATAAATAAATTATAAATAAATGTATGTGATATATACATGCATATGTGATCTGTCATACATATCAATTTAAGCATTTAAAGATTCATCAAGGCCCAGTGGAAGAATGCCTAGATAAATAATAATGACATGAAGGATTATGGCAAAATTGGATGAGAAGGTATATGGCTCTTTATCTTGAAGGGAGAACGTTTAGACCAAACCACAGAGGAAAAAGATGGTCATGCATGACCTATCTCTTCAGATACTGTTCAAATCAGACTCGGGGGTTCACTTCAGAGATATTGCTCCACAGTCACTAAATATACTTGCAAGTATTCATCTCAGATAATTCATATGCATAGCATGGTTGAAAAGCTTTAGCCCAAGAGACCACCAAGTCCTCTTAAGACAGTACAAAGTATTGTGATCAGCTTCAATCAGCCCATGTGCTTTACAGAGAGGAGGCAGAGAAAGTGCCTACAAGGTGAGTTATTTAGATTATGAATGAATACTCTTCTGATGGACGGATGGCAGACATCTGTTCTGTTTCCTACCCGGGGAGTCCTAGTCTCACATTCATGCTGGGACATACTATCTGCTATAATTAGTATATGCTTTGTGTGTGTCTTCCAATTTTCCTATGTTGGGACTTTGATCCTGCAGTGATGTTAGGAGGTGATGGAGTCTATGTGAATTGGGGCATGGGGGTTGTTAAATCATTGGCGTTGGGTCTTCTAAAAGGATTAATGAACCATTTTTGGAGGAGCCCCACAATCCTCTGGCTACTTTCTCATTGGACATGCGTGCAATATTGTGTTTCTATGTGCTCTGAGGCCTTCTGCAAAGCCCAACTAATTCTGGGGCCATAGTCTTGAACTTCCCATTTATGAGCTACTAAACTTTTATCTTTTGAAAAGTTAGCATGCTTCAGGTAGTTTTGTTATAACAATAGAACAGGGTCAATAGCTAATTCACATGGGAATCAGTCAGTCTGTTTTCTTACTGGCCTCTGTGATAAGTATTCCAACCCCTTCACCCTGGTCTTATTCTGTTTTCCCTACATGATTTTATCCTGAAATCACTCTATTCCCTGACATCTGGTAAAAATCTTTTTTTCCCATGGTATATTGGAAAATGAAAAAATTAAGTGTGTGGTTAATGAAAGTTTTGGGTTGTGTATCACATAACTCTTCCACTTATGTTAAATATAGTGCTTTTGAAAATTCTTTACCATACTAAGAATTCTGAGGGAATGTTGCCTGTGTTGGAAGTGTCTCCATTTAATGCTGACTTAATGCCTTTTCTAAGATAACCCCCTGCTGCTGTGAGGCCAGAATGTGTTATTCTACAGAAGTGACATGCTGTTGCTCTGTCTGGGATAATACAATTCTGACCATAGGGGTCCGATGACTTCTCCAGACTCCATGCCCCATGAGTTTGTGATACACAAACAAATCCAGTACCAGTCACTGCATTTATTTGTTCCAAAAGATAACTTCTGTGCACGGGAATCCTGGAGATGTGACCTTCACTCTAGCTGGTGATTTGTGCAATGTGAGTGTTCTGCAGGGAAGGAGGTGGTAGAGAGTTTCCTCTGCTGGACTCCAGGTCAAAACAAAATGTACAGGGCAAGGTCTTAATGGAAGACATCTGAGTGTCCCCTTTACAATCTCCCTGACTACTTTCCTCAACCACCTCCACTTTTCTTCACTTTATTACTCATCCTGCTTGACTGTCTGTCTGAGGTGTTTTGAAAGCTATATTATTTTATTTGATTCTTTTTATTAAGGACTCTTATTCTCTAATTCTTGGCATTAGGCAGTTGGTGCAGAAGGCATTTCCTGCCATTTTAGCTATTTCAAATCAAAGGAGGTTTTCCCTGGAGCCCTTTGAATGATGTGCTTGCTGAGTGAATAATCATAGTTTCTGATCATAGTGTAGCATTTAGTGTCAGATACTGTGACAGTTTTCATTTAGCTTTTCTGCCTCTTATTTCAAAATATACAAATGCAAGTGGTTTTAGTCATCTTTCTGTTACTACAACAAAAATACTTGAGATAAAAAATTATAAAAGGAAATGTTTACTTGGGTCCATAGCTCTAGGTATTGAATCCATGATCAAGAGAACTGTTGATTTAGGGTTGTATTTGGGAAGCTGAATGGTGAAGCTGGGGTACCCATAGTAGAGCAAACTGCTTACCTCATGATCTAAGAAGCAGAATGTGGTAGAAGATGGGCCAGGTTCCCATAATCCCCTTAGGCACTCAAAAAGTGCCTCCCCAAATGTTCCATCACTTCACAATAGCTGCTTCGGAAATCAAGATTTAAATGTGTTGGTATTTGGGGTGCACATCTCCTAAGTAATAGCATGCATCTATCTTCTTTATTAAGGTCATGGTCACAGCATGAAAAATTCCTCTTTCTACTGCTTAGTATCCCAAATCATAACAGATACATCAAATTTTTATTTGATTTGATGTGAGGAAATTCATTGAACAATATTCTGTGGCCATTTGTAGTATAAAAATAACTGGTTAAATATTAGTAAGCTATGTTCTAACATGATGTTATTCCTTACGACTTTCTCACTTCAAGTGACCAACTTATTTTGTGACTCAATATGATCATCTCTAAAATGGGAAAATTATAATAGCCAACCCTTAAAGCTTCTATAGTTTATGTAGACTGCATCATCACATTCAGCTTTTATGAGTATTCAATCAAGCCCAAGAGAAGCTAACTCATTCACTAAGATCTCTCAATATTAATAAACAATAGACTCCTGGAGTCTGGACTCCTGGACTCTTGAGTCTTGAGAGTGTTTGCTGCATATTGCTCTGTAGGAAAGTACCTTCCCAAACTTAATAGAATTACTGGAAAAAGAAAACGAAGCTGAAGCTAAGGAATTAAAAATATATCAATAGTTGTACACAGTAACATTAATGAGGCCGCATTGTCTTTCTTAATGATTTCATCTATACTCTTTTTTCCTTTAGTTCTCTGAAATGATAAGATCTCAAAGATATAGAGGTTAAAGAAATTAAGATAGGTAGACCCTGAATGGAAGTTCCAATTTTGATTTGGTTCTTTATCTCTCACATTTAGTAACTATTCCAAATCTGGATGAAGTTCTCTAGGCTCTTCTATTGTATGAAGACTCTTTTGGGCAGCTCCTGGTTCCTCAGCTTCCTCTTCCTTGCCAAGGCAGCTTTCCTTCTCAAAACACTTGCCATGAAACTGCTCTGAATAGGCACAGAGTTTGGTAGAGATAGGAGTCTACTGATGCTCTATGGATATAAGCAGTACTGGAGATGGGTGGAAAGAGTACCAGAGACTCCTGCCAATAGATATGCCTATGAAAGCTTGTTTGGTTTGGATTTCTAAGTGTGTGTGTGTGTGTGTGTGTGTGTGTGTGTGTGTGTGTGTGTGTGTGTGTTTCTGTGTGTGCCTTTTTCTGTGTGTGTATCTGTGTGTGTGCCTCTATATGTCTTTGTATGTGTGTGTGAAGACATGCATAAGCCACAGAGCTCTTGTAGAGGTCAGAAACCTACTCCTAGGAATCATTTCTTTCTTTCCACCTGTGGGAGTCATGAATTGAACTCTGGTTGTTATTCGAGCACTTCACTTAAGCTTATGATTTCATGTAGATGTCTAACCTTTTTTAATGAAGAATTTTATTTACTTATTCATTCAATTTTTATGTGTGTTTGTATTTTGTCTGTATGTATATCTGTGTGAGGGAGTCAGATACACTGGTACTTGAGTTACAGACAGTTGTGAGCTATAGACCTGTGGGTGCTGGGAACTGAACCCGGGTCCTTTGGAAGAGTAGCCAATGCTTTAATTGCTAAGCCCTCTTTTCAGCCCCAGATTTCTAAACTTTATCTGAACAGATGAGGCAAGGAATTTTGTGGTGCTTATGGGATTGCAGGCATGTATAATGTATGCATATATATATAAGTTCTCTGAATAATTATTCTGTACATGTCCATTCATCACTGGAATCCATTGTTCCATATGATTGCAAAAGGAAGACTTGCCCAAGAAGTGTTGTCACAGAGTTGCTTTATAATTTTTTTAAGAGCTCCCTTTTTTGTCCACTTCTTTTTCTCTTATTCTTCTCTCATATATTACATTCTGGCCACAGTTTCTCCTCCCTTCCCTTCCCTAGTGTCTTCCTTCCACCTCTCCTCTCTCACAGATCCCTCCCCCTAATCTCCCCTCTGAAAAGAGCAGTCCTCCCAGGGACATCAACCAAGTATAGCATAACAAGCTACAATAAGACCAGGCACATAACATCACATCAAAGCTGGATGAGGCTACCCAGTAGGAGGGAAAGGGTCCCACAAGCAGGCAAAAGAGTTAGAGATGGCCACAGATCCCCCTTTTAATGAAAATTTAATTCAATTATTTTATTTAATCCTTATTTGGGACTTTCACTTATTGCAATATAAGTATTTCAATATAGCTTATTATATTTTAATAAAAGCTGAGGGGAATTAAGATTTTATAAGTATTAAGTTTAGTGGACTCACATTATTCTGAGTAGAACTTGTTCTTTTTTGTAGTTTGAGCACTTGCTTCCCTAAAGTTTCCAGAAGATATCACCCTTGTGTACATACCATTTAATTTAATTTTTCCAGTCCTTTGAAGAATATACTGTTGATCCATTTTTTGTAATTCCAAACTCATTGAGATTCACAGATATTCAGCACATTCCTATGGCTGTAACCCTGTGTGTAGCCAAAATGGAGCTTGAACTTCTTGAGGACTAGAGGTCCTATTTATAACATATGGTCTTTAAATGTGGAAGACATATATGTGATTTCTGCAGGACTAAACTTGCAGAACTATACACTTGAAACATAATACCATGCTTTTTTCTCCCAAAGGTATCTATTAAGGTACAAAAGTAGGGGCTGTAGTAAAATATATGCAGCAAAAACTGATACTGTGTATTTTCAGGGAACAGGGACTAGATAGGAAATGGAATTTTCAGAAAACAGTATCACCTACTATGTAAAAAGTAAAAAAATTTAAATCATACAAATGAGCTGTGTTACTGGTTGGTTTCCTTTTCAAAAATGTATTTATTTTTCTGTATTTAAATTAGAATATAATTTCATCATATCCCTTTTACCTTTCCTTCCTCCAATCCCTCTTATGTTCTCCTCTGTCTCCCTCTTCAATTGATGCCCTCTTTTTCTTTGATGAGCATTGTACACACACACTTTCTCTCTTACACACACACACACACACACACACACACACACACACACACACACGGTGGACAACTCTGTGTAGGATAATCAGTTTGGGTACTTCTCCCTTGGGGAGGTTAATTCTCTCTCTTTCATCGGTCATTAGTTGCCTGTAGTTCTTTGTCAAGGGGTGGGACATGGTGAGAATTTTTTCCCCTGTCCCATTGTCTGGGGATGGAATTCTGTGAGACTTTTTCATGCTCTACTTTAGCATATCTTCTAATATTGCTATTGCTCAAGTCTTGTTTAGGCAGTTATCTTTTTTTAAATGTTGTTTTAATTAGCATATGTTCATTGTACACAATACTGGATTTTACAAGGAAAACTATATAATGTACTTTAGGCATATTTCCTCCATACCACCCTCCCCTATGCATTTTTATCCCTCTCTCCCCCTTTTCACCAAGCCCTTTTACTTTAGTCTCCTTCTTTCCCCTAGGCATTTTAACACCTCCTTTCATGATACATACACATGATTTTATATACCTATATAAAGTCAAGAATGCCGATCACCTTTTTGGTACATTACCATTGAATGGGGAAAGTAGCAAAGAGCCTAAAATACCATGAAAGATGCAAAGCATTTTACAACCTAAAAATCTAGATAAGTCATTTTTGATTTAAGCAACTGTTGGGTTGGTCTGTTCAGTTCATTAAGAGCAGGTGCCACGGGGTGTTCTACAGAGAAGTTCTCTGCTGGCAGCCTCTGTAACAGCGTTAAAATCTTCCCATCTGTACTTTTACGTGCTCTTTGAACACTGGTTCTTTTATCCTAATTTAGCCTACTGATAAAGTGAGCAGCTCTTACACTGTCAGTCATTCTGTCATCTAAAAGTATAGTACAGTCTTTCATCAGAAGCAGCAAGTACCTGACAGTGTTCATAAGGAATAGGTATGGGCTTCTTTATCAATACCACTGTTATTCAGAGAAAACTCTGTTAGGAGTTTTTTCCCACAGAACAATCAATACAGTTCAAGACCATGATGCTTGCCTTTAAAAATGAGATGTGTGGTGGAGGAAGCTGGAGAGATGGCTCCTTGTTTGATACTTTTGCAGAGGACCCAGGTTCAGATATCATAGCCACATGGCAGCTTACAATTATTCTTCACTCCATCTATAGAAAATCTGATGATCTCTTCTGACCTACATGATGCTAGGTACTCATATGGTACACATACATACATGCAGACAAAACACCATTATACATAAAATAAAATAAATCTGAAAGGTAAGATGGAGGAGCCAGAAGGATTGCTCAGGAGGTAAAGCTTCGCAAGTGAATCTGGAAATTGGATTTCCAGAACCGGTGTGGATCCCCATAGCAAGCTAAGTAGCAAGACCAGCCATTGAGAAGCTTTGGGTTTGATTAGGAGAGAAGGCCTTGGAAAACTAAGGTGGCAAATGGATTGAGAAAGATTCTAGACACCAACCTCACTCAGTCCTTCACATATACACACCCAGGAGACACACACACACACACACACACACACACACACACACACACACACACACACACACACACACACACACGAAAGGAAGACAAAGAAAAAACTTGAGAGGAATATGTCTACATTTCTAAGAGTTTCCTTTTTTTCATACTCAGAAGAAATCAAGGCATATGTTTAAGTGACTTCTACTTAAAAATAAGACACGTCTGAAAATTAACAGATTAAGTTTATTTAACTAAGTAATGGAAGTCAGAAATGAGGCTATTAGAGGCTTCCTGTGAGCTCTTCATTTTAAATTGTGGCACAGAGCTAATCAGTTTGTATTGCTCTGAAGAGACAATGGGGAAGCCTTGCCTGTTAGTGGATATTAATTCCATTCTGACTGTTATTCCGATGTGACTCCTTAGCACTAAACAATCTGCCATGGAAATCTGAGCTGTCAGCATCATTTCTGCTCCATAAGAAACATATTTTTTGTACAGCTTGTCAGAATATATGAGAGTATACATAAGTGTAGAGTAAGCAAGGGGCAAAATGAGGATGAGGTTAGAAATATAAGAATGCTATCCCTTTGGTGGTTGAGTCTCTTCTGATGCCATGTTTTTCTCAGAACAGCTTTCACAAGTCAGGAAGGCTTTGCTAAGGAGACAAGAGGCCAAGGGGCAAACATTGGTGTGGCATTAGAACAACATGGAACATCTTGGTGAACAGGGAGCAGTATAACCAACCCATAGCTTAAACAAGACTACTTGACTTTCAACCTATGGGAGGGGCATGCTGGTCCCTGAGTTTCTGAGAGTAGACAAGGCACACAAAGATGGACAGATGAGATACATAGACAGTTATCCAACACACACACACACACACACACACACACACACACACACACACACACACACACACACACACACACGCAGAGAGAGAGAGAGAGAGAGAGAGAGAGAGAGAGAGAGAGAGAGAGAGAGAGAGACCCCAATGGCAAACACCAGAAGGATGAAGTGCAATAACAAGAAATCACACATATCCTTGAAAATACCCCTGTCCACATGTGGGTACTCCAGCCACATGCACTCATATTTCAATAACTGTCCTTCATACTATGAGTTATCACAAGCCAGCTCCCATTTAGTCTTTCTTCCGTCTGTTTAACTAGACCTGACTTGTAAATATGTGTGAATGTCAAAAAACTTAGCTTTTTATATGGTCTGTCAAAATAAAAGATGCTCCCATACCTAAGGCTCAGTCAACATTGCTGAAGAGGAGCCAGGAAGAGCCAGATGATCAGGGGGTTTGATGTGAGATATATATATATATATATATATATATATATATATATATATATATATAAATCAGCAATTAGAGAAAAAGGTAGACTTGAATTTGAAAGAGAGCAGCATGGGTTATATATGGAAGGATTTGGAGGGAGAAAAAGAGAAGGGAGATATTATATAATTGTATTATAATCTCCAAAATAAAATTTAAAAATTCTTTGTAACAACAGCAAAAAGGAAAAGATGCTTAACAATGCTAATTCATATGTTAGATGTTCCTCATGATTTCAACTCAACATCAATTACCATCTTGCGTTTCTAAAATGGTTGTGTTAGCATTTGGCTATGTTGTATGGTAATGACCTGTCTATAGTGTGCTATTAAACTGCTGCTCTAAATTAAAGGCAGCAGTCTAGGCAATCCTAGAAATATGCAGTAGGCTTTTCCCTAGGGTTCCAGGCTCCCTGCAGGCTTGAGGCAGAGTCACCCTGCAGATTCCTTTCCCTGCTTTTCTTGGGGCATAAATCTTTGCCCACTTGCAGGTTTACAGGGAACCTTCTCCAGTGTGTTTCAATCTGTATGTCAGGGCTGTGAGCACAGCTGGAAGGCCTTTGGGTTGATGGTTTTAATGGGTCACTGGGTTTTATATCAAATGTATTCTCTGTTGAGATGACAGAATGGTGGCATTCTGCAGATGGAGTCGTAGATATTCTCTGGTACAATGACTCATGCTTTTTAAATTTTTCCAGTGCAACTATACCCTCAAAATTTCTCTAGGGACCCCCCTATATGCTCAAACACAAAAGAGTGTTTAGTATATTTAACCATAAATAGTGTTGTCATTTACTAGTGATTTGGTTCTTTACCCAAGGTCCAAATATAGGCTTTAATGAAATCTACTAAGCTTTTGAATGAAAATTAAAAATTATTCTTATCTTAAACAATATATACTTTTAATTGATATATTATAAAAGCTTTATGAGGATCATCCAAAATTATGTGATTCCAAAAGAGATTGAATACTTTTATTTAGTTACTAAGAATTTTGAGTATCACTGTCTTTGACTGTAGCTTCACTGTATAATTTAAGTTGGAGGTAATGCTTGCTATTAGAGTTGTTAGTGTCTATTTACCAGGGATGATCCCTGAGTGTCCACATTGTACTTTAAGGCTAACTTGATCTTTCTCTAGTTCAGGAATATCAACCTCTTTAGGCCATGAGTTTGCATCCTATCCCTTTGTTGGCCTATGAGAGTTCTCCTAGGATAGAAACACACATGACTGGCAATTTAAAAATAAGTCAAAGAAATGATTCCTAATAATATTCTGCTATACTCATAGATTGTTGCCTAGTCCAGTGGTTATTCTCCTATCAACTGTTTCCATCAGTTAATAGGAGAAGAGAGATACAGAGACCCACAGACAACCATTAGGTGCACCTCATGGGAATCCTGTGGAAGGGGGAGGAAGGATTGTGGGAGCCAGAGGGGCCAAAGACGCCACAAGAAAAGCCATAGAGTCTAACCTGGGCTCATTGGGGCTCATGGAGACTGAAACTTCAACCAGGGAGCCTGCATGGGACTTCCGTAGGCACTCTACATGTATGTTACAGTTGTGTAGCTTGGTCTTCTTGTGGAACTCCTAACAGTGGGATCCAGGACTGTCTCTAACTCTGTTACCTGTTTTTGACACCCTTCTGGTTGCTTTGCCATGACTGATAGAGAAAGGAGGAGGAGTACGTGTGGGAAGGGATAGCAGAGGTTGTGGGCAGGAACTGGGGGGAGTGTAGAGAGGGAAGGGAAACTGATTGGGCTCGAAAAAAACAATTAATTTAATAAAAAGGGACTAAGATAAAATGATATCATTTCTAAAGTCCTTTCTAGATTTCCCCACTCTAAGTTAGTCTTCCCTTCTTGCCCACTGCACTTTTGGGGGCATTCATCTTGCTTAATAGCCCCTCTTCATCTAATTTGTATGAAGTTCTATAGAACTATATATTTGTACCTCAGTGATAAGATTCTGTAAGACAAATCCCAGTTTTACTCACAATTGCCCCTTTAGCAAGCATAATGCTGACCCTCAGCAGAAACAGATCCTTTTAAACTATGTACTGACTGTTGATATTAGGTTTCCTCAGTATAACTGTCTTAGTTAGGTTTCTATTGCTGTGAAGAGATACTATGACCACAGCAAAGAAAACATTTAATTGTGGTGACTCGCCTAGTGTCAGAGGTTCAGACCATAATCATTATGGCAGGAAGCATGGTGGTGTTCAGGAAGATATGGTGCTGGCTACATCTTGGCTTTCAGGCAACTGAGTATGGGAAACCTCAAAGCCCACCTCCACAGTGACACATTTCCTCCGAGAAGGCCATACACACTCTAGCAAAAACACACCTCCTAATAGTGCTACTCCCTATGACGTTATGGGGGCCAGTTATATTCAAACGTCTACAATTGTAGGCTCTGATAAACATATAGACTATACAGTATAGAAAGAATCCTTATTTGCACATGCAAATCTTCATGGATAAAGTAAATAAAAGAAGCTGCAAATGGCAGGGACTTTAAAGAAGGTCACAAATAATCAAAATGCAAAGTGATCATGGAGTTCCCAGCCCCAACTGATATATCTATAACATGACTCCTGTACCTAAGTCCCAGGGAGCATTATGGGGGAGGAAGAGGAAAGATTTTTATGAGGCAGAGGACTGGAAAGTCTGTTGTGAGATTGTATCTTCTAGAAATGATAAGAAAACTTCACTCATCATGCCTCTATGATAATGTTGCCTCAACAAGACCCAAACAAGGATGACACCAGTGGGTATTCTAACATGGAAGGGGATCCTAAAATCTTATGGGATCCCACCCCTAAACAAAGAGCTTTGGGCAACTAAAGAATGCTGATAGCAAGAGAAATAGTCTTCCCCAGGAATGAGTTAACTAATTGGTTGTGTAAAACCAAATGGTCAGCTCTGAAATAATCTACTATACACATACAGGCAACACTAAGTAGGTCGAGCAGATTGTGTGTGTGTGTGTGTGTGTGTATGTGTGTGTGTGTGTGTGTGTGTGTGTGTATAAAAACAATAACTAGAAAAAAGAGGCCATTATTTCTATAGGGATCGAGAAGGAGATGTACAAGGGAGGGGTTGGAGGAAGGAAAGGAAAGAGGGGAATGATGTAATTATATTTTAATTAAAAACTCTTCTATGACATTTTAGATGCTTTATCCCTTTTATAGGATAGTGCACTTTCAAGTAAAAATGCTGAGGTTCATTCATTCATAGGATCTTTTTATGGCACCAAGAAGCTTCAATGTCCTGAGTTCCTCTGAGTGTGTTGCTAGCATTTTCAGTAACTCTTGGGTGATGTGCACTGTTAATAAAGCAACTGCATTTCATAGCTTCTATCTTAGTGAGGTTTTCAAATTGTACTTGATTAGATTACCTTCACTTGCATTTTTACAACCGATTTTCAGGAAGACCGAATTCAGTGATTAAGAATGCCATCTTTTATTACTAACCCTTCAATATACAGAATTGCTCTTATTATAAAACTGTGAATAATTTCATTCTAATAACAGTTCATATTTTCTATAACAGTGCAGATTCAGATGCACAGTTGTGTGTGTTCCACTCAAGTTGCTCCTCACAGGGAAGCCAACAGTAGATTTTATGCTCCTCATTTTAGCAGATGAATGAGGACTCAGAGGCTGCATAGCAAGGTCGCTTACCCCTTTTAAGTGTTTCAGTGAAGTACAGAAATCACCATTCCAGTAGGTGGCTAGTCTTTATTCTGCTATTCAGTGTTCCCTTGAGGATGCAAGAGGAATCACCTACTCTACAACAGTGAACAAATAAAATTCTTGTACAACTTCTGTTTGGGAAAACAAGGAATAAATACAATATTGTCTTTTGGACACTGTTAGGAGCTCTAATGGAAAAGGAAACAAAGGGTTTGAAACCTTATGGATGGTTATACTTATACTTAGGGTGACTAGGCATCACAAAAACCAGATAGGAGCTTTCAGTCATGTTTTGGGAGCAGATATGAAGCCAGTGAGGCTGTATCATAGAGACCAAAACAAGTTGATAGTAGGAGATGAGATCAAAAGATCTGAAATCTGATGTCAGAACTTTGGTATCTACTCTATGAGAAGCCAAAGGAAGACTTTAAATAAAAGAGTAATCTGATCCAACTTTCATTTTTAAAAGTTCACTTGCTTGTAGTATACATGTAGATTATAGAGGTGGGGATTCAGAAAATGCAAATGTGTGTGGAAGAAGAGACCAATGAGAAAGTGAGCGCAAATATCCAAGCATTGTAGCTGCATTAACTTGCTAGGCTTCTAACTAAACATTAAAGATTATGTAGCTTAAAACTAAATTAGAATACTGGTCATAGTCACCATGCTGTCCATTTTTTTTCTCTAGATTTTTAAAAACTTGTTAGACACTTTCACACCTTCATATAATTATAGTTATTTTTAAGATCCATTCCCCTTGCATTCTCCCCACCTCTCTCATGGAAGCGCTTCTTCCCAATGAGTGCCCGTGCTCCTTTCACATTTCATCTTTTGGGTGACTCACCGAGTTTAGAATTTCTTGCCAGAGCACGGGTGGGAGGTTATTTACTGAAACGAAGACAACTTTTCAGTGACTACACCACTGAAGAAAATGACACACCCTTGCCCAAAATGCACACAGAAAGAAAAATAAGCATATGGGGCAACTGATCATAAATTTACTTGGCTCTGATAATTGTTTTACTCAATGTATGCCTATCTCATCATCAAAGTGTTCATATGGAAAACAAAATACATGGTTTATAAATTGTGGAAAAAATCTCTAAATTATTCTAGCTGCTCTGGATGCTGAAATCATGAATTTGAAGCTTAAGAAGATCCATCGTCACCGACAGCCCTAGAAAGAGGTCTACCTTGTCCCTTCTGCTTCTTGCCAGCATCCTTTGTTTCCTGGTTGCTGGTTTATCATTCACCACATGGCTGTTTGTCTTCACATCATCTTCCTAATGCAAATGTCTGTTTGTACCTAAATTTCCCAGTTTTATAAAAATAGCAGTCATATTGGAGTGAGGATCATCCTGATGACCTCTTTGTAATTTCATTATACCTGTAAAAATGTGTTGCCAACTAAAGTCTGACATAGTAGGAATGAAGACTTCAATGTTGCTTTTCTGGGGAACACAGTTCAACTTAGACCAATTACTTAACCCAGATTAGCTTTGGTAGAAATAGTGAGATCTGGTTAGATTCTGGCTATAATTTAAAGGGTAAGTCAACAATAATTACATATACATGTATATAATTTGTGACTATAAAGTGATTATTAGTAGCTATAATGACTTTAGTTAAAATTATTATCATGATCATATTAATCACAGTTATCTAAGTAGCAAGTTAATTTTCTTATGTAACATAATTTTTAAAGACATTAACAGTGAAATTGAGGGGTTGCAAATATCAAAACAATCTCTTCAGCCCCAGGAGTCTTCAGGGCATCTTACAGACTCCTGAGTAATCCTGGTTTATTGCTCCTCACTGTGAGTGAACTGCATTGATAGTTAATCTTCATTCTCAGCCTGAAAGAAGATTGGTGAGTGTGGCAGTCCGAAAGTAACTGGCCTCCATAAGCTCTTAGGGAGTGACACTATTAGAAAGTGTGACCTTGTTGGAGTAGGTGTGGCCTTGTTAGAGCAAGTGTATCACTGTAGACGTGAGCTTTGAGGTCTCATATATATGCTCAAGCCATGTCCAGTGTTTCAGACCACTTCCTCTTGCCTGCTAGATACAGCTCCTCCCCCACTCTCAACTCCTTCTCCAGCACCATGTCTGTCTGCGTGCCACCATGTCCTGGTATGATTATAGCGAACTAAACCTCTCAAACTGTAAGCCACATGATTAAATGATTTCCTTTATAAGAGATGCCATGGTCATGGTGTCCCTTCCCAGCAATAGAGACGCTAACCAAGACAGTGGGACACACTCTTGGTGTGTCTATGAGACTCTTTTCATAGTGATTAAGCAGGAAGAAAAGACCCATCATGAATGTGGGCAGCACACAGCAGCCTTGTGATACATAGAAATACAAAGAGAGCAGAGGTGGTCCAGGGCAGATAAGAGACAGAGAAGGAATCTATCACTAAGGTTGAATAAACCAACCCACAGGAACACTTTAAAAGCTGTAATAATAAAGATGTTGGCCCCCATTCTTCCCCTACCCTGTACTCTTTCTTCAGTGGCTCCTGTTGAAAACATAAGCTTATTGATTTAGTCTCACAGGCCAGCATCTCAGAGCACACAGCATGGAGAGAAGGTTGGGAGTGCCCTGGGGAGGCAATAGAATATGCATATACTCAGCTGCACATTAAATGAATAGAGCAGGAAGAAAATATGATGAGAGTAGCTGAAACAATTAATTGAAAGGGTTGAGTTTTAGGTCTATAGAATTTTCCCCCTCATTTCTTAACCAAACTAGAAAAGTTGAGCTGAAAGCCAAGGTCAAAGCTGCAACAAAAAAGAAGCTAAAGCTACTCTGGATCTAAGGATGACTGATTTTTAAAGTCCTCAAGGTAACAGATTGTTGGATGAGCCACAGTCAAAGCTTGGCTTTAAACAGAACAGAGGGAGAGGAGGAAGCACCACTGTGTTCATCTACAGGTACTGAGGGGGACAGAGAGAAGAACTGAGAGATGATCTCTTTAGACTCAATTTCCTAATTAACACAGCATGGCCAACTGCAGATCACAGGAGGCAAGGAGTGGGGAGTGTTTTGCAGAGAGGCATGATTAGCTCAGACAGTCTCAGGAGAGAAGAAAGTGCTGGTCCTGACTATGGCAGAGGTCCTGGGCTATCATTCGGACCCTCTGGGTTTGACTGATTGATTTTTCTTATTCAGTGTGTGTTAATGGCTGCCCAAGAGTATAACTCAAGAAGACAAGTTCAAAGGATGATTTACAATCAGAGTCTCAACAGGTTAGTTTAGTTAAAGAGCAGAAGAATCACTGGACATTCGGACATTGGTGACCATTGCTCAAAACCCACTTTTATGCAGTCAAAAGCATTTGATGTTTCTCTTCTTCTTCTTTAGGGTGCTATTTTAAAAGTATATTTCCAGTTTTTTAAACCCAGGGGAGACTCCCCATGAGAGGCCTTACCCTTTCTGGGGAGTGGATGGGGGGCAGGGTGAGAGGAGGGGGGAGTGGGAGGAGGGGAGAGAGGAGGAACTATGGTTGATATGTAAAACGAATAAAAAATTTAAAAACAAAAAGTAAAGAAAAATAAAGTTAAATGAAATTACTTTTATTAAATGCACAGCAACACAGGTACGTTTTGTCCTTTAATCCTGACAAAACCACTTGAGAAAGAAGATACTGTTTTATAAATAGATAAGACATTAAGGCATCTAATGTTACAGTGCAGGCTGAGTGAGGATTGACAGCTATACTGCAGAGTTCATACTCCGGTGCTGAGGGTGCCAATTCAGATGACTGTTTCTAAGAAACTAAATAATAGGAGATTATTTCCAAGACAATATATTTGTATTTTCTTTAAGAGTGTGGCTCCTGGTGGATCATCTGTATTCTAGGTGATGGGCTTTTGGCAGCACAAGTATATGGACACCACAAATTGGAATCAATGGGTTATTAAACTTAAAGCTATTTACCAAAAAAAAGCCATGTATTTGAGAAAGGTATAGAGATGGGGACAAATCTGACAGTAGTTACAGGAGGATTTAGGAGTTAATATGATAAAATATGTTAAAATATGTTATATCAAATTCTCAAATATTTAATGAAGTATAAAAAACAACCCAGGGAAGTGGCCACTTTCTTAGAATTATTTTAGTATGCTCAGGCAACAAAATTCCGACAAGCATTATAATTAATTTTCATGCTTTATTGTATCAAATTTCATCTGATTGTTAAAGCAGATGTCACAAAAGGCAGAAGAAGACAGCTCTGATTCTAATTTTTATATGAAATTATACTACATTTGTAGGTTTGTAATCCATGTGGAAACTGCCGACTCCTTTGTCGAATCCATGCAACCACACCAGAAATAGCAACATGGAATTTCAAAAGGAAGAGAGTCAATTGGGATTTAGTGACATTTCTTTGGTTACCTTTATTTTTATCTAGGTGGTTAATATTTTTGAAAAATCAGCTATTTTTGTCAAAAGTCTTCAGATTTCACTTTTAACTAATCAGATCAATAGAACGATGATGTTATGAAGAGTACCACACATTGACCACTCTCTCTTTTCTCCTTCCTTCCCTCCTTCCCTTCATCCCTTTCTCCCTCTCTCCCTTCCTTCCTCCCTTGGTCCTTTCTTGATAGAAGCTTTTGTTGTAGCCCATGCTGGTCTTGAACTTCAGCAGTCCTTCTAACTCAGCCTCTAAGGTGCTAGGATTATGGACATGAGCCAACACACAATATTGAGTCTCCTAGCTTTAGTGTCTTTAACTTTTCATAAGAGATAACATCCTTTTATAAGGATCTATTTTAGCTATACATAATGTAATCCAGTAGAAATGAAGGTTTTCCATGGCTGTATCACATACTCAAGATTCATTTAACAAATAAACATCCCCATGTTGCTGCCCAAGATGATATGTGGAAGGAGTTTCTTGTTCCTTTGGATATTAAAGCAAGATAAAATAATTTGGAGTGATTTCTTTGCCCTTACAACGAATAGCAACAGAAGGAAGACAAAAGGAAGGATGTTAGTCATGTAAATCGATACCTGTGCTATCGATTGTAGTAAATTGATCCATGGTGGCCACTACCACTTGTAAAGTTATTGATTTCCCTCCCTTGGAACAATTTTCCCCATAAGCATCAAAGGAGATGGGGTAATCAGGTCTGCATGCACCACTACTCTAAGCCAATACTTGAAATTAAACACCTGCATCTTAACAGCCACTTTGTTTCATGTTAGTAAAATAAGGGCCAGAAAATAGTCCGTTATGTTTTTCTTGTCCCTGTCTACTATCTAATACCCTAAGATTGTATTTTATCTTTTAAGATATTAAATTTAATATATTAAATTCACAGAATAACTATGTTTTTGGTAGCCTGTAAATAAAAAGATTTTTTCATGTGGAGAATTCTAGATTATAAGTTTCTTTGACTTTAGTTCTATTAAAAATTAATAACAATAAAATGAAACCAAAGTAAAAACTTATAGAAAAGACTATTGTATCTCTAGCATGTGCTAGTTTTGCCACCATTTTAAGACAGTGTCCAAAAGCATGTGGCTCTATTTCCAGGACTCTGTTCTGCTAATTTGTTTAACTGTTGTGCCAGTACCATATTATATTTATTGCTGTAGCTGTAATATTGAAATATGGGTGACATAAATTGTACAGTTTTTTTTTTCTTCTTCATAAACACCAGTCAGACTATCAAGGCTTTTTGGCATTTCCATGTAAATTGTAGACTTAGGTCATTAAATATTTCAAAGTGGTCTTATTAAGATTTTATTTTAATTGTTGTAAATCCAGGAGCCAATTAGGAAAAACTTTATATCTTAACAATAGTCAATCTTCCAAACCATAAATAAGTATACAGGTGAATTTGTTTAAGGTATTTACTTTTTATGTAGATAGAATATGTTGAGAGTCCAGATGACTCGGAAAAATATGAATTCCCAATCTTTACTATTCTCACACTCTATGATATACCTCTCTAAAATCATGCAGTTCTCTTTCAAAGATATCCTTCATGAAGAGCCAAATTCTCTGAAGGGTCACCTGACCTAAGACAGTCTGTTCTTATTAAGAAAGCAGGACAGATGCCCTTCTCAAGTTTCTATAGATTATCCTAGTAGAGAACTGTTCTTCTTATACCAATGTATGAAATATGGGGTTCTTCCAACTTAGGGTAACCTAAGTTGCTAACGATGAAAGAAATGCAATAGAAGGATCTTTATTTTGACTATGTAATGATTCTTTGCAAACAGAATAATTATTAGCCACATATTTTCAATGAGCAAATATTATATTTGATGCCAATGGCATAAATATATAAGAAGTTGCCAGCGAAATTAGCACACATTTTAACATTAATGCTCCTATGTAAAATTTCACAGTTCATGTGATAGTAATGCAATGAATTCTCCTTAATCAGAATTCCCATTGATGATAGTTCAGATGGCACTCATCATGCCTCTGCTGACTCTGCTGTGGGCATATATGTACATGCATGTTGGTGGTATCCCTCAAAGCCTTAAACCAACTCTCATTTTAAAATTGTAGATTCCAGTTCCTGGCAATTGTAACACCAAAGATGCAACCAGCAGAGCTTCTGTCTTTGACTAGGCTTACTAATCACAGTTCAACTCTGTGGGGACAAAGTTATTAGCTAGTGCTTGACTCTAGACACTGCTATTCAATTACTGGCCAGCAACGTTTAGAAGCACAAGCTTTGGTAATTAGCAGCAAATTTTCATCTTCTCTCCTCACAGCGTGTGAGCAGTTGGCTCTAGCAGACGCAGAATCAAAACATAAATAAAAGGAGCATTTATTTATCCTGGATCTATAATTGTTACTGAGGGTCACAGAAATCTCAGCAGTTGGTACATGGAAATTTTGACACCTAGAAAAATAGGGAAAATGTGTTATTTCTAGCAAGAAACTATGTGAAGAATAACTTAAAGAGCATAATGTAGCTCGTGTCCTTTTTAAAGAGCCAAATACTGGCTGCCCTGTGTTTTCTATTTAAAGATATCTACTGCTAAAAATATAAGTCCCATCATGTTATTGTTAGTGAAATAAACAGGCTAACATCTAGAGAGACCATGGAACTTGTATCTGAGGTCACATAGCCAGTTAGAGCCCTCCTCAGGCCTATAACCTCCAGTGACCCAAACACCAAGTCTCCTGCTGAAGGGATTTCAAATTGGAAGTGACACTAATTGCTAATATTATTTCTAGTGGTATTCTACTAAATTAAATCCAGGTGGAAATGGTCCAAGTAGGTAAGGCAATGTCATTTCCATGTCCAGTTATGCTCCTATGACAAAAAAAATTGAAATTCAGGTATTGAACAAAGTCCAAGAACTAGAATTTGATAATTTTGCATAAAAATTATTTATGCAAATATCACATTCTCAGCTTTGACCTCCTTGGGTGGATGTATATTTATGACTTTTATTAAAATGAGCATAAATATCCAAGATCTATTTTACATTGCATAGCCACACATCATGGTAAAATACCTTGCTTTTTTTGTGTAGAAAGATCTTTAAGTCCATCTGGTACTTAAAAGGATAAAGGAGCCTAGCAGACTCCACACAGGTTGGCAAAGTTGAGGATGGTGCCTGATGCAGTTCAGATCCAGTGTGCTCCCCAGATGTTCATCTGCAGCAATGGGGTGCATCTGAAATCAGGAACAAAGGCTAGTGGGAAATAATGAAGTTATGGGGTGATCACAGGCAGAAGAGATTGAAACAAGCCCGGTGGGGCTATGAGCCTCGCACCTTCCCCGAACCTCCCTTTCACTGTGATGCCATCTGTCATGATGTTCTCCCCTGAGCTGTGCACCATGCTCTGCAACCCCTTGTCTTGATAAAGTATCTAATTTCATGAATTTTGTAGTCAAGGGAGTGAAATAAAATGCCCTTGATTCCTAACTCTCAAAGAGCCCTTTATTTTGTCAAACTTCACTTGACTAAAGAACTTAAAAATCTACAAATTTAACATACCCTAGTGGTAAGTAGATGACTTGCATACTAGGTACAGGGAATCCTAAGTTAAACCACCAGGGATAGATGCATGGATCCCAGAGGCTAATCACTCTGAATAAGCTTTCAAGTTTCAATTCTCAAACTCCACAAAATTAAGAAACACCAAAACCCCTAACCATCTTTTTAAATGTAATTTTGATTCCACCTGTAAAATATTAGAATTTAATTTTAATGTAGTGCTATGCCATCCAGACCACATGTACATTCCTAAGCCTTTTACCTTTAAGTCTGAATCTTTGTGATACTAAAGAGAAACTATGCTATTCCATGTTAAAGCAAATGTAGAAACGACTAAAGCTTAAATAAATGTCCTAGAGCCGTGCTCATAAGCAGATGCTAAAGAAAATCTCCTTTACTATGAAAAAAAACCACAAAAAATCACTGTAAATATTGCACCTCTGTAATTGCACATCTGAAGTAGGTTTTTTTTTTCCTAGGCAAAACTAAAACCATGTATTAGGTCTGTCTCCACTGACAAAAGTATAATATCAAATAAGATATTGTAGGGTAATATATTCAAAGTGCACTATGAACTGCAAAACCAGTTGGGTTTTTGTTTGTTTGCTTGTTTGTTTTAGACAAGGTCTAACTACCTATATCTAGCTGTCCTGGAACTCACTATGTAGATCAGGCTGACCTTGAACCCAGAGAGATCTGCCTGCCTCTGCTTTCTGAGTGCTGGGATTAAAGGTGTGTGCCATTATGCCTGGCTCAAAATAAAATTTTAGACACACATACATACATACCATATAACACACACACACACACACACACACACACACACACACACACACACACCCCACATTAGCATAGAATAGCAAGAGAAACACTGGTATTGCTTTGAGAAATGAGTTTCCTCTTGACTATTTACTAACAAGGTGAGTTTAGGCAACTAATATAATTCCTCTTAGCCACATACATGTAGGTACCTGAGAAGGCCAGAAGATGTCATCAGATTTCCTGGAGCTGGAATTAAAGTGGCCTGGTGTGGGTGCTAGGAATTGAACCTGTGTCTTCTGGAAGAGTGGCATGCACCCTTAGCCATTGAGCCATTTTTCAAGTTCAGAATTCCTTCATTTTTTTAAGTGCCTTTCCTTCAAGCCATATAAACATTTCAATGAAGAATTCTCAAGTTGCAGTAGCCTAACTTTTACGTTCATTAACCTGGCTCGGAAAGCTTACTCTGTTACTCGGCTGTGTGGAATTGGGGAGGATTTTAAAATCTTTCTCAGCCTCAGTTTTCCCTTCTTTAACATGGATTCATATGATGATTAAATACAGCAATAATCCCTGTAAATTACCAAGTATAGATTCCTAAATGTTGGTATTGGTGTTTAATGTCCCCCGAGATAAAAATATGTGGTTTTTATTTATTGTGGCTGGCATGATTGTCTCAAGTACAATGTGGTTTAACTATTCATTAATGGGATTAAGGCAAGTGCTGTGCTTTTGAGTTGTAATCTTCCTTTCTCAGCAAAATACAATGGTGACATTTTCCTTTATTGGAGTTTAAAAAAAATCATTGAATTTGGGTATGCTAATATTTTTATCTTAAATTCTTAGAAACAAAATGATGATATTCTTTTGAATTTTCTTCAGAACAGTGCTCCTAGGAACTACCTATAACTGATGCCAGTAATGGACTCTGTCACATTTATTCTAAAATACAAGTCACTAGGGCTGGAAAGATGGCTCAGTGGTTAAGAATAGAAACCACTCTTGACAAAGAGGACTCAACACTCAGCCTAAGTTCCTAGCACCTATATTAGGTGCCTTACAACTGATTAAACTCCAGCTCCAGGAGATCTGACATCCTCTTCAGGACTCTGTGGACTCTAGGTATACATATAAATAAAATAAATTTATTTAAAAATAAAATAAACCTTGAAAGAAACTTCACAAAAATACATGTAAGACTAGACATAATATGGAGTTTAAAGTGATCAGCCTTAAACACGCATGTATGACACTAAAAGAACTCAGCAGTTTGTGTGTACGTACACATATCTACATATGAATAACTTTAATAGAGAAGAGGTCACTTGTTTGAAATGAAGTAATGGGGACAAAGGGGAGTGGGAGGGAGAGTGAAAATGATGTGAACACACTCCATATATAGTTTAAAAAAAATAATACATGAGACTTGGAGAGAAGGATCCAATTCAGTGACAAATCATTTGGTGACACCACACAGGTTGGCTGTGTTTAACACAAGTTAGAAAAAAGAAAGCTGTCATCAGAGAAAACAGTTGGCTACCTTCTTTTTTTTTCCATGCCCATTGAAATATTTTATTTTATTTTTGAGATTATAAGATAATTTCAACATTTCTCCCTTCATTTTCCCCCTCCAAGCACTTGTGTATGTCTCTCCCCACTCTCCTACAAAGTCATGGCCTCTTTTATATGTATATATTCCTATAATACATATATTCCTAAATATAACCTGCTCAGTCTATATAATGTTACTTGTATGTATATTTTCAGAGCTGACAATTTGGTACTGAACAACCAATTGTTGTCTCTTCCAATTGATGTTCTTCCCTGGGGAATACCTCTTCTCCTGCTCCCAACTTTCCTTAGTTGCCTATAGTTCTTTGGGTAGGGTTGAAGCTTCATGGACTTCATCACTTTGTCATGTCCATTGTCTCTAGGCTGATAAAGGAAAAGGAAATAAAATAGGATAGAATATGGCTAAAAATAAGATTGGAAAGCTGTTTTTTGTTGTTGTTGTTTTTTCAAGGCAGGGTTTCTCTGTGTAACTTTGGAGCGTATCCTGGCACTCACTCTGGAGACCAGGCTGGCCTTGAACTCACAGAGATCTGCCTGCCTCTGCCTCTTGAGTGCTGGGATTAAAGGCGTGTGCCACCAATGCCTGGCAGAAAGCTGTTTTGACAAAATTTTATTATAACTTTATGCAATGAGCAAGTTACAGATGTGACAAGACTTTACTATGATTTCTAATGGCTGTCATGGTATGTGGGGGGGGTGAGGATGAGAGGAAGGGGAAGAGAAAGAAGAGGGACTCAGAGAGAATGAGAGAGGGAAGGAGTGGCAGAGAAAGAGAGAACACATTTTCTGTATTTTTTACCAACCACCTCCTCATTCCCAGTAGGCAGCATCCAGACATTACCAAAAAGGCCAAGTGATTCCTTCCTCTCTTCCTCACTTCCCCTTCTGTCTTTTTCTTCTCTGCTAACATCCCTTCCTTCCTTTTATTTTATACCTTAGTTAATTAATTTGTGAATTCCTCATATTCATTTTGAAACATAAAGGGCCACCTAAAGTATATTACCACCTTGTTCTTATGCAGCTTAGAGGGTAAAGCAAAGCTGCCATATCTGAAAAGGTCATGGTATTTCATCAATACCATCAACACATCTAAATGTATAGAACAGGGAACTAAAAAGATAGCATCATGTGATTTATGAACAGCTCACGGCCTCTGATCTGCCCAGCATAGTGTTTAATAAATATTTCTTTGTGTGTGCGTCTGCTCAGGTTAAATGGTTTGGAAGAGCTAGAATTAGAATGAGTGACTAAGTATATGGAAAACATTATGAACCAGAGTCAAAGTGGCTGGATCCCAGGAGAGCCAGTGGAACCAGGGCTCCTTGCTGCTTGATTGCTGAGAGCTGTAAATTCCCAGTCAATTCTTTGGACTCACAGATCTGGAAACTGATGGACCATTTAAGCAAAAAAACACCTCTATCTCTCTTCAAATTACATAATGCTAAACCCATGTCATTAAGCAAATGATTCCTCCCCCCCTGCCTCTATTGGATTTCAAAGTTCAGTACACATTCAAATTATTCAATTTTGATATCACTTTTATGATCAAATGTCCTACTTTTGAAATGGAAAGCTCAGTTGGCCATGTTCCCTGTTAAGTTTAAGAAGCTTTTATCATTTAAATAAATTAAACCTTCCAGCAGGTTCTTCAGAACACAATGAAGCACATCGGAGAAAAGCTTAAAGGAAATAAACCTCTTTGCTGATACAGCGCAGGCTGTTATGCATGCCTCTGATAATGTGTAGCAAGAAGTGAGCATAGCCTGATGCCCACATTTTTGTTTATAATTTTATCTTTGATTTTTGTGGTGTTCAGTAGCAATTTGATTTACTATGGACAAAAGATGGCCCTAGAGTACATCAAGTACTCTATTAATACTGAGGGGAAATAAAAAAATTGATCCAGTTTAATACTATATTAATAATCATAGATTTATATTTTTCTTTATTACCTGAAAAATAATGTTCTTTGTGGGTTTTTAATCCTGGTTTTCTGAAGTAAAAATCATTATTTCAATACAATATTTATGTTCAATTAATCTATACAGTTTATATAAAATTATTAGATTACTGTTTCCTTTCTGTAAATACATGCCCATGAAAGATTCAAAAGCATTATAAGGAATCTTTTTAATTTTTTTTTATTAGTTTAAATTAGGAACAAGCTTGCTTCACATGTCAATCCATTCTCCATCTCCCTCCCCTCGCCGCACCCCTCCTCCCTCCCCCCACCTATCCCCCACCCCATCCACCCTCCACTCTCCAGGCAGGGTGGGGCCCTCGATGGGGGCTCCCCAAAGTCCACCACATCATCCTGGGCCGGGCCTAGGCCATCCCCCATGTGTCCAGGACAAGAGTGCATCCCTTCATGTGGGATGGGCTCTCAAAATCCCTTCTTACACCAGGGAAAACTACTAATCCACTACCAGGGGCCCCCTAGAGTGCGGAGGCCTCCTCATTGACATCCATATTCAGGGGCCTGGATCAGTCCTGTACTGCCCTCCCAGACAGAGGTCTGGGGTCCATGTGCTCCTCCTTGTACAGGCCAGCTGTTTCTGTGAGTTTCACCACCCTGGTACCAACTCCTTTGATCTTCATTCCTCCCTCTCTGCAAGTAAGTTCCAGAGTTCAGTACAGTGTATATATGTGGGTGTCTGCCTCTGATTATAAAGAATCTTATTAGCATGTTTTCTCTGAGGCCAAGAGGTAGCAGTCAGAATTACTTTAGCCAAACAATATACATTACACATAAAATGTTTTACTAAATAAAATCTGTAAGTTTTTCTATTGTGTTATTTACCTGAAATATTTCATTACTTGATAAAAATGTCAAGATAAATATTTCCATTAAAAGAAGCACTCAATAGAGTTAATTAAAGGATGCAGCAATGGCTGTATAGAATAATTACCATAGAAATGTAGGCTCATCAAGTTATCTTCAAAACTATGAGAACTTAGAGGGACTATTTATAATATGTAGTGTTTTTACAATGCAGTGAGTTACCTAGCTAGGCATCCCTGATATTCTATTTTCTTGTTTCTCAGATAATGCATTATTTTTGGCATAAGAAAAATCAAAACAACAATTGTTCTTGCATTAAGACATAAATCAATTTATGGTAGAGCCCAGTAGATGAGATTTTAGAACTCATAAACATACATTCATTTTTTCCCCTTTTTATGGAAAGCTTTAAATTTCTGTATCATATTCTCTTACCTTTCATGAAGAAAATAGAGCATTATCATAAGCTGGCAATAAAGCTCATAATAGATATCCCTGTAACCATTCTGAATAAAGGAACTTTAAAAATGTATTTGTGGGTCAATTTTGAACTAACTCTACATAGCATGCCTTTGGTAACTACCTACTTTGTGGTCCATATGTTAAGGATGGTTCAGTAGTAGCTACAACTGAGGAGATGTAGTAGTAGATAAAGTTATCAACAATGAAATACCCAGACTTCATAGTGCAGCTATCCTATCATGTCTGAAGACACAATCTCATTGTGGACATCTTGGTCCCCTGGCTCTAACAAATCTCTTCTTCTGTGCCTTTCCCTGAATGCTGGTATAGGGGTTGTGTTGTGATCTATCAAGTGGGGTTGAGTACCCCAAGGTCAGCTGTTCTCTACATTTTAGACAGTGTGCATTGTACATTGGTTTTTCCATATTGCAAAAGCAAGTTTCTTTGATTAGAAGTAAGAGCTACTCTTACCTGAAGTGACCCAAGGCTGCACTCCCAGATGAGCTTCTTTCCTTCCTTTCTCCCTCCCTCCCTCCCTCCCTCCCTCCCTCCCTCCCTCCTCCTTCCCTCCCTCCCTCCTTTCCTCTCCTCCCCTCCCCTCTCCCGTTCTCTCTACATGCATTGCTGCCTTGAGAGGGGATTGTGTCCTGCTGCTTTGTCAAGTCTAGATGAGAACTCTGGGTCAGTCTTGAGGTTCAAGTTCATGGGAAGCTAGGTATATCTACTTCCTCATTCCCTTACCATCTGCAGTAGGGAGATAAAGGAACAGTAGTGATGTGCAGTGAAGGATTCTCCTACCCAGCATCCCAACCTCCAGTTCTTCCTCTTTCCAAATTCCTTTTACTTTCTTGGCAGCAGCATATGCTAATTCAATTCTGCTTCATTTGTCTCCTGATGCACACAGGAGGTCTGGCCCTCTGCCAGGCCCCCCTTTGTGTTAGGTATTTTGGTATTTGGAGCCTTTGTTCTCAATTTAATATTAGCAATACCTTTGTCTATCTGTTTCAGGGGTGAGTGTGAGCAGCTTTTGATCTAGAAAGCTAGAAAAACATTTTATTGATATTTTCAAAGGTATGTTGCAATCCTAAATTACTCAACTTGGTAAGCACATAATAATTGTGTTCATCTGTTAGCTATTATATTGAAAATCTTTAAAAAAAAAACCATATCCCTGAGTTCAGATGCCCATAATTCTCAATCACCAGAGCTGCCAAGCCTAGGGATTTTATAAACTGCGAGGTATATGGCGATATTACAGGGACACCAAGTAGAGTCACAAAAATACAAGACTCTATGTTAAAATAAAATTTCATGTGAATCCAAACACTTCTCAATGTACCCTATTGAGGTTAACAATGTGTGCTTGTTCAGTATGACCCACTCATTGTGTGGTTATCCTGTGTTGTCTGACCTTCCTGTGTGTCAAGGACTTGCTCTTCTCCACAGAGATCTGAAATGAGTTCCCTTTCCCCTAATGTCAAGGATCACACTAAGGCTCTATCTGTTCTAGGCTAAGTAATTACCTATTTAAAATAGTGACCTGCGGTGAGTTAGATGGGGACATGGAGAGTCATTTATACCAGGCTTTTTCTATCAGCTCATGGGACCAATACGAGTGGATAAAAATAGTATCTGAGTTTTCCATATTGGTGTCTGTCTGATCCCAAAGGCATTAATGCCCTGAAGGCTTGGGACAGGCTCTGTTTCTTTAGGGAGGATAAGAAGTATGTCAAACCTTGGGAAGATTTCTAATTAAACTGCTGTAGCTGTGATGTCAGACTTTGGGATTAGTGTTACATCTGTTTAAAAAAAAAAAAAGACCCAATTTCATGTGCCACCAGAGAGAAAAACATATGGCAGCAGCCTTTCCATGTAATTATCGTGTTTATACTATTTATTTATGTTAAGTTACAGGTTATCAGTACTTGATAGGCTGACTTTAGTACACCAATCTCTATTTAGAAAATGTGGCGAGGCATAGAAGGATGATTACTACCAGCTTGACTTTTGGCGTCAGTCATCATTAATATTTCTTCCTGACATAAAATCTTTGACTATATGATAGTCCTAGGAGCAGATGAACCTGTGAAAGATGATAAAAATGTTTACAAGTAGGAGGTGGTTTTAATCCAAGGGGAGAGAAGCAACATTTTTTTGAGAGTCTGCTATGGATTAGGACTATGTGCTTCATACCTGTTGCTACTCTAGACAACAATGTGGAGATGATGAAAGAGAGAGTAATTTTGTTTGTGTTGTAAAATTATTTAATTCTGAAAGCACTTCATATAATGAAACTCTCCATAATTTTCCTCACAGATTTCACCTGCAGTTACTTTGTTTTTCAGGAATCTGAGAAAAAAATACTGTTAACTTCTAACTGAAAATATACTTGGTAATATTTCCTCCAGCTAATAAATTTTATTACCTTTCATACTGTCAATGCAATCTCTTCTCAATATTTTCAGGAGATTTTATTAACTGAGGGATGCCCACCTAATGTCACACATACTATATATTGCCTTTTATATTTAAAATATTAAGAGCATTAAGATTTGAAATTCCATCTCCATCAAAAGTATCATATAAGCAAAATTAGTTTTAAATTTTTATCTTTAAGGTTTTTCTAAAATTAATTTTTAATTCAATTAAAAACAATCTTATTTTATATATCAATACCAGTTCCCTCTCCCTCCCATCCTCCTATTCTCTCCCCACCATCCCCCCATCCCACCCCCATACAGTCCTCAGGGAAGGTGATGCCTCCCATGGGGGAATCATCAAAGTCTATCAATCATTTGGGGCAGGACCTAGACCCCCCCTCCCCATATATCTAGGCTGAGAGAGTATCCCTGCATAGGGAATGGGTTCCCAAAGCCCATTTGTGCACTATGGATAAATACTGGTTCCACTTCTAGGGGCCCCATAGACTGCCCAGGCCCCCCAACTGACACCCACCTTCAAGGGGCCTGGTTCAGTCTTATGCTGGTCCCCCAGCTGTCAGACTGGGTCCATGAGCTTCCAGTTGTTCAGGTCAGTTTCTGTGAGTTTCCCCAGCATGGTCTTGACCCCTTTATTCATCACTCCTCCCTCTCTACAACTGTATTCACCCTCATTCAGTGAGCCTGGTTCAGTCCTATGCAGGTTCCCCAGCTGTCAGACTAGGGTCTGTGAGCTCCCACTTGCTCAGGTCAGCTGTTGCTGTGGATTCCCCAACATGGTCTTGACCCCTTTATGAGCAAAATTCTTTTTTTTAAAAAAATATTTTTATTTAAATTAGAAACAAGACTGCTTCACATGTCAATCCTAGCTCCCTCTCCCTCCCCTCCTCCCCTGCTCCCCACCAACTCCCCATCCCATGCCCCCCTCCACTACCCAGGGAGGGTAAGGCTGGGGGATTGCCAAAGTCTGTCATATAATCTGGGGCAGGGTCTAGGCCCTCTCTCATGTGTTCAGACTGAGAGAGCATCCCTCCATGTGGAATGGGCTCCCAAACTCCATTAATATGCCAGAGATAAATACTGGTCTACTACCAGAGGTCCCATAGAATTGCCAAGGCTTCCTCACTGACACCCACATTGGGGGGGTGGGTCTGGATCAGTCCAATGCTGGCCTCCTAGCCTTAGTCTGGGGTCCATGAGTTCCCCCTTGTGCAGGTCAGCTGTTTCTGTGGGTTTCAAGAGCTCTGTCTTGACCGCTTTGCTCTTCACCCCTCCCTCTATGCAACTGGATTACAGGAGTTCAGTTCAATGTTTAGCTGTGGGTGTCTGCCTCTCTTTACCTGAGCCACTGGATGAAGGTTCTAGGGTTGTATATAAGGTAGTCATCAATCTCGTTATTGGGGAAGGGTGTTTAAGGAAGCCTCTCCACTATTACTTAGATTGCCAGTTGGTGTCATCCTTGTAGATCTCTGTAATTCTACCTAGTGCCAGATTCCTCCTCAAATCTATAATGGCTCCCTCTATTATATCTCTCAATCTGCTCTCTATTCTTCCCTCAACTCAACCTTCCTGCTCCCCTATTTCCTCCTCTCCCCTCTTCTTCTCCTTTTCTCTTTCTCCCAACTCCCTCTCTCCTCCCACCATGCTCCCACCCACTCAGGAGATCCTGTCCCCTTCCTTCCTCTTCTCCTAGATACCATACATGTCTCTCCTAGGGTACTTCCTGTTTCCCAGCCTCTCTGGCGGTGTGGAGTGTAGGCTGGCAATCCCCTGATCTATATCTAAAATCCATATATGAGTGAGTATATACCGAGTTTGGTATTTTGTGACTATCCATTCTTCAGTTGAGAGGTATCTAGGTTGCTTCCATTACAAACAATGTTGCTATGAACATAGATGAACAGACGTCTTTGTTGTATGAATGTGCATCTTCTGGGTATATGCTTAAGAGTGGAATTGCTGGATCTGGAGGTAGACTGATTCCCATTTTCCTGAAGAACCACCATACTGACTTTCAAAGTGACTGAACAAACTGGCACTTCCACCAGCTGTGGAGGAGTGTTTCCCTTTCTCCACATCCTCTCTAGCATAAACTGTCCTTGGTGTTTTTGATTTTAGCCATTCTGTCAGGAGTAAGATGGTATCTCAGAGTTGTTTTGATTTCCATTTTCCTGATGGCTAAGGATGTTGAGCACTTTCTTAAGTGTCTATCAGCCATTTTAGATTCCTCTATTGAGAATTCTCTATTTAGTTCTGCAATCCAGTGTTTAATTGGATTATTTAGTGTTTTAGAGACGAGCTTCTTGAGTTCTTTGTAAATTTTATAGATCAGCCCTTTGTCAGATGTGGGGTTGGTAAAGATCTTTTCCCATTCTGTGGGCTGCCGTTTTGTCTTGTTGACTGTGTCCTTTGCCTTACAGAAGCTTCTCAGTTTCAGGAGGTCCCATTTATTAATTGATGATCTCAGTGTCAGTGCTACTGGTGTTATGTTCAGGAAGCAGTCTCCTGTACCAATTCGTTCAAGGGTACTTCACACTTTCGCTTCTAAAAGGTTTAGTGTGACTGGATTTATGTTGAGGTCTCTGATCCATTTTGACTTAAGTTTTGTCCATGGATAGATATGGATCTATCTGCAGGCTTCTACATGACAGCATTCAGTTATGCCAGCACCGTTTGTTGAAGATGCTTTCTTTTTTCCATTGTAAAATTTTAGCTTCTTTGTCAAAAATCAGGTGTTCGTAGGTGTGTGGGGTAATATCAGTGTTTTTAGTTCGATTCCATTGATCTACTTGTCTATTTTTGTTGTGCCAATACCAAGCTGTTTTCAGGACTATAGCTCTATAATAGAGCTTGAAGTCAGGGATGGTGATGCCTATGGAAGTTCCTTTACTGTACAGGGTTGTTTTTGCTATCCTGCGTCTTTTGTTTTTCTATATAAAGTTGATTATTGTTCTTTCAAAGTCTGTGAAGAATTGTGCAGGTATTTTGATGGGTATTGCATTGAATCTATAGATTGCTTTTGGCAACATTGCCATTTTTACTATGTTGATCCTACCTATCCAAGAGCATAGGAGATCTTTCCATTTTCTGGTATATTCTTTAATTTCTTTCTTTAAAGTCTCAAAGATATTGCTATGCAGGTCTTTTACTTGTTTGGTTAGTGTTACCCCAAGATATTTTATGTTGTTTGTGGGCTATTGTAAAGGGTGATGTTTCTCTTATTTCTTTCTCAGCCCATTTATCGTCTATATATAGTAGGGCTACTGATTTTTTTAGTTAATCTTGTGTCCTGCCACCTTGCTGAAGATGTTTATCAGCTGTAGGAGTTCTCCGGTGGAGTTTTTTCAGGTCACTTAGGTAAACTGTCATATCCTTTGCAAATAGGAAGTTTGACTTCTTCCTTTACAATTTGTATCCCCTTGATCTCCTTTTCTTCTCTTATTGCTCTACCTAGAACTTCAAGGACAATATTGAAGAGATGGAGAGAGTGGACAGCCTTGTTTTGTTTCTGATTTTAGAGGAATCACATTGAGTTTCTCTCCATTTATTTTGATGTTGGCCGTTGGTATACTGTATATTGCTTTTATTATGTTCAGGTGTGTTCCTGTTATCCCTGATCTTTCCAGGACCTTTAGCATGAAGGGGTGTTGGATTTTTGAATGCTTTTTCAGCATTTAGTGAGATGATCATATGATTTTTCTTTTGCAGTTTGTTTATATGGTGGATTACACTGATAGATTTTTATATGTTGAACCATCCCTGCATCCCAGGGATGAAGCCTACTTGATCATGGTGGATGATTTGTCTGATATGTTCTTGGATTCAGTTTGCCAGTATTTTATTGAGTATTTTTGCGTCAGTGTTCATGAGGGATATTGGTCTGTAGTTCTCTATAAGAGGGTGGAGTGGGAAGGCAATGATGGTGCCTGATGCTGGTTGCTTTTGACTGCCTCCAGGTCCTTCTGCAGGATTCAGTGTCAGGAAGGGTCTGGCAGCCTCCAGGTTCTTTTGTGGGATTTGATGGCAGGCAGGGTCTGCCAGCCTCGGCAGGTCAGGGGACTCAAAGAGGAGCTGCTCTGAGTGATTTTGGCTGCTTTGGACTTGAGAAAAATTCTTATGTTTAAATATTTCAAGTGTTTTCTGAGGCGATCTATTTAATAGCAACTTTAAGGATGTGTGCTGATTTACACTTGCTTCTTACAAATTTTTCATCACAAATTCCTGTTCTGTATTTGTGGACACATAAGTAAATGTACTCACTCTCCACTCCCTATCACTCATTCTGGTTATCTCACTGGAGAATTTGGTACCTTTTCAGTACTCAGGAAGCCTGGAACTCCTGCTGTCTTGTTCATAAATAGAGGATAATATTAAAAGTGGTTTTGAAATATACTTAGATGAGAAACTATACCAAAATGAGGATGTGCTCCAGGGAAATTTAAGGAATATATATTTGTGTATACACAAATGCACACATACTCATTTATTGCTGTGTATATCCTTTTAAATGGAACCATGAAGAACTTTTACAGTGTTATGTCATTCCCCGCACCCTGTGGTTATGTAAGAGAGTAGTCAGTGTCCCTGTGTTCAATTTTGGGTATATTGGATTGTTGTGTGGTATCTGAATGACTTCTTCCTTAGGAAAGGGGTGTGTGCTGTATGTAGATGTTTTCTATGTGTTAAGGTACATGAAGATGGTGTGTGTGTGTGTGTGTGTGTGTGTGTGTGTGTGTGTGTGTGTGTGTGTGTGTGAAGACTTTTTTGTGTGTGATTTGTGAAGATGTTTTCTGTGTGTGGTATGTGCTGATGTTTTTTGTGTGTGGTGCATGCAGATGTTTTCTGTGTGTGATGTGTGCAGATTTTTTTTTTTTATGTGTGGCACATACAATGTTTTCTCTGTGTGGTATGTGCTGATGTTTTTTGTGTAGAGCAAAACACACTCGGCTTAGTATTACTTGAGTGTAAAGTCATCTGCTTCTGTAACCATAGTTTAATCATCTTTCCCAATCTCCAGATCATCTTCCGTAAAATTAGTGATGTGAAGAAGGAGGAGGAAGAACGACTGCGGCAGAAGAACGAGGTGACTCTCAGCATCCCTGTGGACCACCCAGTTAGGAAGCTCTTCCAGAAGTTCAAGCAACAGAAGGAACTGAGGAACCAGGGCTCAGCACAGAGTGACCCTGAGAGGAGCCAGCTTCAGGTAGAGAGCCGTCCTTTGCAGAATGGAGCCTCCATCACTGGTACCAGTGTGGTCACCGTGTCACAGATTACCCCTATCCAGACATCTCTGGCATATGTGAAAACCAGTGAGTCCCTTAAGCAGAACAACCGAGATGCCATGGAGCTGAAGCCCAATGGTGGCGCTGAACAGAGATGTCTCAAAGTCAACAGCCCCATCAGAATGAAAAATGGAAATGGGAAAGGGTGGTTGAGATTGAAGAACAACATGGGGGCTCACGAGGAGAAAAAGGAAGACTGGAATAATGTCACTAAAGCTGAGTCGATGGGGCTGTTGTCAGAGGACCCCAAAGGCAGTGACTCAGAGAACAGTGTGACAAAGAACCCATTAAGGAAAACAGATTCTTGTGACAGTGGGATTACAAAAAGTGACCTTCGTTTGGATAAAGCTGGTGAGGCCCGGAGTCCTCTAGAACACAGCCCTATCCAGGCTGATGCCAAGCACCCTTTTTACCCCATCCCTGAGCAGGCCTTACAAACCACACTGCAGGAAGTAAAACACGAACTCAAAGAGGACATACAGCTGTTGAGCTGCAGAATGACTGCCCTGGAAAAGCAGGTGGCAGAAATTTTAAAACTACTCTCAGAGAAAAGTCTACCCCAGACCCCCTCTCCAAAACCCCAAATGCCACTCCAAGTACCTCCCCAAATACCATGTCAGGATATTTTTAGTGTCTCAAGGCCCGAGTCACCTGAATCTGACAAAGATGAAATCAACTTTTAATATATAAATATATATACATATATATTTGTCAATATATTTAAAATGGTATATACATCTATATACATGTGTGTATATATAGTATATACATATATATTTTCACTTGCTTTCAAAATGATGAACACAATATGGATTTTGATATGTACATACTGCATGTCCAGCTGGATTCTGGCCTGCCAAAGATGATTATTCAAAACATAGATATTGCTTGTATATTATGCAGTTGACTGCATGCACACTTTACATTTATTTATAATCTCTATTCTGTAATAAAAAAGGATGAATTTTGTTAACTAAGGCAATGTAACTTTTGAAGAATCAGGGTCCAACCTGCCAATGTTGCCATGACAAACTTGATCTCAGGCTGAATATATCGAGCTGTCATTTCTTCACTATTCTGTTTAGTTGAAATTATAGATTAATGTCGAGGGAGAGTTCAGCTTCTGAAGCCGTCAGACCATTTTATGATCTCATGCCATAGGGTATTTTTCTGTAACTTAGTGTTA